>NW_020954720.1:7414333-7596233 GCF_900497805.2 Vombatus ursinus
GTGTGTGTGTGTGTGTGTGTGTGTGTGTGTGTGTGTGTGTGTGTGTGGTAAAGAAAGGACTCCAGGAGAAGATTGATTCTGGCACACATACAAGGAAGCGAGGGAGTGAGCAGCGGCAGTCTCCTCCAGGGGAGATACTGATGTATACACACGGGAAATACCGGCGGCTCTCGTTTTCCTCTGCAGCTTATTTGATGTGAGGTAAACAAGGAGAAAAGATCCATTTTAAATAGATTTCAAATTAAAGAGTTAAAGAAGCTTCAAATTGCAGTTATAGAAATTACTCATCAAGTGACCATATGTAACCCAGGAAGGAAAGAAAAAATTTGATTATAGGAAAAATGAACACCAAACTACGCAAAGTGATGCCGAGACCACACAGCTGCCAGATTTTAAAAATAATTATTGATAGCTTTGGTTTTTACATCACTTACATTTCCCTTTCCTGAGAACCATTGTTCACAATAAAGAATTTTTTAGAAGAGGGAGAAAAAAATTTCACAAACTAGACCATGCATCCCAAATGTTGATATAGCATACATTGTGCCACACACATGGTCCACAACCCCACAAAGAAACAGGACTAAGCACCTTTTCTTACTTTTTCTTATAATTTTACAGCATTCAGTTTCAATTGTGTTGTTTTTCTTTCCATTTACATTGTTGTATTTATTGTGTGTATTGGTCCTGCTTGCTTCGCTTTGTACCAATTTGTATATGTCTTTCTATGCTTTTCTATGTTCATTATGTTAATCCAGGTATTCTTAACCTTTTCTGTGTCAAAAAAGATGAGAATAATATTTTTAAACAGTTGAAGAGTCTGCTAAATTTCAGTTAGAGGGTAGTGAAAATAAAGATATAATTTTTTCCCATCCAAGTTCACAAACTCCCTGAAACCTATTCCTGGGCTCCCAGTTAAGAACCTCTGTATTAATCCTTTCTTATATGCCATACTAGTATTCCATTACCTTCATGTACCATAATTTATTTAGTCATTTCCCAATCAATAGACATCTTCTTAGTTTCCTGTTTTCTGGTAACACAAAAGTGCTGCTAGTAATTGTGCATATGTGGGACCTTTCTTTTTGTTATTGTCTTTGGGGTCTATGCCTAGCAGTGAAATCTCTGAGTCAAAGGTTATGGACATATTAGTTAATTCACTTTGCAAAATTTCAAACTGCTTTTCGGAATGGTTGAACCAATTTGCAGCTGTACCAACAATGAATTAGTGTGCTTCTCTTTTCACATCCCTCCACTATTGATCATTCCTATATTGTGTCATTGCCAATTCACTGGATGTGAGATGAAACCTCAAAATTGTTTTGATTTGCATTTCTCTTGTTATTAGTGATTTGGAACATTCATTCCTTCTGATTTTAAATAGTTTTCAAATTTCCTTTTGAGAAGCATTTGTTTATATCCTTTGAATCACTTATCTATTACCAAATGGCTTTTGGTTTTATACCTTTCTATTAGTCTCATACATGTCATGGATGTCAAGCATTCATCAAAGATATTTGCTCAGTAAACTACTTTCCCTTTTTATCCTAGTTATAATAATTTTGTTCATGTGAAAACTTTTTGTCATCAAAGTAATCTATTTTAGCTTCTAAAATTACCTCTATCCCTTGTTTAGTTGGGAATTAAATTCCTAGCCAGTGCTATAAAAGATATGTCATCTGCTTCTCTTTCAATTTTTTTATGGCATAAATTTTATTATTAAAGTCACAGCTATTTTGCATTCGTGGTGATATATGCTCTAAGATGTTGATCTAGTACTAATTTCTGCTAGATTCTTCTTCAGTTTTTCCAACCCAGCAAACTACCAGCCCCAGTCCCTGCCACACTCCAGTAGCAAAATTTTTCAAAGCTCCAGGGTTCAAATTGCAGAGATGGCCTGGGTTTATAATCACTTTTCCTAAAAAGTTAGAATAATAGTGCATATAGCACCTAATTATATCATCAGGTATGTACACACACACACACACACCCACACACCCACACACCCACCTCCTTAAGAGCATTGCCTCACAAGTCTAAACAAACAAAAACCCATCTATCTATCTGTCTATCTATCTATACACACACACACACACACACACACACACACATACATATATATCATATATTGTAAGCTTTACAAAATGTTTTCCTTACAATGACTATGAAATAGGTAACGCAAATTTTTGTTTTTGGACCAGACATTTGATTTCATTAGTATAGGAAATCCTTTGATGAGGAAACTACCTCCACTGATGCAAATTAGCATTTACTCTGAAGTTTATAATCTAGGGACATTGAAAGGTTAAAAATTTTACCTGGATCATACGTACAATAAGAGATAAGACTTGAAATTGGGTATTCCTGACTCTGAGGTTGGCTCTCTATCCGCTATGCCATACTGACCCTCTAGGAATGTTATCATTCCTATTTTTGTAGATGAAGAAACTGGAGTACAAAGTGATGAAGTGATTACTCAGTCACACAACTAGTCAGAATCAGAATGAAAACCTAGTTCTGGCTGCAAGTACAGATCTCTTTCCCCTGACCTACAATTATAGCTTACATATAACTATCTGCTGCAGATGATTATGCAATTAAGAAAGTCTATGAAGGACTTGACAAGGTCTACACACAGACATTCTGTTCTTTAAAAATGGATGACACAGGGGCAGCTAGGTGGCACAGTGGATAGAGCACTGGCCCTGGATTCAGTAGGACCTGAGTTCAAATCCGGCCTCAGACACATAACACTTACTAGCTGTGTGACCCTGGGCAAGTCACTTAACCCCTTTGCCTAGCCAAAAAAAAAAAATGGATGACATCATTGTGAAAAATGTAGATAGAGGAAAGGGTGAACTTAGTTTAAAAATATAGTTTAAAACTAGATAATAGAAAAAGTCAAAAGTTTATGGACTATTTAGAAACCTCATGCCTGTACAATGTAAATACTTTCTTCAAGAAAAGAACTGGAAGGTGTTGGATTTGGCAAGCAATGAACTACTAATAAAAAATGAAATCAATTATATCATAACCATTTAGGAAATGGTTGGTTATGTAGACAGGGAAGCTATTACTGAATCAGCTGTCTGCTGACAATTGGGTCATCAGCTGGTTAGAGTAAAGGTCAAAGTAATACTAAAATAGCTAGAGATAAAAAGAAAACACTAAGATTAGAGCATCTCCAAACTGACTTGATTAAATGATTTGCTAATGCATAAAATGGGTAGTGGACAAAAGTAAGGACATTGACCTTAACTATCATCATTTCTTAGAAAAGCTTAAATGAGGCAAGATAGCTCCCACAATGAGCAAAATAAAAAGGAGTCTAGAAAAATATCTTAGTCAATTCTTAATCTCCTTGCCAGGTGGCGAGACATGGCAGCCAAGGGCAACCATGTACAAGCTCATTTGCAAAATGTTATAGAGGAATACAATGAAAGATTACAAGCATTAAAATCTCATAAAACAGTGAAAAGAAGTTGAGGAGAAAATGAGCCTCTAGAGAGAGTTTGGTACAGAACCTAGTTACATTAGATCTTCCTGAAAGCACTTTGAAATCAGACAAATTTTTCAGTGTGATTTGTTCTCGCTAGGGATGATAATGGAACTTGTGAATTTGTGTTCTAATACCTTAGTGTGTTATTTATTTTTTGTGAAGTATAATGGATTAATAAGGAGAATCACCTTATTAACTGGATAAGTTTACTGAGTGGTGAACCTTTGTCTGGAATTTTTGAAAGAACCTCTCCTAAATGGTGTGGGCACACCCATTGGGACTTTGTTAAGAAGATAAAAGATAGCTCCAAATAAAGTCTCAGTGACTGGGGCTACTCCAAGATGAGTTGATTGGATTGGTGCTGCTCTGAGATGAGTGGGTTGGATTGGTGTTGCTGTCCCTGAGCATTTCCTATGGGATGGTTTCAGTGGTTGGGGCTGCCTCCAAGAGGAATTATTATTATTTTTTAATTAATTAATTTATTTTTAGTTTTCAATATTCATTTCCATAAGATTTTGCAGAGTGAAATGAGCAGAACCAGGAGACCATTGTACATAGTAACAGCCACATTATGGGATAATTGACTTTGACAGACTTAGGTCTTCACAGCAATGCAAGAATCTAAGACAACTCCAAGAGATTCATGATGGAAATTGTTATCCACACCCAGAGAAAGAAATATGGAGTCTGAATGCAGGTGGAAGCATACTATTTGCTCTCCTTTTCCTTTGTTGTTTTATTTTATTGCTTCATTCTCATGGTTCCACCCATTAGTTCTAAATGAATTATTTTTCTTGAACTCTTGGGAAGACAAAGCCTTCTTAAAGGAGGTACCATTTTTTGATCACTTATAAAACAAGTCTGTCAAAACTCTACATTTCACTTTATTTGTCTTTTGACTTTCTTCCAGAGAGATCAAGAGCACTTCAAGTGTGTGTGTGTATGTGTGTGTGTGTGTGTGTGTGTGTTTGCTTGCATGTCTACATGCCCAGTGGGCACACCCACATGGTTTAGGAGAGGTTCTTTCAAGAACCTTATAAGAGCATCTATGCACATGGTGGGGGAGTGGATTTCTCTCCCATCCACCACCACCCCAAAAGCTGTTAATGGCTGTCTTAGGGAGAAATACGTAGAAACTTTTATCTACTTAACCATGTATCCTTGGAGGAAGTTCATGGATGATGCTATTCCTAAACCCCTCTTTCTTATTTGAAGAGGGAATTTTTGGAGCATGTGGTGATTAAAAAGGTTTGAGAGATATAATTTCTGGATAATTTAATTATTTTATTAATAAGGCCAGAATGTTTATTGATAAAAGGATGTTCATTTGGTCATCTCTCTTAGACCAAAGACAATTATGGCAGACTCAGTTTATATACTCTTTGAAAGTAGGTGTTTCCTAGGGTGGGAATCAACTCCAGATTGGTTAACAATTAGTGTGATAATGAATATTATGATGAGGGACTGGACCTGAACTTTGATTATGTCATCCATTTCTAAGTTCCCTCCAACCTTGGGCAATCTATTCAAAGAATTTATGCTCCACCAAAGCCTGAGCAGAACACAATGGCTACTCCACCTGAGTGGAGTCTGAACCAGAAAGTTAGTCCAATATCATTATCAGCAATGTCCTTCAAGAGAGTGAACTTTTTAAAATCAGGACCTTAGAAAAATGGGGGAACTCTGGATCTCCTCAAATCTTTGGTTATTAATAATCATGTCTCTCAGGCAGCATGGCCTAGGAATCTCACTTTACCCAACAGAAGGAAGGAAAGATTTTTAGAAGAATGATAGCCTTCAGGTGACCTCTTAATTAAACTCAAGTTTAAAAATTTGGTGATCTAGTCTTCTATCTAGAGAAGGAGGCTTTAGTGAACAACATGCTTCTTGGAAAAGGAAGAGGTTTGCTCCTAAAGACTCTATAGCTGGAAGATTATTTAGGAACTAAAACTATGACATGGAAGAATACAACAGTGTTGCACATGAGTCTGGAGGAACTGTGTAGGATCTTGTGAGAAAGAGGGATTCACCAGAATATGATGTTTCCCTGCTAGCTACTATCCTAAGTTCAGTTTCCTGCAGAGGGAAAATATAAACTTCACTGTGTTTCTGAGTCTTGAGGAAGACTGTGGATAAGCAGAACCCATTTGAAAGAGAGGAGGAGTATGTTGATTGTTTCTGGGTTATGGAGAGTCTCTTTATGTGCTTTTGTATATTTTCTCTAGTGATGAAATAAAGGCTGTCCCATATACAATTCTGTTTGCTACCTAGAGCGCTCATGTCAGACACTGTTACCAACATCTGTGAAACCTAAACAGAAACTATACATAGATATTATTTGGAAATTTTCTCGAGTAAACTATGGGCCTTAGGGAGGCATAATAAAGACCCAATGACAGAGTAATCTTTTGGGAGTAACAATCAGGATGGAATCCAGATCAAGTGAGCCCAGAACCAAGGGTTCCTGGACCATGGATTAGAGAGGAAATGGTAATGACTCTTAAGAATATAAAGTAAAACAAAACAAATAATAACAAAATATAAAGTAAAACAAACTGCTAGACTTGATTGGATATATACAGGAGAAAGAGGTGACGTGATTTTAAAAGCAGGCACACAGGAAGGGATTCCTAAGACATCTCAAAGAAAAGAAGATCCTAAAACAGATTACAGATGGTGTACCAGCTATCTTCTCATAGTTCTCACTTAAATTACAATTGAATCACTGATGGGTTTTTTTTTTAAAGTACTTGAATAGGGTCTGCTATATTGATTATAGTTACATTTTATGAGCTAATATATTAATGCATATTTTCTACAAGAAGTGAAAATTATTCTAATTCACATTGTGACAATCTTCAAACAAAATGAATTATAGTCCTAGGCCACTTAAAGTTATTCTTGTTCTGCCATTTGTTATATATATGACTTTGGGCAAATCTCTTAACTTCTCTGGGCCTCAGTCATCTCATCTATAAAATGAATGGATTTAGACTAGATGATCTCTCTATTTCTTCTGCTAATATGTTGTAACCCAGTTCAATTCAGACCTTCTTGTTGTCTTTCATATTTTTCACTCCGTCATGTAATTCTACTTAGGATTTTAGTTATGATAACACCAACAGAGTATGAATACATGGAAAGACTTCAAGAGGTCCTGGCAACATTTTTTAAATTGTGTGTGTGTGTGTGTGTGTGTGTGTGTGTGTGTGTGTGTGAGTGAGAGAGAGAGAGAGAGGGAGAGAGAAAATGAGAAAGAGAGGGAGAGAGAAAATGAGAAAGAGAGACAGAGAGGCAGAGAGAGAAATGAAAATAGAACTTCCATGTTCTCTGATTACCACATTATTTCTTTATATACTATATATCCCAATACAATAAAAGCTCTTTGAGGTTAGGGTCTTTTTGGTAATTTTTTGGGTGGAAACCACAGTGCCTTGGACATTATGGATGATTAATAATTTTTTGTCAAATTGAATTTAAAGCTCCTCAAATTCACTCCATTGGAGATAAGATATAAAATGCCTTTCTTTCAAAAAACAAACAGGAAAAGAGATTCAAGCCTCCTCTCCATTTCTACCATTTTTCTCTCCCATAAAAGACAATCAATACTGAACCACTTCATTATCAACTGGAAAAGAGGATCCTCTGGCATTACTTGTTAGCACGAGATGAGTTTCTGGAATATTAAGTAGTTACTGACTTAATGATGTTAATAGAAATACAATTTCACAAAAGCCTATTCTGATATTGCATTGTGTTGTTCAGATGATCCTAGGTTTTTTTTTTTAATTAAACATTTATTTAATTAATTTATTTTTTATATGAGGCAATTGGGGTTAAGTGACTTGCACAGAGTCACACAGCTAGTAAGTGTTATGTGTCTGAGGCCAGATTTGAACTCAGGTCCTCCTGACTCCAGGGCCGGTGCTGTATCCACTGCGCCACCTAGCTGCCCCATCCTAGGTTCTTAAAAGGTAGGTCAGTGTAATGCAAGCATTGGTACCTTCTTTCAAGCAGGGTTGACTTCAAGTATGGTGCTGGCAAAAAGCTGTTTCTGCTTTCTGAGGACCAGTCTAACAATGCATGCAGAGGCTAATTGCCCATTGGCCACCCATTTCATGATGAATTCTTTGGCCATGACATCCCATGAAATGACAAAAATACCAAATGTTCCTCAGTCTGGTGTGCTCTCTTCTGCTTCTACAGTGATGGTTGCAGAGAAAACACAAAGGAGGCAGAAAGCACTAAGTCAGACAGATTTGAATCCATCTATAAACATTAACTTAGTTGCTAGTATTCTAAATGCGAGATTCTTACCCAATGGCCAATGAACATATACATTACTTGAGGAACTGAATCATATCAGTAGACATTTTTGTTATAAATGAAATCAGAAAGTAAAGGAAATTGTAGGTAAATATAAGGTAAATATAAGGATGGTTCACAGGTTTTTCTGGGTGAGATCAGGGAGGAGGTGGTAAAATTGGTTTTGTTGTGTATCCAAAAGGCATCAACAAATATCATTTAATGCAATATTTGATCATTTCTTCTTTCAGTGTCCATGGTAAGTATTTGCAAAAAGCTGAAAATAATTTCAGTTAATGCACTGTCTATCGGATAAAATGAAGAGCAAAAGATGGTCAAGTTGAAGAAGCATGACTCCAAAGAATTTAGAATTCCAATACTTTGGTCTGATACTTTCATTGTTAGGAAGTGTTAGGATATATGAACACATATCCGTATGACTATATATATGTATATATGTATATACATATATACATACTTATATATACATATGCACAATATGCTATTTGTTAAATTAATTAGGACTGCAATATATAAAAAGCAATAAACAGAAACTAAATGTTCAACTATAAGGGAGATGAAGAAAGTTATACTGTATTAATGTAATGGAATACTATAATTGAATTAAGATATGTGTGTGTGTGTGCCTATGTATAGTTGCTAGCACTTTAAGATTTGCAAAGCACTAGTTATATACAATACAAATCTGGGAAAGAAGGTCTCTATGAAACAATGCAAAGAGTAAGAAGTTGAACTAGAAGAGCATGGAACCATTAAACTAACTAGGACCATTAAAAAAGAAGAGCTATATGAGTGAACGAAGGAAATTGATGAAAACCCAAGGAGACTGACAGGTTGTTATTAAGATTTGGTAAACTGAAATTCATGTATTCAAATGTTAATAGTCATAAAAACATAATTTATTTTCTTGATATTTAAAAATAAATTTATAAAAATTTTTTCCAAAAAAAGAGAAAGCTCTAAATTGTAAATGAAGAGGGAACAGGAAAATTGTCCATATATATTTGTTAAGCCTGGTGTCATACATAAGAAAAAGGATATAAAAATATGGGAAACAATATCCAAGAAGAGAGCAAGAAATAAAATCCATGGCTCCAAATGTCTGTATAAAAATACAAAAAACTTGGATAATAAACAAGATGAAATAAGAAGCTTAACATAGAGAGGTAAATTTGACCTCATGTATTTTTGTGGAATAGACTCCTGACTGAAATATGACTGTGGATGGGATATAACTTATGTGAAAAGGAAAGACTAGAATAGATAAAAGGTTAGTGGAGTCGTTTTGTAGATTAAGTTAATAAATTCTTATGAAGAAACCCAGGATACAGAGGTTGGAGTCCATTTGGCTGTGGATAGAAGGAAAAACAGAAGAAATATTATGGTGGGAATATACCACAGACCACCAGGCCAGGAGGGATTTGATGATGAGTTCAAGAAATAGATCACAAACCTTGTCACAAGATAGGATATAAGCGTGGTGAAGAACTTCAGCTGTTCGGACATCTGCTAGAGCCTTTTCTCTGCCAAAAGGAGAGCAGCGATAAATTCTTGACTTGCCTTAATGATAATTCCGTTCTTCTAAAAAATGGAAGAAATTGAAGGAAATTACTATTTTAGATCTGTTTCTGATGAAAAGGAAGCATTGGTTGCTGAAGCGCTGGGAAAATTGGTTTTATATGACTACATCTTACATGATAGAGAAGAGAAAAGTTGGGCAGTCTCCCATGAACACTCTATTTTGGATTTCAAGGAATTAAGAGAAAGAAAAGGTAAGATCCAAGGACCTAATTATCTAATGGAGGTCAGTTACAGAGGGATGAGAAATTCTCAAGCATAAAATTCTGACGACATGAATAGAAATGGTTTTAATGATGAATAAAAGGATACTATCTCATGAGACAAATGTGGGTGTACAAAAGTTAACTGCACATGATTATAGAAAGCAACATAGTCTTAGAAAAATAGTATCAAGAGGGTTAAAATTCAGAATGAACTGATTCTGTTACCAATCGCTAAGGACAAGAAAAATTGCTATTTTAGTGAATTGGGGGCAAGTATCAGATCAATGAAAGGGTTAGAATTGCTGTTTAGCATGGATTAGAGATGATGGAGAGAGGATAGAATCAGTCTAATTTTGCTTCTGTTTTTCATGGGAAGGAAATTGATTTTTTGTACAGGAAAGGACAAAAGAAAATTATTAAAAGGGAATTGAAATGGGGAGCCAAGAGGGCAAAATAACAGGAAGAAGTATAACCCAGGTTCTCCCACACACCCTCTCCACAAAGTTTTAGAAAATACACCAGACCAAGTCCTGATTGGGAAATCCAAGAAAAAAAAATCACAGTGAGATATTTTTTTTCCAGTCTAGATTGGCTTAGGGAAACAGAAAATCGTGCGGACATTGGCAATGAGATCTGGACAGGAAAGTTCAGCATAGAATGTGCCAGCATCCAGGAACTGAAAGAACATGAAGCTGAACACCTGGGCAAAATGAGGTCCCATAGCCCAAAGCAGGGAGCCATGACTTTTTGCAGGGTAAGGGAACAGGTGCCAATTGGCAACTATCACTCACTATGGGATTATGCTGGTAAATGGCTCTCCCCACTAAAAAAAAAAAAAAAAGCAGGGAACACTTTTAAGTTTAATTTCGTGGTTATAATTTTTCTGTCACTTTCTTCAGTCTAGACACCCACAAAATTCAAGCCCTGATTTGTAGTTTGCTGATTTCTGAAATGTAAATGCTCACATTAAAAATTTAACCTTCAGCTTTCACAAGCCAGTAGGAGTTAGCTTCCGTACATCCAATGAGTCTACTGAGAAGTTCAGAAGGAAGCAGCAGCTGCGTGGCTTTCACCCCAGGAGCAGAGTGGGGTCTCAGTCCTGGCTTCCTGCCCAATCTGAAGCCTACAATAGAATGACCAGGACAAGAATCCCGGACCCTGCAATTCTGTAACTCAAGACTTGTAGAGCTTCCCACCTGGCAGATAGTAGCTGAACACAGTAGCAGTCTACTAAAATTTCTAATCAGGGACAGGCCCCACAAGAGAGTTGCTCAGATCCAAACCCAGATTTGCTGAGCTCAGATCAGGAGGGAAGTGATCAGACTTTGACTCTGAATATTATGCCTCCCAGGAATATTGTAGCCAAATTCCAGAGCTTCCAGATCAAATAAAAAAATTCCTGAAAACTACCAGAGAAAAAGAATTCAAGTACTGAGGAGCCATAGTCATAGGTACACAAGTTTAGCAGACAACAGAATAAAGGAATAGAGAGCTTGTAATGTGATGTTTAAAGGAGGCAGAAAATCTAGGCTCACAACCAATAATAACTTACCCAGAAAGACTGAGTATAATATTATAGGGGATAAAATAGATTTTTAATGAAATAGAGTGCTTCTAAGCATTCCTGATGAAAACCCCAGAGCTAAGCAGAAAATATGAAATACAAACTCAGTAGTAAAGAGAAGCATTAAAAAAAGTAAACATGAGAGCAAACATAAGGGTCAAACAAGGATAAATGTTTATACTCTTCTATGAGTAGATGATACATGTATCCCCTCAGAACTCTATCATCATCAGGGATAGAGGGAATGCCTGGGAATGGTTCTGTTATATTTTGATGATCTTAGAAGAATGGAAAGGAATGGGTAGAGGAATATACTAGAAAGGAGGGAGGGAAAAGAAAGATGAGGAAAATTCAAACATAATTGGGGTGTACAAACAGAAATCTATACAAACAAGAAGGAAAGGGTGTGACTTACGAAGAACCAGCTGAGTTGAACAGGTTCATGAAGATCCTGTGGAGGAAAAAAAAAAGGATATTAAGGCTTTACAATTCTAAAACTGTGAGTTTCCTTGGCCTGGTATATTCCCTACACATGTGCCTTACTGGGATGGTACTTTAATTTTGTGATCACTTTTCCCCTCTTCTGGATACAGGGTGTATTTATGGAAAAGTATGTCCCTGATATTATGGAAATTCTTTCACCCAGCTACTGTCTGTTTTTTTTTTTTTTTTTTGCTATACCATTTGAATAAATGCTTTTGTGAAAGAACTAAGTGTACTGAATGATTTTAAGGGGAAGAATACTGTTGGGGGCTAGTGAACTAGGGCTTAGGAGGATAGCCACTTATACCTGGGAGTAATAACAACCATTCTTCTGGGGACATAGCTGACCAGTGGGATTGTGAGTTGCATTAGTAAGCCCCTAGAGAGATTTATATTTGGATCCTCATCTGGATTAAAATTGTGTTTTTCATATTTTGGGGGACCCCTAGAGAGATTATCTACCTGGGACTTAGACTTTTAGATACTCTAGTTTTGGAGATCCTAACAAAATTGGCTTTTTTTTTCTGCCTTTGTTTTAGGCTATAAATTGTATAGCGGTTTTTCCATCATGTATTTTCCTTATAAGTCAGTTCCACTTGAGATGATTTTAGACCTTTGAATTTGTCGATTTGATCAATGTTTAAGTACTGTTACTATATTACCAAATCCTGCCAACTACTGATATTGAAGTTAATATGAATCAGTCAGTCAATCAACATTTATTTAGCACCTTCTATGTTCCAGGAATTGTGCTAAGTGCTGGGGATCAGAGAAAGGCAAAGGACAGTGTCTGATCTCAAGGAGCTCACAATCTGATAGGGGAAGATGACACTCACAAAGAAGCTGAAAAGCCAGGGGGAAGGGAAAGAAAAGAGATTATGAAGAGGGAGTCCAAAGAAGTCCACAAGTAGTGTAGCTTGTGTAAAATGAGGAGAAAACTGAGCCAGGCCCTTTCCTTAAATAGAGGTTTTGGAGCTCATGGCTTTGCTTGTCAATCAGAGGCACAGAGGGTGCTGATGGCCTGTGAGTACCAAGGCCAATTCAATTTTTAAAAATAAATTTTATTGATGTTTTGTGTTTCTTGCATCATTGTAGTTTTTCACGTATCCCTTTTCTTTCCCCTATTCAAGAGCCATCCCATATGACAGATAATATTGTTTTAGAGAGGAAAAAAAGTCAGCACAACTGATCAATACATTGAAAAAATCTGTGAGCATATACAACATGTAACACCTGTGTATCTACAAGGTTCATGAAGTGGTAGGTTGGAAGTGTCTTCTCTTATCTCTTCATTCAAGTCCCACTTGATCTTCATAATTTTGTTATTACATTTACTTTTTATTTTTTGATGTGTTGTTCTTTCCATTTACATTGTTGTCGTTACTGTGTGTATTGTTTTCTTGGCTTCTCTCTGCATCGATTCATATAGATCTTTCCATGATTCTCTGTATTCATCACACATATCATTGCTTACAATACAACAATATTCCATTACATTAAGGCACCACAATGTGTTCAGCCATTCCACAATTGATGCGTATCTACTTTGTATATAATTCTGAGCCATCACAAAAGGTGCTGCTATAAATATATTCAGAAGCTAAGAAAGTCTGATCACCACCCTCCTGATCTAAGCTCAGCAGATTCCTGCTCTGGGTTTGGATCTGAGCAACTCTCTTGCGGGTCCTGCTCCTGATTGGAAATTTTAGTAGACTGCTACTGGGTTCAACTACTAGCTGCTCAGTGGGGAGCTCTATAGGTCTGAAGTTGTAGAATTGTAGGCTCCTTTTTGGTCTGGAATTCTTGTCCCGGTCATTCTGTTGTGGGCTTCAGACTGGACTAGAAGTCATTTTATTGATGGCTTCCTTATGTGCCCAGTAATGGAGTCTCTGGTTCGAAAGGTTGGGACATTTTAGTTACTTCATTTGCATAATTCCAAATTTCTTTCCAAAATGGTTGTACCACCTCACAGATCCACCAACAATGTATATGCAATGCCTATCTTTGCATGACCCCTCCAACATTAACTGTTAGCATTTTTTTTTTTTGTCATTTTTGCCAAGTTGCAGAGTGTGAGGTAAAATCTTAGAGTTGTTTCGATTTGTATTTCTCTTATTATTATGATTTGAAGCTTTGGATACTTTGCAGTTCTTTTGTGGACTATTTGTTCGTGTACTTTGATCATTTATCTATTAGAGAATAGGCCAATTTAGTCTTGTAGGATAATGAGATTTCCTGATGATAAGTTTCTTGGGGCATGCATGATGGAGAACACCAAGGAAGTTCAAAAGTAGGGCAGCTATGGAGAATAGACTTTCATCATTAAAATGCTGGTGCCTGAATGAGAAATGTTCATACTTCGTTCTCTTTGTTCTAAAACGAAAATAAATACAGCGGCAAAGAGCTGATGCTCGTATTCATTGGCCACATGCTGATCTTATAGGAAGAGGATGTCGTACTCTCTGCTTTCAGCATTGTCTTACCAGACACTTTCAGCTAGGAAGGAGACACACAAAGAGAAAGATCATAGTTTTGATTGTTTAGCGCTTTTCTATTTCACCTCCAGTCAATCAAAAAGAATGCTCCTTACCAAGCGGTTAGCAGATTGGAACCAGTTAGAGAGTGTCTATTCATGTTCCAAACCTCTCCAAGTACTTCTGTTCTACATCATCACTTTCCTAGAAACAGGTTCCCCAGAATTTTCCACGTGAGGAATATACATGCTCATGTGGAATGGGCTCAGTGGCCAGTCCCTATTACACAAGGAAAACAAATAACAACATTTGAGGATAGCTCATAAAAGTGAACTTAAAAGAAAAGGAGAAAAAAAAAAAGAAGGATCAGTGACTGGTGTCTGGTTGTGGTGAAGTACAAAGTGTCAGTAATTAGAGATTACTAGTGTTGATCATAGTTTTTTATTTTTTCACTATCTTCTTTCTTGTAAAGAGAGGAGCATTAGGCAAAGAGAGGAAAAGGCATAAAAATATAGTGGA
The DNA here is from genome assembly GCF_900497805.2 of Vombatus ursinus. Lineage (NCBI taxonomy): Eukaryota > Metazoa > Chordata > Mammalia > Diprotodontia > Vombatidae > Vombatus > Vombatus ursinus. The sequence goes on from NW_020954720.1 coordinate 7,428,983, forward strand.
GGAAAACATAATTAATAATCAGAACCCCAAATACAAATTAGATAAATTCACTTATAAAATGGGTTGAAATGAAAGGCTGGAGCAGGATTTATTGTGCTTTAGGCAAACTAAAAGAAGCAGGGGTTTTCAGACAAAGCAACAGTTGAAATAAACATGGTTAAAAGAGATTAAAAAGGTAAACTATATTCATAAAGGCACCAGGTAACATCTATACTTGATATATATACACCAAATGGCTTGGCACCCAAGTACATAAAGAAAAGGTTAATTGAATTAAAGGGAGAAATAGAAGAAAAAAAACTATAATAATTGGGGACTTCAACGTTCCTCTTTCAGACCTATACACATTGAACAAAAAGTTAAATAAGAAAAACCATGGAGATCAGGAGATGGATAGTAGGACTGGAGATGGGTAAATGTCATTTTAACATTCTTTTTCATTTTTGAAAATTAATTTGTTTTTAGTTTTCAATGTTCACTTCCACAAGATTTTGAGTTCTAAAATTTCTTCCTATCTCTTCTCTCCCCCCACCCCAAGAAGGCATGCATTATGAAAACCCCTTTCCCCAATCTGACCTTTCTTCTATCACCTCCCTTCTTCTCTTATACCCTTCCCCTTCTATTTTCCTGTAGGGCAGGATAGATTTTTATACCCCTTTGCCTCTATATTTTATTTCCCAGTTGCATGTAAAAACACTTTTTAACATTCATTTTTAAAACTTTGAATTCCAAATTCTCTTCCTTCCTCCCTCTCCACCCACCCTCATTGAGAAAGCAAGCCATTCGATATAGGTTATACATGCATAGTCATGCAAAACACTTCCGTAATAGTCATGTTGTGAAAAACTAACTGTATTTCCTGTATTTCCATTCTATCCTGTCTCCCCCCAACCCTGTTTATTCTATTCTCTCCTTTGACCCTGTCCCTCCTCAAAAGTGTTTGTTTCTGATTACCCCCCTTCACTAATTTGCCCTACCTTCTATCAATCCCTGTCCCTCTCTTCTACCCTTCCCCCTATTTTCCTGTAGGGTAAAATAGCTTTGCGTACCCAATTATGTATATTATCCCTTTGTTAAGCCAAATCCAATGAGAATCAGATTCACTCATTCCCTCTTACCTTCCCCCCTTCCCCTCCACTGTAAAAGCTTTTTCTTGTCTCTGTCATGTGAGATAATTTACCCCATTCTACCTCTCCCTTTCTTCTCCCAGTATAATCCTTTCTCACCCCTTAATTTTATTTTTTACATATCATCCCTTCATATTCAACTCACCCTGTCTATAAGTATATATCTTCCTTCCAACTACCCTAATACTGAGTAAGGTCTCATGAGTTACAAATATCGTCTTTCCATGTAGGAATGTAAATAGTTCAACTTTAATAAGTCCCTTATGATTTCTCTTTCCTATTTACCTTTTCATGCTTCTCTTGAGTCTTGTATTTGAAAGTCAAATTTTTTGTTTAGCTCTGGTCTTTTCATCAAGAATGAAAATATAAAAGCATCAAGAATGCTTGAAAGTCCTCTATTTCATTGAATGGCCATTTTTCCCTGAAGGATTATACTCAGTTTTGCTGGGTAGGTGATTCTTGGTTTTAATCCCAGCTCCTTTGACCTCCTCTGAGGCTGTAATTGAATTAAAATCTTCTTGACTCTAGACCCAATTGTGCAACTTGCCTGCTTCTACCTTGTCAGAGGAAACACCCCTCTATGTCACTGAATTAAGGAAATAGACAGACTTCTTTGAATACCACCCAGACACCTTTTTCCTTTCCCTATTCAGAGGACAGACCAGAATACAACAGAGTGAACCTGAGTCCTCCTACAGGGAAGCTTGGCACCATCACCATCATCACCATCATTATCAAAAACAAGTATTTATTAAGTTCCTACTATGTGCCAGGCACTGTACTAAACACTAAGGATACAAAGAAAGGCTAAAGCATAGTCTTCACACTCAGGAGCTCTGCATCATCTAATAGAGGAAACAACATGCAAATAAGTGCATATATACTGTGATCTCAAAGAGAAGACACTAGCAATGGGGCAAGGGTGTAAGGGGGAAAATGGGAGAGGCCTCTTGAAGAAGAAGGGATTTGCACACCATGAGAAACCCAGGAATTTTTTTCCAAGGGGAGCTTATGACCTACTGTGAATTCTTTCTATGACTTCCTATGAGTCCTTTGTATCTTTTATGTTTTCTGTGAGGTAAAATAAAGGCCATCTTCTATTCAATATACATTTGTTGCCATGAATATAAAGGACATACCAACATTTATAGTATATTTGGAGTTTCCAAAAGTAACCCATAGGTGGGAGCATGTTAGTTAATTTTTTTTTCTAAAAATGACTTTTTGTGTCAGGCCCCAATGTTGTTTTTATGACTGCAGAGCTTGGGATCCAGGTGAGCCAAGAGTTTGGGGCCCCTGAGCTACATATTATAAGAACATGCTGCAGCTTTCTTATGACTAGTATGCATCTCACTAAAATGACTAGTATGCATCTTAGGATATATATATTTTTTAATATTACAAGATTCACAATCATAAACATTGTTCGGTTGGTATTTGTGTTTAAATTTTTTTTGTGTGTCTGTGTTCCAGGGAATAGTTTGGGATCACTGATAGGTGGCACAGTGGATAGAGCACTGGCCCTAGAGTCAGGAGGACCTGAGTTCAAATCTGGTCTCAGACCAGACACTTGACACTTACTAGCTGTATAACCCTAGGCAAGTCACTTAACTCCAATTGCTTCACCAAAAAATAAAATAAAGTAAAAGGCAATACAAACCAGCTTTCTACCTCTTCTTCAAATTTGGGTCCAATGCATTGTCCATCCTCAGTGCCTATACCAGAAACTCACACACACATATGTCAGTAAATATAATATATATATAATATATATATATACACACACACACATAAGCAATACACATGTGTATATGTATACACATATGTATATGTATTTCTGTTTGTATATATGTATGTATACATACACATATATTATGTATGTATATATATACATATATTATGTATGTACTGTTGTTGCATATATACATGTATACATCCACCCATATATATGTGTATATATACACATATATATGTATGTGTGTGTGTGTATGTATATATATGTATATATAGTATCTCTTTCTTTCTCTCTGTCTGTCTGTCTCTGTCTCTATCTTCTGATGTTGTTACTCAACTCATGTTATAGTCTGGACTATAAGTATATTTTAACCATTAAGTTTTTCCTTATGGTCAATCTCTTTTTGAATAATCACAGATATCATTGAGGTGCCCCAGTAAAGTTCTGATTCTTGATTCAAACAGTATGCTATCATCTACAAACACAAAAAGACCCTGGAGAGCCTCACCATGTGTAGGGAATACCTTATCCATTTGGAACCTGTGCAGGAATGTTTTATGACAGTCAGTGGTCAGTGCCTTGGTGAGCATACATCACCTTATTTTATCCCCCACTTACTGTTCATACTGTAATCAGAGAACTGTTAAAGTCTCCACAATTGTATTTGTTGAGGAACCATGTATAACCTTAACATATGCACAGGAGACTCCTTGTTTCTGGAGAGCATTGCTTAAGGCTATGCTCTATGAACTCAAATGCTTTTTGACAATCAACAAAGAATAAAGGCAGCTGTATCTTGTTTCCTTGCACCTTCCAGTCAATTATATGACTGTAATGATGCTGCAAATTATAACTTGTGAAAGCTTTCTTGTTCCTTTTCATTCTGTATCACATCATGGATACCCTCAGTGGCCATGTAGCACGTACTTCATGTAGGTTCACCAAAGGCGTTTAGCGCTGTCACAAAAGAGTTTCATAAAGATTTTATAAGAATGAGAAAGTAAGCCTATGGTTTGGTAGTTGATGTCTTTTTGGATATCTAGATAGATATGTGAATAGAACATGTGGCCTGGAGTCAAGAAGGTGTTCAGTCATTTCAGTCATATCCAACTCTTTGTGACCCCATTTTGGGGTTTTCTTGTCAAGGATACTGGAGTGGGTTGGAGTTCAAATCCAACCTTAGACAGTTGCTAGTTGTATGCCCTTAGGCAAGTTATTTAACCTCCGTTTGACTTAGTTTCCTTATCTGTAAAATATGAATAGCAATAGCCTGTAGTTTCCTTATCTGTAAACCATGAATAATAACATCTAGTTTCCTTATCTGTAAAACGTAAATAACAATAGGATCTACTTCACAGGGTTGTCAGGAGGATAAAATGAGGTAATATTTGTAAAGTGCTTTGTAAATCTTAAAGTGCTATATAATTCTAGCTATTACTGGTAACCTGAGGGTAGGGAGTAATATAACATTGATGATTCTTTTTCAATTCTTTCAGCACTTTTCCCTCCCTGAAAAATAAAACAATCCCTTAATGTTTTCAAGATTGTGTTGCCTCAAGCACTGACTTCCATGATATGGGCTTGGTTGTGTCCAGGCTTTCCAGCTCTTTCCAGCTTCATCTTAAGAGCCTTTGAACTTCTATGTATAATACTTTGGAGACTAAAGGGTTAGAGTTCCAAAATGATGAGTCTGCTATAATTGATGATGAAAACAGATCACTATAGAAATTCTCCCCCACCCTCTCCCAACACACACACATTTACCATATCTTTTTTTTTTTTTTTTTTGCCTTGCTGCTGTTTTATCTATGAATGCTCTGTAGATAATGTGGCTTATTTTGACTCCTACCTCTCTATAAGCTTATTTTCACTTTCATTCTCTCTCTTTTTTTATAAGGTAAAATGACATGGCTTATAATCTGCTTTCCTCTTTTGTATTGTTTTGAAAATAAAATTTCTTATTCACTGTTGATTTTGACCCTATGTCTTTTCACTTGGTAAGGAGATTAAGTGTTTGTTGGCTAAGATTATTTCTGAGCTCTTAATTTGCTTCTTGTGGTAACTGCTTTACATTGGTTCAACTTTTGTAGGAAATGGTGATGTACAAGGTCAATATCTTTGTCTTTTTTCCATTTCCCATTTTTCTGCACTGCTGACTTGTTTGAAAGGATCAGGTTGAAGTTGCTATAATTATTCACAATACTTTTCTCACATCCTTTCTTCTAATTTGATGTTGATTTTGATCTTTGCTCTAACTAGTCAATAATTTCACTGCACAGCTGATTCTGATATGATTCCCATATCAGTAACTCTCATGGGGGAAAAACAACCTTAGCCCCAGACTGACTTATAAAGGAATTACATCAAACATTTATAGAAGAAATAATCACAATGTCACATAAACCATTAAAAAATAATGATTGAAGGTCTCTGCCAAAATCCTTCTATGAATTTAACAAGCTCCTTCTATGAAACAAATGCAGTTCAAATACCCAAATTAGGGAACTATAAAGCAGAGGAGAAGAACTATAAACTAATATTACTAATAAAAAAAATACCAAATGAAATGGTGTGAAATGCACTTCAGCAATATATTGACCAAATAGTTAATTATGGCCATCAATTTTTATCAGAAATGTAAGGGTTCCAAATCAGTAAAATAATTAACATAATTAACTATATTCATAGCAAAAAACTGAAACCCAACACTACCCTCACCAAAGGATTATAATAGCAAAGGTCATAATAACCTAATATTATTTCCTCTTTTGACAGGACTATTAAATTCATGGATCAGTTGAATGCTATAGATAGAGTTCACACATATTTTAGCAGAGCCTTTGATAAGGTATCTTGTGCCCTGAGTCAAACGGAAAAGGGAAGGATGAGCTGGGAGTTTATCTCTCACAATGTGGGGGAATAACTAGCTTATTGGAGCTCTGACCCTCTGTAGACTTATGATGACTGCGCACAGAGTCAGTGTGAAACAATGCAGGAGTGTGATGGGTAGAGACAACATGAAACTCTGGATGTGCTGAAGTTCCAACATTTCAGTGACATTCAATGCCCCCTTGTTGCCAATCCAACCCATTCTAAAATGTGGGGCAAGAACGATGAGGCATACTCAGACAACAGGCACTTTCAGTCTCTAAAATGATAAGAACTACTGGCCTCTGGTACCTTAATGATCTAAAGTTCATGTAAGGTATGTTATAGCTCTGAGTCTCCTTCAGAGCAGGCCCTCTATAAATGTCGGTGCTTTGGGCCTCAGTGTGTAGAAAATTCTATAAATGAAATAAATAAATACAGAAAAATACATAATATATAATATATTTATTATAGTATATTATATAAAGATATAAATGCTAGTTATTATCATTATGCTAATGAGTTAATTATGATGGGTTTCATTAATAAATTAAAATCTTGAGGTCCCCCCCCCAAAATAGGGAAAATTCACTAGTCTTGTACATAGATAGGAATTTCATTTCTATCTGGGGCCTTTCCTTGTTCAGTCTTCCTGCAGTTTGCTTACAATACTGCCTTTTGGTTTGTCTGTCATCCACCAGGTCTGTCTGTTATGCTTAGAGAGCTGTATGCTCTTCCCGAGATGCTTATACTTCCTCGTACCCTTTCTTTTCTTTCATTATTTTTGCAGGTGCTGTCGATGAACATTGTGTAACATTTTAGAAGTACTGGAAATGCTGTTACCAGTTCTCAGAGCCATGTACCTGTCATTCATCTGAACAGCTCCGAATGTCCTCCTGCCCTTCACTTGGCTCCCAAATAATTTTCCCAGATAAGTTTCAGTCTTTTGTAGGGTTAGCACCAACTCAGTCCCTAACAAAGTGATATGGCTAGTAGGCACTCAGTAAATACCTTATTGAATAAATGAATAAAAGAAAGAATAAGGGGACCAAGGCAGTGCATCTTGAATGGTAGGAACACAGGAGAATTGGGTTTCTTGATAAACAGTTAAGTCCATCTTTTATGGCCATACAAGATAGACTGAAAGAACTCTGTTTTATGAGAATCTTGCAGTGACCCAAAAGTTCAGGAATAGAAGGAAACCACTTTCTTGTGAATTTGGAACTTCAGGCAATACCTTTCTCCAATATTCATTTTATCCCTACTCTTCTTAACTCTTTCAAGCCAAGAAACTACTGTCTAGCAAATGACTGCCATTTTTACTAAGTTGGGCTGAAATCATTAAGGCTTTTTCCCGATTCTAAACAGACATCTGGCTCAATGTTTGCCTTTTTCTAGGCAGCAGGAATCAAACATTTAGCAATATTGGTTTCTTGGTTTCTCTAGGGAAGTGGCTCTTTCTACAATTATCCCTGTATGTTTTCTTGTTTGGCTTGTTGGAAATTGTACCTCTTGGACAGGCAGTAGTATTTCTATTTCTCATGGTTATGGGTCAGGGCTCTGACCTCCATGTGTTTAAAATCCTTCAATTTTCAATAAAATGCATTTACACAATTCTTCTGACACTGCATTGCCTGAGCTGTGCAAAGGCTAAATCTGGAAAGGTTTAACAGATCAAAATCAATTCTTCCACTTATGCACAAGGGATTAACACAGGCAACTCCCATTAATGTTAATCATCCAAACCTCTCAACTATTAAAGTTTCATTGCTCTCAGGGAAAGAAATCACACATTAGAAGGAAGTGGATAGGAAAGTAAATTATTCCCATACATCTTAGTGCATAGGGAAAGGGATTGGGGAGAGGAAGGGTATGTGCATAGAAGACATTTGGGACATTAAGGTGTTTTCAGTACAGAATAGTGAAGAGAAGTCCTTTCTTACCACTTCTCTCTGTCTTTCTACCTCGCTTTGGCTGAGCAGGCCTACCATCTGTGTTGGCAGGAAGTTTGCTCTTAGCTGTCTGGTGTCATGATGTTTCTCAATTCTTGAGTACCTGCCCTGGTTCCTGGCATTGGCCAAGCTGCTTTTCTGGACTGTAGTTGCATGGATTGGCCGAGGGTTGATGGATTGAGTACAGGATTAGACCGATAAAGACCTAGATTCTGGATATCATCCCCCACTGGCTCACCATAAAACCCTGGGCAAATCATTTAGCCTCACTGTGCCCACTTCTTCTTCCATTAAGTGGGATTGGAGATCATTTACCTCACAGGATGAGTGGGATCTGCAGATCATATTTCAGCACTTAGGGGATACATGACACTTTGCCTAGGCAATGGGAAGGATAAATCATTGGAAGATATGCTTGCCAAGAGAAAGAGTTGTGCAAATGTGAAATAGCATGGTCTGTCAAATCTGTTTGGGCCTCCTTTACGATGGATGATTAACACATAAATCACCACAGTGGAAAATTAAGTGCTTCCATGGTTATGGATTGATTGGTATAAAAACTGGCAGTAGTATTTAAAGTATACAGACCAATTTGGCTGTCACCCATCCCACATCCCTCTTCCTCTACTCACCCACCCAAGGCCTGCTGTCTCCCTCTCCCTGATTAAATTCTCCTGCCCTGATACTAGCCACTGAAATGCTTTGTATTTAATATTTCTTTATTGTGAACACATTGTTTTCCTTTAATAGAGTGCAAGCTCCTTCAGGCAGGGACTGTTTCCCTTTACTTTTGTATCTAGCACATTACGTATATATATATATATATATACACACACACACACACACACACACACACACACACACACACACACATGTATATGTATATATAGGTATGTATGTGTGTATATATGTATGTATATGTGTATATATGTATGTATACGTATATATATATATATATAATATATTCATATATCATATATATCATCTATATACCCAATAAATTCTGGTTGAATTGAATTCCTCAAATTCTGAATAGTACAATTCCAGTCCTTCCAGATTCTCCTCTAATTTTGATATTCATTCAGGATAGTTAGGGACTATCATTTCATTTGTGTAATGAGCTCCCAGATGCCTAAACTCCCTCTACCAATGCAATTTGGCACCTTTGCTGCCATTTATCATTTTAGAAAGATGTTTAGAACATTAAGTCGTTAAGTGGCTTGCCGAGAGACAGAGGTGGGCCTTGAACTCAGGTCTTTTTGGTTATCTTTTGACTCTGACAACTTAACCTGTAATATACCTTGTATATATATAGTTGTTTCTACATTGTCTCCCCAATTGGACGTAGGGATTGTTTTAGCTTTTGTTTTGCAGCTAAATAGTACAGTGGATAATGCACAGGCCTTGGAGTCAGGAATACCTAAATCCCTCAATTTCCTCAACTGTAAAATGGGTATAATAATAGAACCTACCTCACAGGGTTATTGTGAGGATCAAATGAAAAAATATTTGTGCTTAATAAATACTTCTTCTTTTCTGTTCTCTTTCTTTCCTTAGTGCTTAGCATGGAACTAGGCACGTAACAAACACTTTATAGATGCTTGTTGACTTGAAATGACTTCATGTCCAGTACTTTGCTAAGTTGTAAGGGATACAAAAAAGTGTAGCATATGTTTCTTATTCTGAAAGATCTAGGTCACACAATGAATAGCTAGAAAACAAGAGAGAGCTATCAATTTAGAATGAAATGATGAGGGTCCTATGGGCCAGACCATAATTAACTGTCAAATTACAAACTCAGAAGAAGGACAGATTACTGTAAGCCGAAGAAATAGAAGACTTCATGAAGGAGGTCAGGCTTGAGATGAACTTTGAAGGATGGATCTGACTTGGATAGGTAGGGAGGACTGGAGAGGGTATTCCAGGTAGTGAAGTTCCCTCCAAAACCTCCCTCTTCACCCTGTCTAGTTATATCTTTCCCAGTTCCCAAGTCTAGGTACTTGACTAACCTTCTTCATTGATGCTGAGCTGGGATGCATCTGTTTTTGTTCCAGTAGATTGAAGTTTTTTTCTGCTTTAAACACTTTCATCTCTAATTTCTTTAACCTACTTTGACCAACTAAAGAGGTAAGCAGACTATTTTTACATTTCTCTGTGCCAACACCACAGCTTCTTGTGAAATATTGACATGATTTCATAAGAAGGGAATGAGGTGGACCAGGAAGATGCTAATTATTAGATGCTAATAATAATAACAGGCAGTATTTCAAACTGGTGAGGGCCTATCCTATCTTTCAAAAGCATATACAGTTCTGTGGGTCACTGGTGGCTACTCTAATATATATGTAGTGAGAGTCTGTATTCCTGACATGGATGAAATGGATGGAGAACTTGGCTTGGTGTTTGTGCCAAGATTTCCTCCTGAAAGCAATTATCAGAATTCACCATATGATTTTAATTCTTTGTGGATCTCAAAGGAAGTGCTCCACCATTTTTTTTTTTTTTTGAGCAGGGATCTGGTTATGAAGATGGGTAGCTTGTGTGCATTATTTAGAAACTATCATGTCTCTATCCCTCCTGGCAAAGGAGAAGAACAGAGTTGTCTCCGTGGCTTTCAACATTGGAAATGGAGAAAATAGAGAAGGGTAACTCCTCTAAATATAGGCAATCTGGGCAGCTGTACTTGGATTAATAATAGGAGTTTAAACAATTTCCCACCCCTCATCCATGAGACATGTCTGGTATGGAATTTAATGTTTAAATTTCACTCAAATGTGTGAATCATATAATGAAAATACAAACACTTCAGTGTAGTTTTGTCCTTGGTTGCACACATGCAACTTCAAAGGACACTACATGAACAAAGCTGACAGCAGGATTTGCCTCATTGTTATTCTGAGTACTATATAGTGCTATTTGACTTGGCCTTAAAAGAAGTTTCCAGGGTACTGCATGGGGATTTGTTCTCAGGACTATGTCTAAGCATGTGTTAAAGGAACCATATAAAAAAAAAAATTAGTGTTGCCATATGGGTGGTGAAGAGGGATAGAGTTCAACAGTTAACCAACCATGTAGCCTTGGGCATATCACTTTTTTCTGTGTCTGGGTGTTGCCCTACTTTACAGATTGTTTTTTAAAGGTCAAACGCTACACTTTTTAAACTCAATTTCTATAGCAGTGTTCTCTAAATATTTTTGATTGCAAACTCCATCAGTAAAATATTTTTGAATGTGTATGTATATTTGTTTTTATATTCATATTTGCTAATTTATAAATTATCTATAATATATTATAGTTAATATATTATCTATGTTATATAATTATATAATTAGAAACAACACATTTATCTATTATTATAATATCTTTTATTATATAACAAAATAATATGATAAATATATAATTATGTAATATAATAAAATATATCACATTATATACTATTAATATAATTATATATTATTTTATATGTATATATATATGTATATAGCCAAACATACATACATACATACATATATATGTGTATCTGTATATCTACATATACATACATACATACACACATATGTTTTTGGCTTTGGGGGCTGGGTGACACTGAATGAATGGCGGCACTAGAAGACTCCTTATATAAGGAGTCTATGACCTCTTTGCTATTTTAATTCAGATAGTTCAAACCTATGACTGGGACCAATGGTGAAGATGGAAGTATTGTCATTTATTTGGTGAAATTGATGTTCCTAGTTGCTCCTGGTCATCATGATTAAACAATTATAACCTAAGAAATTGTTATGAACTGCCCTTGAAATTACTCTGTCACTGTTGTAAGAAGATTGACTATGTTGATTAGCACTTTTTATAATTTTTCTTATGTTTTAGCCTGACTCCCATATCAGTTTTTTAGGGTTGTTTTAAGATTGTTTTATGGTGTGGAAGGTCCCCTAGAGAATTTTTAGGACCTTTTCAGTAAGGGGTGGGACATGGTAGGCACTTAGCCATACTTGGGCAGGGGCAGCTGGTCCTTCCCCACTACTGAAGACATTGAAGGCAAGCTCCCAAAGCTATTGCAGCTGTAGATGATTATCTGGCCCTACCCTTTGGCTCAGCCTCATCTGGCATCTTATATACCTGGCAGCCTGAATTATAAATGGCTTAATCTCTGGTGACTGCAGAAGAAGAGTTATATTTTATATCCATTTTATTCTTAAATTGTGTATTTTCAATGCTTATATAGTAGAGTTGAGTTTTAATTGGATTTTATGGTCCATAACTGCTTATTGCATTTTAAACATTTTAAACTACAGAACCTGATGGACTGGCCTAAGGACTACAATAGAAGGAACACTTTAAAATCACTTGTCCATTTTGTGAGGGTTAGTTGAGTTAGAACCAGATAATATAACCCACAAATCTATTTAACTGGGTCCTTAGCTTAATTGATACTCTTAATCCACCTAGTTCTTTTCAGTGTTGCCCCAGGCCCACCCCAGGCTACTTACCACTCCTTAATCCCATCTAGAGCTGTCTTTTCTTTTATGTAAGTACTAATTTTACCCTCTTTAAATTGCTCAGATTCACTTAGAATCTAGCTCTCTTTTACTAGGGAAACAAGTGAACCATGCTACTTTGGCTGAAAGAAGACTTGAGTGGTCAAATTCTTTTGAGGCATAAGCGATCTCGCTATACCCTTGCATTTTGGGGTTCCCAACACCCCAAACCACAACAGTTCAAGGGACAGAGCCCTGGCCTAGACTCAGGAAGACCTGAGCTCAAATCCAGCATCAGGTTACTCACTAGTTGTGTGACCCTGGGTAAGACACTTACCTTCTGTTTATCTTAATCCAGTGAAAAAGGAAATGGCAAACCACTCCAATATCTTGGCCAAGAAAACGCCATGGACAGTATTGGCCTGCAATGGCTATGGGATCATAAAGAATGGAGACACAACTGAATGATAACAAAAACAGTAGTGGGACATAAAGCTTTTCTTATCTAGTAAGCTCCTTGAGGGCAGGGACTGTTTCTTTTCTTGGCTTTATATCCCTAGAGCTTGGGGCATATGGAGTATTCAGGGAGGACTAGTATCTTCCTTGTGAAGGCTTGCCAAGCCCTTTTCAGGGCTGCTCATCTACCTTTGGTATCCACCTTTCACCAGCTTTCACCTGTGACTCCAAGAAGCTGTAGCATGCACAACAGCCACATCCCAGTAAACCATCTCAGTAGAAGGGCTAAATGAGATTGAGGATAACTGATAGGCCTAAAACCCATTGGTGAGTTAGGGGAATGTCTATCCCAGGCATGTGAAGATGTCTCCTGGTAGAATTGATGGATGAGAACAATTCGTTCCAATGGCAACGAAAGCAGCTGAAGTAGGTGCTATGGAGTGCTTAGTGTTTGGTCAGACATCAAAGATACCAAGGTCATCCACTGTATCTCCTTTGTCTCCAGTCATCTTGACTTTTGTCCTGCCACTGAACTTAGATGACTCAGGAGGAGAGAATGAGACTGATAACTTCATGCAATTTTGCCTCACTTAAATCCCATTCACACTTAAGTCAAGACATCACCCTGTGATGTTATTGATCCTCCTTGAAAAAATGAAGAACAAACAACAATCCCTAGAGCTAATCACAATGCTTGGTGAATTTATTGTAGACACTAAAAATACTTGAATTGAATTGAATGAAAGGTTTATTAAGTGGGACCAGATAATGGATTCCTGTGAATGCCTGGCTAAGGAGTTTGGAATTTATTTAGTGGGCAATGAGGAACAGGGGAGATTCATTTGGCAGTAGAGAGATCATCTGAAACCAGAGAGCCAAGTGAGCAAGCTTTTGCAGTAGTTCAAGTATAAATTGATTATGACCTGGAGGATAGAGCACTTAACCTCAAGAGGGAGGAAGAGCTGGGTTAGCATCCCCATTCAAACGCTTAAGGATGATGTGATCCTAGGGAAGGTACTTAATCTTTTTGGTCTGGGCATCAGTTTCTTTGTCTGCAAAATTGGGGGTTGGAATCAATGATCTCTGAAGTCCCTTCCAACTCAAAATCTATGATATTTAGGCAGTGGGGGTAATAAATTGGAATTTAAAAGAGGGAGTGTATCCAAGAGAGATCCAAAGGTAAAAGAGATATCACTTGGTGACTGATTGGGTGAGCAGTGAGTCAAAGATGATTTTTAAATTTTTGAGAATAGTGGGAACCATTATCAATGGGTCCATCTGCCTCAAGTATTTCCCCACTCCAAGTATTTTCCTCCATTCAGCTATCAAAGTGATTTTCCTATAGTACAGGTCTGACTATGTTATTCCCTCTGCTCAAAGATCTCCAATAGTTTCCTATTGCCTCCAGGATCAAATACAAAATGCTCTGTTTGGCATTCAAAATCCTTCACAACCTAGCCCCCTTCTACCTTTCTAGTCTTCTTATGCCTTACTCCCTTATTCCCTACTCTTTGATCCAGTAGTACTGGCCCCCTTTCTGTCCCATGAACAAAACTCTTCATCTCTTGATTCTGTGCATTATCTCTGGTTGACTCCCATGCCTGGAGTATTCTTCCTCCTTATCTCCTCCTCCTAGTTTCCTTCAAGACCCAACTAACATCCCATTTTCTACTGGAAGCTTTTTCCAAGCCCTCTTTATTCTAATGCCTTCTCTCTTTTAATTGTTTCCTTTTTACCCATTGCTTGTAACGTATTTGTTTGTGTGTTGCTCCACATTAGACTGTGAGCTCCTTGAGGGCAGGGGCTATCTTTTGCCCCTTTTTGTATCCCCAGAACTTAGCACAGTGCCTAGTACATAGTAGATGCTAAAGAAGTGTTTGAATGACTGAAGTTAGGAGGAGGGGGCAAATTTTGGGGAAAGATGATGAGTTTGGGGTTAGGCATATGGTGAGATAGGGCATCCAGGTGGAAATGTTCAGGAGTCAATTGAAACTATGGGCTTAGAGCTAAGCTTAGTAAAAGGATTTGTTCTGTGAAGTTTGGATTCAGTCAAAGGGCCGCACTTAAAGACCTAGAGGCCCGTAGGTGGCCTTGAGGCTGCAGGTTCCCCACCCCTGGCTTGGACAATAAGTTTAGTGCTGGCTGTAGGAGCTTAGGCAGGAAGTCAGGGTTTCAACTCAACTCAACAAACATTTGAAGTCTAATGTGTGTGAGGTATCAAGATAGAGTCCCAAGTAAGTTTTCATTACACCGAGGGGGTAGTACGTATATAGAGAGAGGCAATTTGAGGAGTAAGGGAAGCAGGGATGGCTTCCTGGAGGAGATGAGCTTTGGAGGAAGATAAAGATTCTTTTCCACCATCCTCTTCTTCTTTGGGCAGCTTGGTGTGGAGTCTGCAGAGTTGTTGAGGTTTCCTTGTTTACCACTACACTCAATGAGAGAATTTCAGACTGATACTGCTGAAGTATGTACAGAGTCAGCAGATCCCAGGGTCATATCTCATCGTAGATTGGTGCCCATTACAACCTGGAAAGGCTTGGCCACGTGTTTGGTTTATTGCCTCTGACTGTGGATGAATAAGGATGAAGGAAGAAATAAGGATGTGGATGAAACGTGTCTCTGGCCTTGGTGTTCTAGCCTGCTTTCCTGGAACACAAATAATTAGGCTCACACCACTGGGTTCTGAATTCCATAAAAGTAAACCCTCACATTTGAGGATAAACCAGGATGGAAACCCCTACCCCCACAGTTGTAGGGTATCACTTGGTTCTATGATTCTGTCTTGGTCTGTGGTATGAAAATTCCACCCCATTGGTGCTACATCTTTGTCCTGACTTCTCCAGATCTGAGATGGCTGCTCCTAGGCTAATAAAACATAGCTAACATTTGTATGGCTCTTTAAGGTTAGCAAAGATCACCAGCATCAGATGCCATCTGATGTGGATCTGCTTTTAATTACTGATGGCAAAAAGTATGTGAAAAACAGCTGTTCCTGGTGACTGGTTAACATGTATTTAGGAGCTTCCTGCCATCGCTATTTCCTATGCAATTGTGTCATTGTGAAAGCATGGCCACCCCTAGCCTGCTGCATTTGCCCTGTGCCTAGTGCAAAGAAAACAACCTTCCACGCCCAAAGTTTGTCTCAGTGAAAGTGTCTTCCATTGTGCTACTGTATGCTTTCTACCTTTCCTGGCTATGTTCATAACAAGAAACATTCAGCTTTTTCTGTGGAACTATGATTACCTTGAAAAATTTACTTCTAAATGCAATATTGCATGGGAAACAGATTACCTTTGCTCTCTGTGGCTGCTGTGCCTTTTTTCCCCCCCATCATTTTTCAGTCAGGTGGAACTCTGTGACCTCATTTGGAGTTTTCTAGGCAAAGATACTGGAATGGTTTACCTTTTCCTTCTTCAGCTTATTGTATAGATAAGGAAATTGAGAAGAACAGGGTTAAGTGACTTGCCCAGGGTCACACAGTAAGAGTCTGAGGCTGAATTTGAGCTCCTGTTTTCCTGATTTTAAGCATGGCACTCTATCCACTGTACTACCTAATTGCCCTGCTCTGTCTTAGATTCTAGCAATAATTTTTTTTTGGAGGGAAGTTATTTTCTTGAAATATTGAATAAATAAATTATTATAATATTTTTATTTTTCTTGTGATTAAATGTTTATGTTGAACACTGCCTCGGTGTTTACATGGTTCATAGAAAATCTTTAAGTCAAACATTCTGTTAACTGGAGTATGTTTATTTTAAGTCAATAATATTAAATTTTGTCCTAGGTTTGTAGGTTTAGCACTGGAAGGGACCTTAAAGGGCACCCAGTCCAATGCCCTTATATTACAGATCGGGAAACAGTTTCAGAAAGCATAAATGACTACCCCAAGGTGAGAAAGGTAGAAAGTGAAAAGGATGAGATGCGAGTCCAGATCAAATCCATTCAGCTTCCCGATGTGTCCTGCTACCCATCAACTTGCGGCCATTGTAACTAAACTTTTCTGGATAAAGAAAATAAGAACTCAGTAAATGTGTTAGATATTTGGTGGTTTTAAAATTTCAGTGTACCTGATTCACAGACATGAGTGAATAAAACAGATTCTTTCGACTGATAGAATCACCCGGACTTCTGAACTCTAAAATACTGTGTATTTAGAAATCCGTACCTCAGGCAAGAATCTGCATTTAGTAGATGCACCTTTGAGGGGAGGTGTGTGAATATGTATGCCCACCAGTAGTGGTGGTGGTAGTGGTGGTTGTTGTTGTTTGTCCATTCTGGAAGAGGACCATGACGTCAGGGAGGTGATGCCATGAAATACAAGTGAATTAGATTTAAATGAGGGAGGGCTGTGCAAAGTTAGCAGCCTCACTTTCTCCTCTGGGTCTAGTGGTCAGATATAGGGAATGAATCAAAGGAACTGAAGGTAATCCTTTATCTCATGATGAAATTGCTAGTCAAGACTTAATCATCCCATTTAATTTTAGGTTCATTTTCAGATAGGTCCTGCCAAAAATAACAACTGCTAAAATAAGGGATGGTGGGGGGTTTATTCTGAATATTAAACTGAGTAATTATAGAAAAAGTTATAGTAACTCTTCTTCTCTTCTCTCTGTAGATTCATAAGACTTTAAAACTGGAAGAGATCTTAACAATCTTCTACCAGGAGTTAACAAACTCACATGGTAGGCTAAATTCGAACCATGGTCTACCAGCTAAAAATGTTTTGTTTTGTTTTTTATATTTTAAAAATAAAGTTTTGTTGTATGTAAAAATCACCATTGTACAAAATTAGGACTCAGAATTTGGCTCTTTGCTGACCCTCAATCTAGCGTGACCCTCTTGTGTTATAAATTAGGAAATGGAGGCCTAGAAAAGTGACATGATTTGCCCAAAGTCTCATCGTCAATGGCAGTTTGCTTTCCAGCTCTTTCTTCCCCTATCTCCAGGAGGAAAGCATCATTTCTGAGACACTGTGGCATCTACTTCCTTGCTGTTATTCAGAAGATTGATATGATCTATAACTTCGAATTCCCTCACTCTGGTAATTTCAGCAGTGCATCTGAGTCATTCATGTGTGACAGAATACCACAGAGGTCAGGGGAACAGGTAAAATTTCCCTTGAGAGGAACCATATCCCTGGGTCCTGGGTCTCCATTTTTCAGTTCTCAGCATTCTAGTACCTGGAGTTGGGATTACCTTTATAAAAGATGCCCTTTATTTACCCTCTAACCACCTACCCATCAAAGCTTTCTCCTCACTAGTCAGCCAAGGGCAAGTCAGACATTCTTACTCCAGTATTTTACAGGTTTTTATGTCTGCATAAAGGTAAAGAGATTCAAAGGAAGAAACTTGCTGAGCCAAGAGGAGAATGAGGGGGGTTTTAGGCAGGGAGATCAGGAAGTAACTGTTAATATCAGGGAAAAAAAGAACAAAGGCAGAAAAAGACATCAGGAGAGAAAGAAGATGGAAGCCAGAAGGTATGGGGATGAATGAATATTCCAGTGTGTCTGTGAAATATTGGCTCATTGTATTCAGGTCATAGGATTTTTAAAATGTGAGGGTCCATGGAGATGAGCTAAAGTTCAATGCCTTTATTTTACAGATGGAGAACCTGGGGCCCAGGTAGGTAGTCATTTGCCCAAAGTCACATGGTTAGTAAATGGCAGATCAAGGGTTTGAACTCAGATTTTCTGATTCTAAATTAGTGCTCTTTTCAATTAGCTCCTAGATTTCCTTTTCTGATCTGGAAGCTGCTCTTACTAGTCTCACTACTGCCATGGGGCCCATTGAGGCAAAACTGGAACTTAATACTGATGGACCAGCAGCAACTATGGCTTGTAGCCCCAGATGGGCTATTATGAGCCCTAAGGCCCTTGAAGAATATCACTTGCTTATAGTCACATAGCTGGCAAGTACTGAAGCCAGGATCTGAACCAATTCTGAGGAAAAGACTTTGCAAATCTTAAAGTGTTAAGTGTGAGCTACTGTTATTGCCTGATCAATCAATCAACAAGCCTTTATTAAGCACTTACTATGTACTAAGCACATGCGAACAAAATGAACAATCCATGATCTCAGTGTCTCAGAAATGATGCTTTTCTGCCTGGAGATATGGGAAGAAAGATCTGGGAACCAAACTATCATTGACTATGAGACCTTGGGCAAGGCATGTCACTTTTCTGGGCCTCCATTTCCTAATGTATAAAATAAGAGGGTCAGGCTAAACCAATGGTCAGCAGGGAGTTTACATTCTATTGGGGGGTGGAGTAGGGAATCACATATAGCTACGTGTGTGTATGTATATATGTATGTGTATATATATATATATGTACACACACATATACACACAAACATATATACATATATATGATATTATATTATATTAAAAATAAATATAAAGTAGTTCAGGATCAGAAGAAACTTGCAGTTGGGAAGGTCAGGAAAAACCTTTGTGTAGAAGGTGGTGCTTAAGTTATCTTGAAAAAAAAGGAGTTTAGACCTGTAGTTAATGAAGTAGACTGTCAGTTGATCCTTGTTTTGAACCTAATCAATGAGAGAATTTGTCTTATTTGACTGTGTACTGTATCTGTTATTTGTATTGTGGGGTATATTTGCTGTGAATGGCACCCTAAGGTGATTATCTTGTATTCTGGGTTAGCCATTCTTATTCTGTTAAATGCTATTGTGTATTTTAATGCTGTGCCTTTTAATTCCAGATGTGAAATGTATTGCAGTTGGTTTTGTAAGAGATTTCGAAATTCAGAACTTCAGGGAGGAATGTAATAGGCCAGGCCTGCACAACATACAGCCCTTGGACTGCTTGTAGCTCACCAAACAATTTCTGGAGGTCCACAAAAAATGTAGAGGTTATAAAAGAAAGTAAAGATGTGACGAGTGCTTTGTCCATGCCCCGCTTAACCCGCCTTCCTCTAGTCACTATTGTGTCCGTCATGTAGCTTGGCAGGGGGGTTGCCACTGCACGCTCTCTCCTGTTTTTCATGTGACCCAAGGCAACCAACCATCGTCAGTCTGTCTCTAGTCTGAGAGGAGCGAGAGTTGTGTTTTCACTGTGTTTTTGGTTGTTACTGGTGTTGAAAGGGACAAAGTGAGCGCAGCCACATGCCAGCACAGCTGATGCCCGTTATGCAATGAGTGGCAACAACTTGAGTGCTTTTTCCCCTCCTTTACTGCATACCCACTCTCCAAGTTACATGAGGGTCTGGCACTCTCTCCAACATCAGACGCTCAGTTCAGTATTTCTTTGTATCTGAGTAGTCGCTGTGGAGGCTTTTTGGTTCTAACATTGAAGTTTTTGGGGTGACTTTGTAAAATGGGTGACAAAAAGAAAAGGAAGATTGAATCAGAACATAGAGCGTTTAATCTGGAGTGGACAAATAGATATTTGTTTACTTACACAAGAGACAAAATATAGTGCCTGGTTTGCTGAGATGTAACAGCTGTTTCAAAGGAATACAATCTTCATCGCCATTTTGAATCAAAACATCCTGACTTAAGCAAATTGGGAACCAATGACAAACAAAGTAAAGTGTCCAAATTATTGAAAAATCTCTGTGGGGAACAATGGTTTTTCAAGAAAATAAACTCAGAAAATGAGGTGGCTACTAAGGTTAGTTTTCAGATTTCTAAAGAAATTGCTGCTGCTGGGAAGTCTTTTATTGAAGGTGACTTCATAAAGACATGTTTGCTGATTGCAGTTTCTGGATTATGTTGCAATAAAAAAAAAAGTGTTTTTGAGAATGTAAGTTTGTCCCATATGATCGTGCAGCAAAGAATAGCTGATGATAAACTGATTGCTGACAAGAAGAGTAATATGTCCCATTAACTAAATGTAAACAGTAAGAAAACCTGAAAAATGTATTAAAACTTACACCATTTAACAAAGTAATTTTTTAACATTGATGTGATTTCATGATAAATAAAAATGTTAAGTAATAAGTGTAATTAATAGATATTAATTGAAATTTCCCTTTTTAAATATGGTTTATTTACAAAATACCAGTTTAATCATTAAATATGCCCTTACTTGGAAAGGGAACCACTAAAAACCTATCTGCAGCCCAAAGAAGTTTAGCCTATTTTAATTCTGGCCCCTACCTACTGGCAAATTGTGCAGGTCTGTAATAGGCTATTGAGATGAGCTCAAGTTGATTTCTGTTTAGTTGAGTTCTCCATAGGAAGAGTAAAGTCTGAAACCTAAATGATGGGAATTCTGTGATTTGTAGTTCAGCTGGACTAAAACCCATGAGAGAGATGGAACTATTGTGGTCTTTGAGCTTGGGATGTGGGTAAGGGAGTGGACTTTGGTTGTAACCAGGAGTAAGGTGATGACCCAGGCAACATGGCATATAGCCACTGAAGGAGTGATCATCATGGTAGGTCATCAGATAGATACCTGCTGGCATTCTAGAACAAAGAACTCAGACTGAAGCTGCTTATTATAACTTACCCCTTTAAGAACTGAGGGAGTTTTGAAAGTTTTTTTTTTTACTCTCTTAAAATTCTTTGTTGCTAACAGGTAATTTTTCTAATTTCCCCTTGCTTTTTATTTAACCTTTTTATTGTGATTTTTGCTTTATGTAAAAATCTGTCGTGAATACTCGGGTTGAATTTATGTATCACATTTTGGGCTAGAAAAGGAGAAATGAAAGATTCCAGTAACTATATGGGGGTACATAGAACTAAAAAACAATAGGTCAGAGCACTAAATCCTGTCCTAGTGCAACCAATCAATTCTGATCTGGGAGCTCAAGAGCTACATATGATTTTAAAATTGACAACCTATATTTTAAGCTCCCTAAAATAGTAGAGAAAGGGAGTTATGTGGAATTGAAGAAATTTTGCCTCTGGGCTAGGAAGTGAGCTCTTTGTGGTGGCAGGGAATACCCTGGTAGGAATCAGCTTTACAAGAATGCCTGCAGGATGAGGGAGTAAAAGGTGAGTATTCAATCAACTTTGCTGTCCAATGACACCTGGTGAGTACCCAAGAATGAGGGACAGACAGAAGCACAAAGGCATAGAGATGGGACGTGGAGGGCCGTGTGTGAAGAACAGCAAGAAAGCCAAGGTGGACAAGAGAGGATGGTTAATGAGGCCAGAAATGCAGGTCAGGACCAGGTTGTGAAGAACTTTAAAAAAACCAAATAGAAGAATATGTGTGTGTGTGTGTGTGTGTGAGACGTGTGTACATACATATATACACACACATACACACACAGAGGAATATCTATACCCATATGTGTGTATATATATATACACATATATGTGTGTATGTATATATACACATAGACACACATATATATACATAATCATCATAGAGGCAATAGAGATCTTTCACAGGTTATTGAGTGACTTCGTGAGACAGGGAAAACCAGTTTGGCAGAATAGGGAGAGAAAAAAGTTTCTCAATTGGTAGCCAGAGGGCCTGAGTTCAAATCTTGTCTGTGTCGCTTCTTTTGTCCTTAGTTTCTTCCTACAAGATGATGGGGCTGGACTCTCTAAGGTCTCTTTTGGTTCTATGTGTAGAATCTGATAAAACTTTAGAAAATTGTAGAGTTGGGGGGCCACTCATCCCAAGCATGACTTCCCATGACTCAAAGGGAAAGACTCGCATCTGGGTTGCCTTCAAAGCTGACAAACTGTATTAGAGAAACAGTGAAATTTGTGCTTCAGTGCTTTTGCATCAAAAAACAAACACTTCAGTTACTTCCTCATTAAAAAAAGGGAAAAAAGAAAACAAAAGAGAAGAGAAGTTGTTTTGGCACCCTTGCGATAACAGGGTAACACAACAGTTAAAACGAACATCCATTCCCTTCAGTCCCCTTTGACGTCAGACCAGACTTATCTTTGCATCTTGGCTCACTTATCCCGTTGGAGTCCAAGTCTTAAGAAAACCACATGGGCTGGACGTTTCAAAGGCCAATAGTGTGGGAGAATTTGATTTTCAGATTAGGGAGTTTACTGCTCTGCCAATTAGTGAGTGAGTGGTTGATATAGGAAGATAAGGAATTTCATTTTATCAGAATGATTTATAGGATGCTATGTTTTGTCATACTTTGGGCAAATAAATGATGTGATGTTCTTTAGATTAGAGAAGCAATTCAATGCCAATCCATTATTAAAACAAAATAGAGTCTAAAGAAGGGCAGGATGAGCCTGGAGAAGGCCTTTGTCCCAGGAATGCTGCATCTTTACCATTTCAGGCTGATGGATGTTTTAACTGTCCTGAAAGCTCTCCAAAGAAATGATACAGTCCCCCACAGTGAATCATTCTTAACCAATTTTTATCTTCCTCCCTCTAGTCTTTCCCTGCCCTCCTGTAGAGTTCCCAAACAAATACTCCACTATTGAGGTATCACTGCTGCTGTTCAATTACAGAAAAATGCACATATCTCACTTCTGCAGCTAAACTGTAAGGTCCTTGGGGACAGGTGCCAAGTCTTTTATCTTCTTATATCTCCATCACCCACCCTAGTCTCCTCACACTCAGTAAATGGGGTTATATTAATGATGTCAGTTATGTTAATGATGATGTCACTTGCCTTGATTATCTTTTTTGTTACTACTCTCTATACCCAAGGTCAAAAAGTGAAGTATTTCTTCTCCAAAGTTTATGCCTCTGGGTTTGCAGTATTCCCCCTCTCTCCATCAATGATAGCTTCACCCTCTTTATTTCCCTGAAGCGTGGTATGCTCAGATTTCCTTCAGTCAATGGAATGATGATTATTTACTTCAGGGTAGGAGACTCTCAGAGAAAAGCAGTGTATAACTAAATTATACATGCACAATGAAATACTTCTGTGCCATGAGAAATGATGAAAGGGACAGTTCCAAGGAGACCTGGGAAGATTGGCATGAATTGGAACAGAGTGAAGTGAACAGAACCAGGAGAAACAATTTATACAATAACAATAACACTGTAAAAACCAGCAACCTTGAAAGATTTAAGAACTCTGATCAATGCGATGGCTAAGCATGATTCCAGAGGGCTGAGGATGAAGAACACTATTCATCTTCTGACAGAGAGGTGAAGAAATCAAAGTGCAGAATAAGACTTGTATTTTTGGACATGGCCAATGTGGGAACTTGTTTTGCTTGACTATGTATATTCATTACACAGGTTTTTTTCCCCCCTTAATTACCATGGTGGGAGTGTGGGAGGCAGAGAAAATCAGCTTTTGTTCATTAAAAAAATAAAATTTAATTGAAAAAAAAACCTACTTAAACACATGCACAGCATTTTGTTATTTAAATTTGCACTTCCAAGTCTTCCTTATTGTTATTCCTTTTTTAATTAGAAGAATTTTCTTTAAGCCCTGTCCTGTGTAGTCACTGTTTTTCTTCTTAATACCTTACAGCTATGATGGTGATGTATTCCAAAGTGGAACCCTGGCAGTTATGGGGTTAAATCCAGACTAAAGCAATGCATTATTGGCAAGATCCAGCAGAGGGTGACAGAGTCCTCAGAAGTGGTGATAACACTTAACATGTAAATAAAGTTTTAGAGTTTACAAAATACTTTTCTTATGACAGCCTTGGGTGGTAGATAGTACCAGTATTGTCCCCATTTTACAGATGAAAACAAAGACTCAAGTGATTTGCTCATAATCACCCAACTAGTAAATTTCGGTTAAGATTAGAACCTAGGTCTTTTGACTCCAATACTTTGTTCTTTCTGTTATATTACACTCTCTCCCATTGTATTTTCAAGAGTAGGTATAGCCATGTAGCCTTAATCGCCTGTAACTGTAACGCTAGTTTATTCAGAGAAGATGTGAACCTTAGATCAAGCATGGATATCTTACTGGAAAGTTTGACTCAGGCTGTAGAGTAATGAGGCACCACACTTCAGAGAAGTCAGGTAGGACCATGGAAGGAAGCAGAGACACAGGAGGTGAGGCAAGGAACAAGGGTTAACCAGGTCCATGGGTGAGGAGGTTAGTAAGATCATGGATGGAAAGTCAAGAGTTCTGATAATTATCAGTCATTTGAGGGCAAAGCAGCAGAAGAGATCTGAGAAGACCTATCACCTTTGGTTGTATGCATATGTTGCCCACAGGTCTAATGCCATTCATAAAGCTTCCACTTGTCTACTACCTACTCTCTCCTCAACTTCTTGTTTCCATCACCACCTACTGAAATTAATCTCTTGAAGTTCCCCAGCTGACTTTCTTATCTCCACATTCATTCACTTTTTTTTCAGTCTTCATTATTCTTAATCAATACACATCATTTGACACAGTTGACCACCCCTTCCTTCTAGTTAGGCTCCCCTCTCTCAGCTCCTGACAAATTCTGCCTTCATGGTTCTGTTTCATAACCATTTTAGACTTCTTTGCTGTCTCTTAAGTCTCTAGACTTAGGTCATAGGACACTGAGTTGGAATGGACCTTAGGATCACATGGCCCTATCTTTCCTCATTTTATAGATGTAGAAATTGAATTCCAGAGAGTGGAAGGTTCTTGTCCAACATAATACAACTAGTCAGTGTCATGGCTAGCAAGAGAACATAAATCTTCTCATTCCAAATCCTTGCTCTATTTATAGAATCATGGCTGCCTTAATAACCTTTTCCCAATTTCTTCCTTTTCCCTTCTTAGACCTGTAATAATGTGACTGGCATCCCATGTCTCATACTTTATGTACAATTTCTCTTTCTACTTCTGTCTTCCTTCTCAGGTTTCAGAACACCTCCTCCTGCCCCAGTGGTTGTCTCTCTGTTCTCTGTGCCCTAGATCTGAAGATATCCCCTCCTTTTCCATTCTCAGGATGACTATCTCAGTTCAGTCTCTCTCTATAATCCATCTGGAAGTAATAACAGTCTAAGAAGGGCTTCCCATCCCTACTTTATTCCCTCTTTTATAACATCCTCAACATCATTGCCAAAATTATATTCTTTTAAATTAATCAGACATATCGCTCCTCTGTGTGACACTTCTCATAGGATGCCCTTTGACTTCAGAGTAAAGTTGTAATTATTTAGTTTGACATTTAGATTATTTTGTAATTTACATGAGGAAAGGGGCTGTGATTTATGCATGATTGTAAACCATTTATTTAGTGTGTACTGTGCTGCAAGCACCATGCTAAGTGCTGGGAATGAAAACAGAAAAACAAGGCAATGCCTGCTCTCGAGGAGCTCCCACTCTAATTGGAAGATTGTTGTTGTTGTTGTTCATTCTTCCTTCTTGAAGAGGACCATTGGCATCAGTAGGGTGATGTCTTGATTTGCAAGTGAATTGGATTTAAGTGAGGCAAGGCTGAATTGGAGAAGACAATACATGTAAGAGAATTCAGTGTCAGGGAAGATGGAAAGGACGGGAATTCCTAGGGGTGCAGAGGTAGAAAATATGGCAAAATCCCTGTGTCTTTATGGTGCATTAGCAGGTCAGATGGCAGATGTAGTGGCAAGGCAGATCGTAAAGTCCAGTGATCCTCCATTTCACCAAAAGAATTGTGGTTGGTGAGTCCCAGCTTGTCCAGGTATGAGTAGCTATGTTACTGTCCTGGAGAGGAAAAGGGAATGTAAACAGGAAGAGTCTTCCTTCTTGATCACCTGATAACTCAGTTTTGTATTTCTCTGAGCACCTACCACAGTGATCTATATCCACTAGGTACTTAATAAAAGTTTGTGGAATTGCACTGACCTAGTACTTGGTCTTCTCAGTCTTTAACAGTCTTTAACTAACAGTCTTTAAACCACTCTCTCCCTCTATACAGTTGCCTGAATGCCCATGGAATCTTCTGACTAGTCATTTTACTGTTTAAAGGGACTTAATCAGCCCCTTACTCAGTTTTCTTGAGTTTTGTTCATCTCCATTTGCACATTCTGGATTCCATTTCACTTTCTTTCCTGGTTCTCAAGCCTTTTCTTACCAGCAGATTGTCTCAAATCCTTCACTCTGGGTCAGCATAATCTTAAACTCAATTTCTCTACTTCTTTAACTTTTCATACTTTCAACCACTGGCTTCATTTGCCCACTTGGTCTAGCCAAAAACTCTCATTCTTCCAAGGAGAAATGACACACCCCTGGTCTGTACTTCAAATTCACCAAAGATACAATTAGCAAGAAAATGGATTTTGTTTTCAACCTTAACCTGCTGTCTAGTCATGCCTCCTTCATCTTGCACTTGAGGAGATGATTATTTTTTAACCCAAATGTAAGTTCCTTTTTGCATGGTATAGCTTTTGAAAGGGAGTGTGGCATAAAAAAAAGGTTATTGGGTTTGGAGGAATAAGTTGTTTTTCAGTCCTTTCCAATTCTTTATGACCCCATTTGGAGTTTTCTTGGCAAAGATATTAGAGTGGTTTGTAATTTCCTTCTCCAGCTCATTTTACAGAGGGGGAAACTGAGGCAAACAAGGTTGAGTGACTTGCTCGGGGTCACACAGCTAGGAAGTTTCTCAGGCTGAATTTGAACTCTTGTCTTCCTGACTCCAGGCCTGGCACTCTATCCATTGTGCCACCTCCCCATGGAAGCATAAGATGTGGATTTAAATCCTAATACTGATGCTTGCCACCTGTGTGAACTTGGACAAGTCACTTAAAATCATTGTGATCCAGTTTCCTCATCTGCAAAATGAATAATTTGGGCTAGATGCTTTCCAGTTTGTCGTTGCTGGGAACCCCAAAATGTCAGGGTACAGTTGTGGCATCCTCTTGGAAAGAATTCACTCACTCAAACCTTCTTCCAGTCAAAGTGGCAAGGTTTATTGTAGTCAGTAGTATGAGGGGGCAGATTCTTAGGGAATTTGCAACTTAATAGGAGTAAGACTGATGCTTACATACAAAAAGGACAGTGAAAGGATCTGGATGGGATTAAGGAATGATAAATAGTCTGGGGTGGGCCAGGTGCAACAGTGAAAGGACTTGATAAAGTAGCCTAATTAGGTGATCTAGATGGGTTTAAGGAGTGGTGGGTATATTCAAGTAGTCTGGGATGAGCTAAGAGCTACAGTGAAAAGAATGTCAAAAAAGCTAATTAGGTGATCTAGGTGGGCTAGAGTGGGCCAGTTGCCTTGGGTAGAGGTGTCAGAGGTCTGGACTGCTGGAATATATGGGAAAATTCAGTGACAGGGTTGCTTTCAAAGACATGGTCTTTTCTTTTTAGGGGTCCAGGTCCCATCGCCCCATCACTTTCAGCTCTAGACCCACCTACCATTCCTTGACCTCTATTCATCCTATCTATATTTTCATTCTACCTCAAGGTCCTTGACCAAAGTTAAACTAAATACTACTTCTGAGTAGGAATGTTCTTTGTCATAGAGACCACCTAATTATTTGCATTGGAATAGGCCTGAAAGTATTGTTGTGATATATGGAAAATGTCAGACAGTGAGGCTGGCTTCCAAATCATATCTACCCAAAGAGTTCTAGGACAGCCAGTTGGTTTCAGGGCCTACCTTTGGTTCCAAATTTGCAAAGCAGTCTAACAGCCAATATAACTTTTGGTGGCTTCCTAGCTTGGACCAAATTTGGTCTTTAGAGATGCAAGGATATGGGAAATAGTTAATCTCTAATTCATCTGTTGGCATTTGTCTTATGTGAGGACTCCAATATTGTGCCAATAGTCCAGGGGAACATGTTTAGTGTGTCCTTTCATCGGTATCTTGTGACCTTCTCCCAACTGATCGAGCACAATTAGTAAGATAGTTTCCTGAAAACATTCTACTAATCCTTTAATAAGTTTAAAAGGCATTATTCACATAATCACAGAAATATATTGAACTCTAGAATTGTATTTACTGTCTTTTTTAGAAACACAGATGTAGTCTAGGTAAATAACACAAAACAGTTATTTTTCTGCCAAGGGAAAATGCTGTGTTTGTATTAATCTATTTTTTTTATAAAGGCAAACAGAACCACTCATATCTTAGAAAGATACAGAAAAGATCAAGTTTTTGGCCATATTGGTTTCTTATTAGTCTGTATGATTATTCATCTCTAGCAGTTAAACTTTATCTCTTTTTTAATCTCACTGTAGGATGCTAAAGGAAGGCCGCCATACTTTTAAGTAAGCATGGTTAAAATGCTCAATATCATGTTATCTTGGCTTGTGCACAATTGAGTTCTATCTTCTGTTTTTTCTCTCCACTATCAGCATGCAACAAAAGAATATTTTGAAGGCAGTGACTCGCCGAAATTGTGTGAACTGCAGAAAGGAGATATCTGGATTAGTGACTATCCATTCCTTGGTAATGCTTTCGGATTGTGTAAGATACCAAAATTATACTGATTGTAAATATGAGCTGCAATGTGGAGGGTTAGTAAATGTAGCATCTCTACAGCTGGCAAGAGAGAGCAAGACTCCTTCTCTTTCTCTAACTAGATGATCCAGGCATTCTGCAATACACCCTGGCTCACATTCTTAGACAGAGCATATTGGCTTCCTGAAGACACGTCCAAATGAGATGGTAATTTCTTGTGTCCCTACTAAATACACACATATATATGCATACATATACTCCTTGGGAAAAAAAATAGAAATATCTTTCTATCATTGTAGAATTCTAGGAGTAAGGACACAATATATACACACATATATGTGTACATGTATGTATATACACACACATATATACACACATATATGCATGCATATATGTATATGTAAATATATGTGTGTATTATATATAATATACATATGCATTATATATGTGTATATGAAACACACACATACATGTTTATATACATACATATATGCATATATGTTGTGTATATCTATCTCCTTGCTCATAAAATCTTTGGTTTTAGAGCTGGAATGAATGGATGAATGAATTATTATGTGCCAGGCTCTGTGCTAAGGATGCAAATCCCAAAGGCTCTAGTCTCTACTCTCAAGGAGCCAGGGAAGGGTGGTTTGGACTAGGAAGTCACAGAGATGGTAGAGTCATAAGGCAATTGATTGGCAATTATCCTTTCAAGGAATGGTAGCCTAATCCCCTTCATTTTACAAAAGAGGAAACTGAGATCCAGGAATTTCAATGGCTTGCATGATTAGTTAACTAACTGCATGTACCGTTAGTAAATGGAACAGCCAGGGTTGAAACACAGGCCATCAAGTATCAAATCCAGGGTTCTTTCTACAACATCATATACGATCTCTAATACGTGATTTAACAAGACCATGTGTTTTGTCAGTTAACTAATATATGGTACTGATTTTAACTTACCAAGCACTTTATAATTGAAGTCCTCAGTACTTTAACCATCCTTGTTCTATTTGCTTTACTGAATAGTTCTTGAGTCCTCTTCCATCATAGGATCTCTACAGTGGACTTGCTAAAGAACTCTTGTAGAAATTGAATAATCTGGCCATGGTGGGAGGAAGCAACATTTCTGGAGAATTTCTAGAGAATCTTGATTGAGAGTAAGTGAAAAAGGGTTAGCTGTAGAAGTTCTAGGGCTCTACACTGGAATTTTTTTTTCTCTTATTTATAGGTCTAGAATTTGTAGTGGCACAGGTATGAGGAACTGAAACCAGCATGCTGACTCCCGAGCCTCGGGCAGTTTCTTGTCATGCTCTGCGATCTTATGGAGTAGATCCAAGTATGATTCAGTGGAGCTTTTGAGGCAAACGGGAGCACCAAGCTTGGATCAGCTGTGTAAAAGTGTAGAACTAGATGAGTTGCTGGACTGCTAACATGTGCAATATCTGTGTGGCACATGTTATCTGACATCATGCTCCTGGAATGCCCCTCACAGATTCTTTTTTCTTGCCTTTTATATTCTTTCCTTCCTTCTTTCCTTCCTTCCTTCCTTCCTTCCTTCCTTCCCTCCCCCTCCTCCTCTTCATCTCTTCCTCTTTCTGTCTTTTATTCAAGAAATACAATTAATTCACACAATCAAAGTAAAAACTCAGAACCAAATGAAATAGCTATTAATCCTTCTTGTGAAGACCTGAACTCATACAATCTTAAAATCAGAAGTTAAGAAATAGGAAGATTTTCAAAGGGTCATTAGTCTCTCTTTTTTTGCATAACTATTCTATATAACTTGAGTGCTTAAGAGAAAATTAGGTCTTTACAGACCCTAATTTTTGTGGGTTAAATACCTATTCTTGTATGTGTCTAAGTGCTCTATTCTGGGAAGTTCAGGGTTTCCCTGGTGCTCATTAATTCTTATTGCATTACTGTGCATAAGGCAAGTACAAATGACTTCCTCCTTTGCTACAGCCCAAAATCTGACAGCAAACATAAGATGAAATCAAAAGTAGAATTCTCTATTTTCTGGTATAAATCTCTTCCCCTTAAGATATTAACATGCTAAAACTTCAAAAATCGGTCAATGATATGCTTTTCTAGAATGTAGGCAATTCAGTTCACTCTTTGTAGGCATGTACTTTATTAAGGCGTCGTATTTGAAACATTTTCAGGATTATTACTTATCATTAACAAAGCATGAACATAGTTTAATTATAGTAGAACTAGTAGTTATAGTTGATGCTGTCCATGAGGTGATGCTGGCCTTTAAAGGTATTCACCGGCCTTAAGACTGTAAATATTTTTAAAATGAAAGGATACTATAGAAATGATGAACGTGAATGTAATGGAAGAGCATAAGAAGGCTTATTTGAACTGATGCAAAGTGAAAGAAGTAATACCAGGAAAGCAGTATATGCAATGACTACAGCAATGTAAATGGAAAAAACAACAAACTGCGATGAAAATGGCCAAGTTTGGGCCTAAAGAAGAGAAGAGGGGCAGCTAGGTGGCGCAGTAGATAGAGCACCAGCCCTGAAGTCAGGAGGACCTGAGTTCAAATACGGCCTCAGACCAAACACTTGATACTTACTAGCTGTGTGACCCTAGACAAATCACTTAAACCTAATTGCCTAAAAAAAAAAGAAGAAAAATGAAACATCTTCCCTTCTTTTCAGAGACGGAGGACTATGAATATAGAACACTGAATACACTATCAAACTTGACTGATGCGCAGGTTAGTTTTTCTGGACTTAGCTATTTTGTCTCTCTGATTCTTTGATACAAGAGGATGGCAACATAGGCAGTAGACAGGGGTAAACCTATGGAATTGAAGGTGCAATAAAACAAAACACAATTTAAAAAATGAAGGACAGTGGAAACTTCTGGGTGTAGATTCCTTATTAATTTATTTTTTGGTCCAAAATAGTGACTTCATAAGTGTGAGAACCTTCTAATATGGGATCTCCCTCCACTGATGCATATCACCAATTCTCCTGCACTTTATAATGCTAGAGAGTTGCCTGGGGCACTGAAAAGTTCAGTGACTTAACCATGATCACACAGCATGTCAGAGGCAGGACTTGAACCCAGGTCATTCTGACTCCAATACTCTGGCCCTCTGTCTACAACTCCATGCTGCCTCTCATGAATTCCTCATAAACCACTCATGAAATTTTAAAACATGCTAATACTGCTAGAAACTAGGTAAATATATACATCATATCATTTTATCATATATCTATATATGTATATGTACACATATACACACATATACCTACATATGTGTATGTGTGTATAGACATACATACATACATACATACATATACACATACATCTACACACACACACACACACACACACATATATACACACACACATACTTTCCTTGCTGTCATGTTACCCACTTCTCCAGTCTATCACTTTATCTTTCCTTATGTTATTTCTAAGTGAATGAGGCAAGGTTTTCCTAGCCATTTTCAAAACTGAAGTAATTGCTTTTAGATGAAGACTAGATGCAGGATTCTGCTCAAAAGGAGCAATTGAATATGTGGTTGTTTTAGAGATTTACTTGCATACTTAACTCCAGTGTCCAGCCCCTTCAGGAGGAATCCTTGGGAAGTAACTAATTTATTGGTCCTAAGTAGCTCTTGGTAATTTTGCCTTGATTCAAGTTATAAGGCTGTAAATTCAGTCCTATTATACATCCCATTATTTGTTAACTCTAACAGGAGAAATGGAAACATCAAGATCTTGGGATCAAAACATATTTGTTATTCTGTAAATTTGGAACACAAAGCTATTCAGAAGCTCTCAGCACAAACAGGCAATGTCCATTTTAGCTTACATTTGACTAGGAGCTGGAAATTTTACTGCAAATCAATCAGTGTTCTTGACATGATGTTCTTTCTCAGCCCTTGACCTTGCCTTTGTTTTACTGAGAATATTGAAATTATATGACTTAGACTTCCCTAATTCCCGTCCTCCATACCTCAAAACCTTTCTTACTAAACCTCTACTTATTTTCCTGTGTCTACAACAAGACCAGCTTCTGCTATCCTAAAAAAAAATCAAACCATTTCTCTTTCCTCAATAAGTTTGCTTTTTTTTCAAGCTGTTCTTCCATTTCTCTTGTCCTCTTCACTGTCAGACTTCTAAAAAGAAGTTTACATTCACTGATTCCACTTCTTCCTCATTTAGGCTTCAAACTTGTAAAACATGGCTTTGAACACACAACTAAACTGCCCTCTTGAAGACCACCACTGACATTATGATCACCCATTTGGAAAATTAGAATAATGACCATTTCTCAATCTTCATTCCCCTTGATCTTTCTGAAGCATTTGACACTGTTCCCATGTACTAGGATTATACAATTAGAACTGCAAGAGACATCAGAGGTCATTTAGTTCAACCCACTCATTTTATAGATGAAACTGGGGTCTAGGGAAGTTAAGTGACTAACTCACAGTCATACAGGTGGACAGAGGTTAAAATTCCCTATTCCCTGTTGTTTGATGAAGAATTGTGAATGACTTAGCTAGTCTCAGCAATACAATGATCCAAGAAAGTCTAAAGGACTAATGATGAAGTATGCTATCTGCCTCTAGAGAAAGAACCGATATTGTTTGAATACAGACTGATGTAGGCTATTTTTCACTTTCTTTCGTTCTTTTTCTTCTTGTACAAAATGACTAATATGGAAATGTTTTATGTGATTGCACATGTATAACCTATATCTGATTGCTTACTATCTCAGGGAGGGGGAAGAGAAAGGAGGAAGGGAGGGATAGAATTTGGAACTCAAAACTTGAAGAAAATCCCAAATGTTAAAAAATTGTTTTACCGTATAATTAAGGGAGAAAGAAATATATTAAATATATAATATAAATATATTATGTATAATAAAATATAAATATATAATATATAACTATATGAAAATATATTTTAAGTTACACAGAGTATACTCATCCAATATGTATAGATATATGTGTATATGTGCATATGTAAACACACACATATATACATATACATTAGAAAATTAGAAAATTGATGCTCTGTCCTCCCCTGCCTTCCATGAAATTATAATCTCATTGTAATCTCAGACTTCTGTTTCCTTTTGTGATTCTTCTTCTTCTTCTTTTTCCTCCTCCTCTAACACCTCCTCTTCCTCCTACTGTCTTCTCAAGGTTCCATCCTCAGATTTCTTCTATTCTCTATGTCTTCTTTCTCTTAGGGTCAGAGGTTAGACATCCTCTGAGAGAGAGAGAGAGAGAGAGAGAGAGAGAGAGAGAGAGAGAGAGAGAAAGTGCATTGGGTTAGGATTACAGTTATCTTTTTCTTAAATACTGTTAGTCCAAGAGAGATACTTTTATAGATTCAAGTTGCACTCCTGATTATAGTCCCTTAGTGAGGAAGGAGTGTCCTAAGCTATATATCCAAGGCTTGATTCCCTTCTCACCAAATATCAGTTCCACAATAAACACTCATAGAAAATAGGGAATAAATCCATTTATCCAAGTCAATAGCAAAACAGAATTCAGAGAAAGTACACATAGGAGACTATATATTAGACAATAAACAAGGGGGAATGAACTTTCCCATTGCGAGTGAAATAATTCATTTCAAACAAATAGTTTCAGATCTTACCTAAGGAGAAATTCTCCAAAGTCTCTTGAAATAAGAGCATAACTGAGGTGCCAGCTACTCTACATTTTTGTTTCTTCCTTTCTTTCTATTCAGGGACTTGAAGAGAGTCTGGATCTATGTGTCTAATCTCTTTAAAGCTAGAAGCCAGATGACCAGGCTGTCTTTTTTCTCAAGCTCTCTCTCCAACTCAACTCCTCATCCAAGCATGGAACATTGCTATCATTCTTCATCAATGAAGAGAGTCCTATAGAAATGTTATTTGAACTGTATATGCTATCAAGACCTTAAACTCAATGCCTCCAGAGCTGAGCTTGATGTCTTTGTCTCCAGATATGTCCCGCCATCTGGAACCTCTATTGTGGACTATTGCCGAACTGCTCTCCCTGCCTCCAGTTACTCTCTTCTCTCTAATCTATCATACACATTCCTGTCAAGTTAATCTTTCGAATTAAACCTTCAATGTTTTCTTATTTTCTACAGGATAAAGTTCAAATTCCTTACCATGACAGTCTAAATCCTCCACAATATGACTCCAGTCTATCTTTCCTGACTTAACTGGCAGTATGCCCCTTCTCATGTTCTGTAGTTCAGCTAAACCCAGTATTTTTGTTCCCTTCTGAAACAGCTTGTGCTTTTATCTTCTGTGCTTATGCTCATGCTAACTCATGCCCAGGAAAAGTCTCTTCCTTTACCTAGCTGGTTAGATCTTTCTCTTTCTTCAGTGCCCAGCTCAGGATCCATCACCTTCATGAAGCTCTCCCTAAAACTTTCAGCTAGAAGCAACCTCTCTCTCCTCTCAATTCTCCTACCAGTTAAAAAAAGTCATACTCACATACTTCTCATGTTCTACCTATTTTATTTGTGTGTATAGAAGGGTGGGTTGCAACCACCCTTAGCTTGAACTGGCTCATGAGAGCTAATTGTTGAACTTTCAGCCTGAACATTTTGAACATTCAGTCTGAACATTTACACCTCAGAAATCACTAAATGCTACAAATTAGGGCTTGATTTATTGTTTTGCTGATTTTCTAGACTTAAGAAAGAGATGGAGAAAATGTTAATAATGCAGAGTAAACTTGAACATGTGACACGCATACATTTTTTTTCTTAGAAAACCAGTTCAACATTTACCAGCATGCCCCTGTTGATATTCCTTTATGCATATTTATTCTGCGCCTATGACCAGAAGAGGAAGTGAGCCTTTTGTGTAATGAGAACAAAGTCCGTATATGCCACTTGTATCCACACAGTATCAAGAGATCCAGGGGAAGGTCCCAGTATGTTCATTGCATTCCTGTGGTTGGTTGGTTTATGAGGGACATGGATAAGTGTTTCAGAAGATGAGAAAAGATGGATGGGTTGCATTCTGTGCAATTGGAGGGAGTACCCTCATCGATGAAACTCCAGATGCATTGAAGTCTGTGTCTTAACATCCCTATTAGACTATCAACTCCCTGAGGGCACGAACTGTGCCAAATTCATCTTTGTATTCTCCAGTACCTAGCATTTTGCCTTGTGCAAAGTAGGCACTGGATAAATGATTGCTGAATAAACAAGCAAATTACTAGCTATCAAAGAGAGATTCTTGAAAAAAAGGGACTAGGAGGGTAAGAATGTGAAGGGCAGAGACTGTGCAGAGATTGGGGTCATGAGAGGTGACAAGAACTCTGCAAGAGAAAAATCTGAGAGTCTTCTACAGCTGAGAAAAATAACTTCATTCCACCTTAGGGGGTGAAAAAAGATTAAGTCAAATCAGTTGTGGGATTTTATTTTGTTTTGTTGGGATGTGAATTAGGAAAACAGTTTGTGAATGGTTTCCACAGAGACATCGTCTAGTAACTCAACACCTCCCCCACCATCATCACTGAGTCATTTCTCGGGGTGTCAGGGAAGAGGAGTTTTTTTTTTTTTAAGGCTACAATGCCTTTTTGAAATCTTACGAGACTAGTGCTTCCCATCCCTAATATAGATGCTGCCTCTGCAAGGCTTTTCTGAGATTAGAGGATAACCATTGTTTGTGCGTTAATCCTATGCAAAGCCAAACATGAAAATGGGAAAGATTTGGGGCTGGAGATGGAACTGAACATCAATCAGGATTTGGCTGTGCTCAGATTTAAAATGATCACTGTTTTGTAAGCAATGAGAACAGGTTTTTCCTGGAATAGCTCAGCTGACTCACCCAACTGTCTGAGGCCCCAAACTAGAGGCTTGATAGTAAAGGGAGAAAGGAAATTAAGTAGTACTTCTCCAGTAGACCACAGGGTTTGCTCATATACCCTTGGTACTCTACAGGTTGCAGCCTTAGTGGGGAAGCTGAACGGCAGTTTTAGGAATAAGAAACATTCAAGAAGAAACCAATTCTTGACCAAAAGCCGTCTTATTTAAGCGAACATAGATTTGGAGCTAGTTTTCTCATCTGAGAAATGAGGGACTGGACTACATGGCCTCTAAGGTTCTTTTCACCTCTAAATTTTTGACTCTATTTACTCATATGACTATATACAAAAGTAATGCCAAGTAATTATTTTTTTGGAGGAAGAAGGTACTGGCAGCTGGAGGAGAGAGGAGGATCAAGAAAGGAAAAGGGGGTTTGCAATTCTTAACTAGTAGGCATCAAGCCTTTGCTTGAATATCTCAAGAAACAAGTGCTGAATTCTGCTCTTTACTATTGTATGAGACAGCCTATTCTATTTTTTAATATGTTGAACTATTACAAAGTTATTCTTTTAAAATGTTGAACCAAATAGGGATCAAGTATTTGCCAGTTTTCTTAGAGGCGGATATTGCTGAGAGTATGCACACGTCTACCTTAGAACAATATCCAGACTTTTGTTTTCTAGACAACAACTAAAATTCAGAAGACAGGCTAACTAGTGTGGATCAGCTGCTGATCAGAACAGCTGTTTCCCAACATATTGAGTTTCTGACATGTTTCAGGACTTGGGTATTTGAAATGTACTTTTTGAAAGCATTTGGATTAAAAAAGTCAAACAAATATTCAAGAATGTAATAAAGCACCTCAAGACATCTCCCTCATCCTTCATTCCACCCTTCCCTTCTAATTCACATTTCAGCCGTGCAAGTAAAACTATGCTAGGTTTAGGGTATCTTTTGGGTCTGCAACCACTCAAAACCATAGCTCATGAGCTCCGGCCAATGTGCATGCTTTTCTGGTCAGCCAGAGGTCACAATTAATTCAAAGTATTTAATGTAATAATATAATAATAAAAGCATTTATGAAACATTTCCTCTCTAGGACATGTTCTCCTACAAATACACATAGCATCAGTGGGAGGAACAGACATACATAGAGAATACTTATAGAGAACACACATGGAGAAGTATACACATGTGGAGAAGATGTGTGGCCAGGGCTCAAGGGCAGAGAGGACACTTATACCCCTGATGCTGAAAGATCACCAATGTTTTCAGATGATATAATTGAATTTCTCCCACTAGACATACTCCCTATTAATCTTATGTGTCATGCAATATCTTCTGGGCATGTTGTTTCTGCCAGGTGTGAAGGTGTGGTAAATAGATTTTGCTGGGAATTGCTTTATTTATTTATTTTTAAATTGAATTTATTTATTTATTTTTTGTTTTCAACATTCACTTCTATAAGATTTTGAGTTCTGAATTTTTCCCCTCCCTCTTCTCCCCTTCCCAAGATAGCATACAATCTGATACAGGCTACACATGTACAATCATATTAAACATATTTCCACATTAGTCATGTTGTGAAAGAAGAATCAGAACAAAAGGGAAAAACCACAAAAAAGAAAAAAAAAAGAGAGAAAAGAGTATGCTTCAATCTGCATTCAGACTCCATAGTTCTTTCTCTGGATATGAATAGCCTTTTCCATAATGAATCTTTTGGAATTGTTTTAGATCATTGCATTGCTGAGAACTAAGTCTGTCAAAGTTGGTCATCACACAATGTTGCTGTTACTATATACAATGTTCTGGTTCTGCTGGGAATTGCTTTATGATGCTGTCATGAAGTTTCTGTTTGGCAATGCCTAATGGTCCTGTGGTTGCCCCTGGTTGCTCCACCATGCAGTTCTACATTGCTGCTACATCTTACCCACAATAGGAAAAGTGGCATCTGCCAAGGCTGATCTCACTTTCTTTTTAAAAGGCAAGGCCCTGACATATGTAATCATTTGACTAGGTGGGAAAAAATCCCTATGTAGCTTTTCTTCTCATAATGAGTTCTTCTCAGAGTCTTAGCTGAAATGGCCGTTTTCTCTTTGAAAGGAAATTTCTTGCCCCCTACACTAAGCTTTTTTGGAAAACACAGCAGTACAAAATCAAGTCTTGTTTTAAACTTTGACTTTCTGGTCACTAAGGGCAGTATCTCTGTCAGGCCCTCACTTTGACTTGCTGTTAGAAATGACCTTTCGGGTTCCCTGCTAAATTTTTGATCACTAGCCTATACCTAGTTAGCATCAGTTTAGATTCTAAACTTTGAAAGGCTGCTTTTTCAGAAAACTGCCAAGGGCTTTCTGGGTTCAAGTCCCCTCAGCACTCTTTTGAATAAGGAGGAAAAGACAGCAGAATAAAAATGAGCCCAGGGGTAAGGTCATTGATTGTCCTTCCCCTGCCTTTATCACAGATATATGGTCACCATTAAGTTGTCTAGCTAAGGCTATCAGGTATTATCAGTCAATTAATGCACAGTCTTGAAACATTTTCCTTAATATAGAAAGGGTTGAATCTTGGCCTTGAGAATAACCAAATGTGATAAAACTTTTTGCGTTTTATGGAAGACTTTGTGTTGACAAGCATTTTGAGGATTGATGTCTTTTTAAAATGAATTTGAGACAAATTTGAGACAAAAAGTTTTCATTCAATTTTTAGTTTGCAAAGAGTAAATGTATTAATATAAAACAACAATAGTAATGACAATAGCTAGCATTTGTAAAGCATTTTAAATACAGAATATTTGCAACAGCAATTTTTTTTAAACTCTCTAAAGCCATTTGGTTCTTATTCATGCCAAGGGTAGCTAGGTGGCTCAATGGATAGAGCATCAGGCCTGGAATCAGGAAGATGAATTCATATCTGGCCCTAGATACTTTATAGCTATGTGACCCTGAACAAGTTATTTACCCTTGTTTGTCTCAGTTTCCTCATCTGTAAAATGAGCTGAAGTAGAAAATGGCAAACACTTTGCTAAGAATACCCGAGATGGGGTCATGAGGAATCAGACACGACTGAAACAACTGAACAAAACCAAAAATGCCATTTGGTCCCTGTTTGTGTCAAGAAAACATTTAATTAACTATGAAGGATATGCGGGTTTAGGAATATCGTTTTTCACTATTTTCCCTACTTTATTTATTACTTTCAGATCCTTTTTTATTTGTCAGAGTAAAACAGAGCTGAGTTGAGCTTTGCAATAATTTGGATTCTGTAGTTAATAAACTGTAAGAAACAAGCATTTATTAAGTACTTACACAAGGGGTACACAGAGTTTAAAGTATTTACAACCCAAGGCATTTAAAAGGGGGGTACATCTTGAAGATGTAATTTAGGAAACATAGTCATGTGCCTAATTGTCCTCAAGATCCCTTATTCAACTTCTGAACAATGGCACATTTAAGGATGGAGTGTTGAACTTGGAGTCAGGTGAACCCAGGTTTAAATACTGGCCCTGACACATTCCAGCTGTTTAGGAATTCACTCATCCTTTCTGAGTCTCATTTTCTTTATCTACAAGATGGGGATAATAATACTATAGTAAATGGCTTATAGTTGCTATAAGTCTCAAATGAGATAATGTCTGTCAAACACTTTGCAAACCTTAATATGTTATATAAATGTCAGTTATTTTTAAGGATCAATGATGTAGATCTGGAGGAGACCTTAGACATCATTGTCATCACATCTATTTTACAGATGAGGAAACTGAGACCTAGGGAGGTCAAGTGACTTGCCTAAGGCCAAAAAAGGTAGTGAGTAACAAAGTCTAGTTTGAAACAAAAGTACTGTGATCCCAATCTTACCACTCTTTATGTCATACCACATCGACTTTCTATTGCTATCTCTCTCTCATCTTGATCTCTATTTCTTTCTCTGTGGTGGTGATGACAGTATCATAGAATCTTAGCAAATCTTTAAAAATTGACCATATATCTATCTTCCTTATGGGTTCAATCAATACTTGCCTAGAAAAGGAATCAAGATTTGAAGCCTGTAACTATTCTCTTCTGCCTATAAATATGCCCATCACCTCCATCCTTAAAAAAAAAACCCCAAAAAACAACACAAAGAAAAACCAAAACCCAAAACCCTCACTCAATCTTACCATGTCCTCCAGTTATCATTCTTTATTTCTTCTACCTTTTCAGCTATACTCCTTATAAAAACTGTCTTTTCTTAGTGCTTCTACTCCCTCTTTTATAATTTTCCTCTAAACTCTGCATTCTGGCTTCCTATGTTATCATTCAGCTGAAACCATACTCAAAGTTATCAATGATCTCTTTGTGATCAAATCGAATGAATTTTTCTTCAGCCTCATCCATTTTGAGAATCTCTCTCTGTAGCATTTGATTCCTCCTATATACTTTCTTTTCTCTAGATTTTCCTGACACTACTTTTTCCTGGTTCTCCTCCTACTAGCCTGACTACTCCTTTTCAGAATCTTTTGCTAGATTTCCTTCCATGTCATGGCACACCCTGGATGTCCCTCAAGGCTCAGTCCTGGGCCTCTTTGTATTTTCTCTCTTTCCTTTCTCACCTGCTGATTTCATCATCTCCCATGGGTTCAATTATCATTTCTCTGCAAATGATTCCTAGATCTATTTTTCCAACTGTGATCTCTTTCTTGGGCTCTAACTTTGTGTCACCAACTGCCACTGGCCATTTTGAACTGAACATCTCAGACTCTACACTTCCAACAAATCATTATCTTTCCAACAATATACAGAAAATACGTAACAGTTATATCCACATTTCTCCAAGTTAACAGATCTGTATGTTCTTTTTTCTTTTTCTCCTTAGCTCCCAATTAATTCCCAATTAATCAATTCTGTTTAGCTCCCAACCCCAGAATTTTAAAGATTGTACTGAATGCGCTAAGTCACTTTTTTGTGACTTGAGGGCAGGGCTAGGTCTTTTTGAGTTCATCTTCCTCAGCTCTTAGTAAACTATTTTAAAAAAATATTTAGTAGGCACTAAATATGTTTAGTGAAAGTGGCATAAGCAAAAGGAAACCTTAGAGTTTAATTCAAGATAAAATGTTTAATCCCACCCTTTGTACTCCTCAAAAGGAAAAAAAAAAAGAAAATCATTTTCAGGAAAATGTTCTCATTTTCTTTAACAACACTTCACATCCCCCACTCCCCCTTCCTTTCCTCAATAGAACTAGTTCTTGTCTGCCTCCCACTGAAAATCTTAGCTATTCCAAATCAGGTGTAGCTCCTTCCTCACTTTTCACATCTTCCCATGTAATGCACTTAGGAGCAGGTAGTGCCAAGATGAGACAACTTGCCAGAAGTAAAAGAAACATGCAAATCCTTCATCCATTTTTAAGACTAAATCTTTGAAGAGGGAGAGGGTTTCACACCTTAGCAACATGTGCTATTTGCATTGATCCAATTAGTGCATTTGTGTTCAGAGCATGGCCACTGGGGACCCCAGAGTAGAGCTTGTGGCAGGCAACTTCTTGGGTTTCATGAACTTTTATGACATTTGCATTGCTTGTTATGTCAATATAATTATAAATAGAGAACACCTACATGTAACAACTCAACAATAAAGACAATCCATTTATGGGTTGATATTTGGTTCAGCCCTTCTCTGGAGATGGAACAACTTAATGCTTCAGGGAAAGGGCTTCATTAAAAGTTCAAATCTATTTAAATTCAATTCAATATACTTTTATTAAGTATCTACTATGTGCAAGGACCAGTATCAGCAAAAGGATGGTAAACAAAACAATTTCTGTCCTAAAGGAATATAAAATCCACCAGGAAGGATGAGATACAAACAAGTAATGCAAGGTAAGAAGTGATAAGGGTGGAGAGATAAATTACTCCAAGAAAATGTGAGGAGTAAGAAATTGCATTGGATGAGATACAAGAGGAAGGGAGTAGGGAAGGATTCGGGGAAGAGGTTATCTAGGCAAGCCTTAAAGCAAAAGAAGTATTTCAACAAGTAAAGGAAAGAGGGTTAGTCCTTGTCTTCTCTTTCATAAGATCTGGACTCTTCTCCTTTCACTCTTTTTTGAAGCTCACCTGGAGGATGTCTGAAGAATGTCAAGGCAAAAAAACCCAAAAGAACAAAAAACAGAGA
This sequence comes from Vombatus ursinus, assembly GCF_900497805.2. NCBI lineage: Eukaryota > Metazoa > Chordata > Mammalia > Diprotodontia > Vombatidae > Vombatus > Vombatus ursinus. The sequence continues at coordinate 7,471,761 of NW_020954720.1, forward strand.
GAGAGAGACACCATATTATTCTGTGTCTTTGTCAATTGCATTCCCAAGTCCAAGTCAGTTTTCTAATAGTCCTGTACAAACTTTTTAGATTGATCAAAGGTGAGCAGAGATAGCAATTTTCTATTTTTTTTTCTGTGGAGGTAAATTATTCTGTGGGAGAGATTTACTTTTCAAAAAAACAAGGACATCTCTAGATTTCATCTTGTAAAAATAAATACCAAGAAGTTATTATTGCATATAAGAAAGTACATATATGTGGAACCAGGAGGAAGCCAAATTAGGGAGAGGACATATTTCACTTCCAAACATCATGAGTTAAATTATAGACAGGTATCTAATGACCTTCTAAATATCCTTTCATCCACAAGAGAAACTCTGATTTAGGAGACAGGAATGATTATACCTTTGTACATGTACCCCTCCCCCGCCAGCCCAGGTAGGTTTGGTGGTCTCTTGAAAGGCAGCTCTGTGACTCTGTCTCTCTCTCTCTGTATGTACTTATATATGTATATATATATATATATATATAATGTATCTTTTATATAGTAGCTCATGAGAGACAGAGACAGATAGACAAAGAGGAGAGAGAGAGAGAGAGAGAGAGACAGAGAGAGAGAGACAGAGAGAGAGAGAGAAAGAGAGAGAGTTACATGCAGAAAGAGCCTGGATTTTTGATTGGATGAGAGACCTCTGAGTCCATGACAGTATATACATATAGGGAAGTATGACTCTTATTTGGCTGACAGCCTTCTGAGAGAGACAATGAAAAGAGAGAGAAGGTGTGATTTTGAAAGGCTAAGGGAGCCCCTCCCTCAGTGGTAAGTATATATGAAAGAGCTGGCAGTCCAACATGTTCCTTGATTCCTAGAAATTTTACCCCCAAAGGCTACTAAGGGTTAACCTCTTGGGTGAGATCTTTCTTTCTCTGAGAGAAAGGTTAAGCTGAGACTTCATCTCACTTCCAGCTCCTGTGTATTTTATCACCTAAATTAAACCATGTAGCTTCTCCAGTTACTGTCTTATTTGTTTGCTTTGATAAATATGTTTGCTTGTTATCCATGATTGTCTTTTGTGGAATAAGTATTTGGTGGAAAGTGAAAGAAGCTGGTAGAGATTAAATTTTACTCTCCAGGTATGGGAGGGTCCATTTCCCCTCCCTCTAGAGGAGGAAAAGTGGTTTTTCTTTTTAATCCCCTCCGCTCAGTAATTATTCCCCTAGACTGCAAATATCACATGCAACAGATACCCCTCTTGATAGGAGAACAAGGGAATCATCACACATCTGCACCAATCCTCCTGTTCAACACTAAGGGAAAACTCTAGTCTTCCTGAGATTTAGAGTGAGGCATTCTAGATCTCTCTCTATATTCATGCTTTATAGTGTCTGGTTCTATGTTACATGGTCCGTAATGATTACATGCAAAAAAATAATTTTTATTGAAAACCTCAGGACAATGGCAAAAATAAGAATCTAGGAATTTCTATGTTACCCATTGGGAGCTACCTCAGAGATCATTCCTGAGATCCCTGAATTAGCATACCCATATGTACATATACATGCACATATACATGACACACATCATATTTATTCCTCAGTTAATCTTTGAGACAGTCCCCTCCCCTCGGGGTCACATCAGCATGAATCAGTGAGATAGGAAAAGGCCCCAAGCTCATCTCTCAGAGAGCTGGCACTCCCTGGCTGGTGTTCTCTTGTGAGAAGCTGCAATTACTTATTTTCTCTCCAAGGTCTGGCTGAGTGTGACATTTCCATTTGCTAGTGTGATCCTCACCCTGTCCCTGATTAGGGTTGTCAGCTCTAGTTGAGGCTTCTTAGCCAGAGGAGATGAGATGAGATCAGGAGGGGAGAGAGGGGAGTGAGGAAGGAGGAAGCAGGAGTTTGGGGCAAGAGACCAGCTTTTCATCAAACAAATCCCCCCAAACATCCTCCTGTCCATTGCCACTAATATTGTTGCTCTGAAACTCCAAAGCTTAGAGAGTTACTGTTAGTAGAACAGTACTTTTATTATACTAATTAGTATTAGTACACTAATACTGCCATGTTCATAAATCACTGAAAGGTGAGCAAGATAATGTAAACCCTTACAGACTGGGCTCCCTCTCAGATTTCCTGAATGCTGCTGTTGATAGTCTTTTTTCTTAGTTCTAGGCAGTTTGATTCTGTAGCTCCATTTACCTTTGTTTTTACACATTTTGTTCAGAAGTTGGTGTTTACTATAGTTGCCTTACGTAGGTAAAGAGCCACCCCACATACCTGTATATCCCTCCAAATATCTCTGCCCGACATCCTTATCTAATGCTTACAAAGGTGGTGTGAAAGAAAGCCCTCATTGTCTCAGCTGCATCTAATATCTCAGTAATGAATGTGGTCATAGTCTTGGGGCCTCAAAAAAATATGCCAGGTCCTACCTTGAATTAAAGATGAAATGTTGGCCCAGGCATCTGGAGGAGAGGCAAAGTGTAGCAAGAAAGAAGGTGATAAATTATTTGCAGAATTACTGAATGAATAGATAAAGGAGAAAGCATTTATTAAGTACTTACTGTCTGCCAGACCCAGTGCTAGGTAGATAATAATACAAATGCAAGACAGACACTGCTTTTAAGGATTTTACAGTTTCATAGAGAGAGAAAACACACATCTAAGGAATGGTGGCAGGAGACATGTTTTGATGTGGGAAGTCACAAATGACAAGAACAAGATGGTTAAAATGGCGTATTCTTTCCAGAAGCATTGATAGTGTTGACTTGATTATAATTCTAGGAGAAAGAGATGAAAAGATGGAAAGGGTGCACACTCCCAGTAAGGAAGGAGATGGCTGGGCTGAAGAAACATGGTCCTGAAGGAGTTAAGAGATAGGTAGCTTAGCTCTTCCTAGTTAAGGTCTCTGTTTCATAATTTGGTGGTGGCTGAGTGCTGTGATGTCTTGTAAAGTAATGAAAGCATCAATCCTCTACAAGCTCTCCCACAAAGTACCTCCTTGGTGGTAGCCAACTTGTATCCTGCCCTCCATTCGTTCTTAACTCCAGCTTAGGTAATTAGATAATGCTTTGAAACTGAAACATAAACTGTGCTTTTATATCCCAGAACTGGAGCTCTGGCTGAGTCCTATTCCCCTCTGTCTTAGCTTATTCAACTCATACTTCGAAATTTAACTCAAATTCTGCCTCCTCCACCAGGAAGACTTCCTTGATAGCTTCTAGCTGATGACCACGCTTCCACACAAAGCACTTATTTCTGCAACTCTCAACTGTACCTGCTGCAAGATCATGTAGTATGGAAATGTGTGTGGATATTTTATCCATGAACTAGACTGTAGACTCCTTGAGAGTAGGGACTGAGCCTCATCTAACCTTTAGTATTCCCTAGTTGTAGCTCAGTTTTCTGCACACAGGTGCTTTAAAATGTTTGTCGATTGATTGATTTAAACTGGGGTCTAGAATAGGTATAAGACACCTATGTTGGAGTTTGGGCAGCTAGGTGGTGCAGTGGATAGGGTGAGAGGCTGAAGTCAAGAAGACTCATCCTCCTGAGTTCAAATCTGGCCTCAGATACTTATTAGTTTTGTGATCCTGGGCAAATCACTTAACCCTGTTTGCCTCAGTTTCCTCATCTGTAAAATGAACTGGAGAAAGAAGTGGTCAACCACTCCATTATCTTTGCCAAAGAAACCTCAAATGGGATCTTGAAGAGTTAGAAACAACTAAAAAAAATCAAGCAAACATCTATGTAGGTACAACTGAACAACAAAACACCTATGTAGGTATAAGATAAGGCTGTTGAAAGTCTTGGGGAACTAAGGAAAGGATATATTTGCACTTGAATTAGGAAGGGAAGCCACTGAAGCAGACAAGAGTTAATTCTCTTGCTGGGGGAGTTCAGATAAAGCTTTAGCCTGTGGGTGTTTGGGGTTGGTGAGGATTATCTCTCTCACTGAAGAAAAGTGGAATTTAAGAGAGATGTAGACTTTACAGGTAGCCCAGGAGAAAATGACCAGGATTAAAAAGAAAAATTAAAAAGGAGCAGTTTCTTTTTTTTCTGGCTGACCAGAAGCAAAAGCATTCTAAAGTAAGTCATAGAACATTCTGTACATAGATGGAGAACTGGAAGGGACCCCATAAGTCATCAAGCCCAGTCCCCTTATTTTATAGATGAAGAAACTGAGGACCTGAAGAGTTAAGTGACTTGCCTTTGGTCCAGTGGGGTGTTGGAGTAGTATTGCTTTTGACAGCCAATTACTAAATTTTCCATGTGAGCCTTTATGTTTCAGAAATAGCTACAGAAATGCGACAAATCTAGACTTGTTTTGCTTAGTTAATTGTCTAGACTTAAAGTGATGGTGAAATTGTTAATAATGCAAACTAAATTTAAAAATGTGTTTGCATCCATCACTTCCCCCTCCCCTATACCCTTACGCTAAGATCACACAAGCAATAGGAGATGGGATTTGAATTCTTATCCCATGGCTCCAGGGTTCCATGTTGGGTACTTTTCCCACTCTACCACTCTGGGATATATAAATGCCAGCTGATTGACTGACTGATTGATTAGCCAGGCAAAGTTGTCTGTATCTACTGTATAACCTGATCTTGGGTTCTAAAGACCTGAATTCAATTCACCCCTCTGACACTTGTGTGAAACTTGGCATGTCACCTAACCTCCCTAGCCTCAGTTTCCTAATATATAAAATGGAGATAATTATATTTGTATGACTTAATACTTTGGGGGTTGTGGTGGAGGGAAGCACTTTGTAAATCTTAAGGCATTATAAACATGCAGTATGAATGTGTTGTTATTCAGTTGTCTCTGTTGTATCCGACTCTTGATGATCCTGCTTGGGGTTTTCTTGGCAAAGATACTGGAGCAGTTGGCCATTTCTTTCTTCAGCTCATTTTATAGATGAGGAAACTGAGGCCAATAAGGTTAAGTGACTTGCCTAGGATTGCACAGCTAGTAAGTGTCTGAGGCACTATAAATGTGAGGTTTTATCTATTACAGTCTAACATATATATATTTATATATATATACACATACATATGTATATACATACACATATATACTATATATACATACATATGTGTGTATGTATATCTTTCTATCTATCATGTTCTTATGAATTCTCATGCCTATATAAACTTGTTTTTGTGCATTCAAGATAACTCGCTTCAGAGTGGGTAGCTACTATTGACTTACTATGAGAAGGACTTTCTGAGTTCCTAGTCACAGGAAAGAGCTCCAGGTGGTCCTGGACTTTGTCAATCTTGAAAGGCACGGGGCTAAGGACACATGGCTAGCCAGAATGCTATTAATCGTTCCCTAGCTATAAATAGTCCAACTGGTCCATTGTTATATGTGTGGTGATGTTGATATTGCACACTTCACCACTCTTCAACCATTCCTGCAGTCACCCCATCTGGCACGACTCCAGACCTTTGATGAGGAGGGGCAGACACCAGACAAAACACCTATGTTTCAGGTAAATTTTAGGTGATGCCCTTAGACTCACATTTCCTCTGCTCAAAATATTTTATCAAGGTTCTTAAATGTCATCCACTGGGGAGACTGTTTCAATGAATTCAGTATTAACAGATGTTCCAATAAACATCGTCTCCACCTTTCTAGAAACTGTCTCAAGTCCAAATTGCTATTTTCAGTGAGGAAAAGAGCAGTTTTGTTTAAATGCTAATAAACAGGCAAGTTCATACTTCTCTCTTTACCTTTATCTGAACCTGAGAGAAAGAACTCAAGAGGGACTTTGCCTCAATGAAAAATGCATTGGAAGTAGCATTGATGCTACTGAGAGGCAACTTATTATTCACCATAATCTCAGGCAGCCAGGTAAATAAGTACTGGCCCATGAACTGAGGGCCTAGGAGAAATCAGGGCAGGCTTAATGCAAGTCAGGCAGTAGATGTCAAAGAAATTACTGTAAGCTGCCTTTTTCTGTTTTTTAAAAATGCCGGTTTTCATGGAAATTTTTGTTTACATGGCACAGAAATGAGAGCTCGGCTACTGTAGAAAAAACATCTTTGCTTGGTTATGTTTACTGATATAAAGATAAGAAAGAGAGAAAAAGAAAAATTGATGGTAAACATAACCTTAATCAATACAGAATTCAAAGGTCTGACAGAAGGGCTGTCTTCTAACCTGTCTTTTAAACAGGGTGAAAAGTGTAATGTAAGCAAGTCCTGAAATGTGCCATCATTCAGGATTTTGACATTTCAATGGATCTGTGATCTCATAAATATAGGCAATTCCTTCCATGCCCTTTCACCCTTGTCCAGGCCCTCCTGTAAATCCTCCACAAGGGTCCATCTAATGTACTACGAGTCTTCCTCTGGGTCTCTTGACATTTTATAAACAGCAATGGTGCACAGAGGCAGTCCTTCACTCTTGCCACATGGTTGGCCTGTCTTCTTTTCCGCTCATTTATCTAATTGATGAAATCCTTCATGCTCTTTCTCTTGCATAATTCTTGGTTGACAATATGTTGCAGTCTGCCATGTGCCTCTTCATTGCACCTTCAGTGAAGACAATGAAGGTAGGTAGGTGGTAAAATAAATAGAGTGCTGGACCTAAAGTTAGGAAGGCCTAAGCTCAAATCCAGCCTCAGACACTTAACTGCCTACACGACCCTGGGCAAGTCACTTAGGTGAGACTGTTTTCCTCAGTTTCTTCAACTGTAAAATGAGCACAATGATAGCACTTACCTCCCAGGGTTGTTGTGAGGGTCAAAAGAGATAGTATTTGTGAAATGCTTTGTGAACCTTTAAGTTATGGTTATTATTATTGATGTTATTATTGATGGTTATTATTATTGTTGTTATTATTATTATTTTCAATTTTAATTCTTAGGAGACTGCTGAAAAATGATAGAACTGGCCCGAGTAGCTTATTAAGCATGAGACTAATCTTAGATTCATTGTCTAAATAAGTCATGACTAGCTTTTATGTATGACATATGGAATGTCTCATTATTTTATAGACACATTGTTTATTCTCCTCCTTGACCTATTCTTAACTGATGATGTCATAATCAATTCTATGATTCACTACAACATAACGTCAGTAGAAAATACACACACACACACACACACAGTTTCAAAAGAGAGTCTGTTTCAGAGAGAAGCTTGGGGTCATTAAAATACTTTGTAGTTGTTGTTATTCAGTCACGTCCAGCTCTTTATGACCTCATGGACCGTATCACATCAATACTGTGCATAGGGTTTTCTTGGAAAGATATTGGAGTGGTTTGCCGTTTTCTTCTTTAGTGGATTAAGGTGAGCAAAATGAAGTGACTTGACCAGGGTCATGCAGCTAATAAGTGTCTGAGGTCAAATTTGTACTCAGGTCTTCCTGACTCCAGCCCTAGCACTTAATCCATTGTGCCCTCTAGCTGTATCTATGCAGTTTTCCTACAGCACTAGATCTTGCTCTCCTCCACTCATTCAATTTTGCAGTCAGGTTATTGTCCATATATAATATCTATCTAAGATACCAGTGGGCCAGAGCTATGGACGATCTATCCAACTTTATAAGATATCCTTCATCCACCTTATTTTTCCTGTGTGGATAGTTAGACTAAATTCTCAATACTAAGTATGGAAGGAAATGCCTCAAGATTTAGGCAGATGGGTTGCATTATCCCAATTGCTATTTGCTTGAATTAGGAATTTCTTTACCCCTAAAGAAACTTATTTTTGAGGAACAACTTTATGCAAGTGAAGAGGTAACTAAAAGAATAGAAAGGCAGGACACATTGGTTCTTTGTTATCCTCATAAGCAAAATCTTTCCTGATACTTTGAGCTGTCTCTTTTCTGACATCAATCAAGAAGGATCCAGTGTGGCTATCCATTTCAGGCTACAATAACAGAACTGCTCTTAGTAACTCACCAAGTGTGAGAATCATCTCAGAACCATTGCCTATGTAAGAAACAAGGCTAATTTTTATGTGTGGCTTGTGAAAAATTTCTCATTACATTATAGTCACATTGTATATTCTCCTGCTTGACCCATTCAAAGACCATGACATAGTTGTGCAGAAAAACACTGTTACATGAATTGGGTTGGAGTGAAGAACTCACTGTGAAAGGAAATTACAGGTAGTGCCAGTTACAATATTAACTCAATTTCCCATCACTTGCGATGGAAAACAGAGCTCTATATTGGGCCTGGTGTTATTTCTTTCTTTCTCACTTATCATGATCAACAAAGGAAATGAATATCTCTGTGAAGCTTAATTTCCACTCCTTGGGAAAGCATGGAATTGAACGTCTTCACTTAAATCTCTTAAGAAGCCTTCTAATAAAGGCTATTCTAAGTTGGTGACTATACCATAGAGGCTGCAAGTAGCTTGTAAACACCCACTATGCCAAATTGATCTAGTCTTCAGGGCTTAATACAAGACTGAAAGCTGAAGTCAGGTATTAACACTTTACTTGAGAAAACACTCAAGTATCTCATATCTTTCTTGTCTGGTATAGAACTAACTGATGAATAGAAAGGAATTATGCTTGTTTTCTGATGTGCAATTAGGATAGAACAAATTTGTCTCAGGAAAATGAGGGTAATGTTTGAAATGTTTAAATCTGGAATTTCAGGGAATGCCATATATCTTTAAGGGCCTTCTGACTTGTTTTTTTAGTATCCTTTTTGAAGAGATGAGTCATAAACCTATGATTATTGTCATACCTGATGAAATTCATGGAATCATAGCATTTATCTCTATTAAATTTCATCTCATTTAGATTTGACCCACCAGTCTAGATCTTTTTGGATTCTATCTATCTCATCAATATATTAAGATATCAGATTATGAAATGGAAAGTAGTGTAGAGGTCATTTAATCTAAATGCCTCCTTTTAAGATGAGAAAACTGAGGGCCATTACTGAATTAACTTGTCTCAAGTCATTTGTTTTTAGAGGCAGAGCTTGTATTTGAACTTAGATTTTTGTGATGTCAAGACCAGCCCTAGCAATCCCTCCAACTCTTATATCATCTGCAAACTTGACAAGTATGTCACTTGTGACTTCATTCTAGTCATTGAAAAAACTATTAAATAGCACAAGGTCCTGGACAAGTCCACTAGAATCCTCCTACACTTTAACACATTAATGACTACTTTTTGACGCCAGTCATTCAAACAATTCTCTACCCACCTAACTAGTCTGACCCACATTTTTTTAATCTTGTCAACAAGAATAGTATGAGAAACTTTGTAAGATTTTAAGCTGAAATCTAAGTAAACTAAATTCTCAGCAGTCCTCTCACCTACCAGTCTAGTAATCCTATCAAAAAAAGAAAAAAAGGTTAGCTTGGCATTACTTGTTTTGATGGAGTCTTGTTGGTTCTTAATGATCATTGCTACCCTTTCTTATGCTCATAGACCATTTCTTTAATAAAATATAGAATTTAATCAGATGCAGAGGGCATGAAACATAAAGCATATACCCTACTAAAACTTTAATAATGAAATCTTAGATAATTGAGCCATTCTTGGGGATTTAGGACATTGATAATCAAAATCAACTTATTTTGCTCAAGATGACAATTGAATTTCCATTAACAATGGTTTTGTTTATGTACTTCTATATAACCACCAAATTCAAGAAGTTACTTAAGGATGTATTATCACAAGCCCTGTGTAGAAACCCATTCCAAATTCATGCAAAGAGCTATCTAAACTTGCTATCATCATTTTATCACCACACATTTACTCCTCTACCCTTTCAAACTTGACTTCCAGCTCCACCACTTTGTAACATAGCTCTTTTTAAGGTCATGGAAGACCTCTTCTCCAAGTCTTTGTATCATATTTATTTATGTACAGGTAATTCCACCCCCTCTAACCCTATGATTATACCGACATTCTCCAAAAAAGAAGCCAGAACCCTCTCAGGGGCCATGGAACTACTCAGGAATCCAAACCAAAAGGGGAATGTAGTCAGCAAGATGGAAAGTGGGAAGACAGTTTGTATCCCACCCTCACTGATACCCAATCTTGAGATTTGTTTCCAACACAGCCACATCTATCCCATCCACCAACACTTCCCTACTCCGCCTCCTCCCTCTCCTGTGCAAACTTCCAAACTCCCCCCTCTCCCCTTTTTAGGTAGGCGTCTGATTCTTAGAAGTCTGGAATCCAGTATATTAAATCTAAAAGTCCTTAAGGTTAGAGACTGTGCCATTTAAAATTTTTTTTTTATCCCTAGTGCCTAGCAAAGTGTAGTAGGCGTTTAAGAAATGTTTTTTGAGTAGGAAAGACAGTGTGCTATAGTGAAAGAGAACTGGGCCTAGCTAGGGTGACCTCCTTTTAAGTCCTGTCTTTGATATGTATTGGCTCTGTGACTCGGGGCAGGCCGCTTAACCTCTCACTGCCCTGAGCAGCTCTCTAAAAACACAAATTACAAAGAAGATACCAACCTGCATTGGTAAAGAGTGCTTACCCAGGATTCCCCTATATCAATGGAATGGTAGATCCAGTCCCTACCCTGTATTTTTATATATATGTCTATGTTGTTGCCCCACCTCCGCTTTGAATGTCAGTTCCTGACTTTATTTTATTTACAATCCTACTATAACACCAATAGCACTGATATAATAGGGCATTTTTTAAAGTATATCTCGAATTTTGAGTTAGTTTATGCATGATTTCTTCAATGAGAAACAGTGAGAATACAGAAAAATGCACCACTTCCCAATATTTCACAAACTACAACCCTTCCAATGCCCACTTCCACAAACAAACTTCAGTTCTTTGTATAGGTAAAATGCCATATTGATGGTTTATCTTCTGGTGCAATAGGAGCAGTAGGGGAAGGAGTGTTGGTCTGTCTTCTCCCCCACCCCTCTTTATTCTATGGCCCCCAGCTCCTGAGGCTAGAGTTGTGACCTGCCCAACTTGGAAGAGACTTTGCCGCCTAACCTGGCTGTGGGGACCCCAATGTAACCTGTCCCCCAAGGGGGACACCTAGACTCTGCCACTGTTTACTGTAGTGTTTCTTAGCCACTTAATATGTATAAAACTGTGCTACCTCTTTGAATAGATTCCTATCACTTTTTTTTAATGTGTCACAAATGAATTTTTTTTGAGCATTGTGCCCCTACCTTGATTTCCCCCATAAGCCCTGTGGTTTTTATTGAGAGATTTTGCATAGGTGCTTTTGGGGAAAGCATGTCAAGTTATAGCAGAACTGACTATGTCTGTATCCCAGGGCCTGACACAGAGGTGCTTAATATATGCTTGTTGATTGATTGGTTAATTGATTCCCACTTAGTCAAATCTCTAAGAGTATAAAATTTAAATTGTGGAGAAGTTGCAGGGCCTTGCCCAGGTAGAGGACCTTCATTGATAGAGGGAGTTTCCTATACTAGTAAAATTACAGACGCACTTGTCTTTATTTATGGAATGGAATGGAGCAGGCATAGTCACGAGGTCCCTAGTTTCTGTAGAGTACTTGTCTCCTTGGCTTTTCTCTAAGGAAATAAAAAGAAGTATACTAACAGTGCAAATTAATACATGGTAAGAATTACGGCACCATGCATATGCTTCATGAATTGATTACAATTACATTTTGCAACAATTTTTTTTAAAAAATGTTCCTCACAATGAAAAACTGTGGCTTTAGCAAAAAGTGATAAAGATGTATTGTTAAAACAGTCCTCTCTGCCTTGCTTTGTCTGGATCTGGTGATGCCTTTAAGACCTTGTCAGTTCCTCAGGGGCAGAAGCAGCTTGTAGGTCAGGGATTTTGCATTCGATATGAATGCTCTATAAATATCCTACACAGAATATATATATATATATATATATCCTACACTGTGTAAGAGAAGGGGGTGTTACAAGCAAGGGATAGAAGAAGGAGTCTACTGTAGGGTTAGAATAGGGAGGTGGGAGAGACAGAGAGACAGAGACAGAAACAGAGACAGAGATAGAAGAGGGGAGGAAAGGAAAGGAGAGAAGAGAGACAGAGACAAAGAAAGAAATGGGGAGGAGGAAGAGGAAGAAGAAGAAGAAAATGAAAATGAAGAAGAGAGAACTAGAAAGAGCTAAAGAGAGAGAGAGAGAGAGAGAGAGGGAGGGAGAGAAAGAGAACAAATTTTAAGTCAGATTATCTGGATTCAAATCTCAATTCTGTCACTTTGGGTCTCAGTTTCCTCATTTATAAAATGAGTAGGTTATACTGCATGATCTCCAAGGTCCCTTCTAATTCTAGATTGATAATCCTATGACTTTTGTTACCTTTCAGATTAAACCTACCCTTCTTCTCAATTATCCAATTTCTGTTGATAACAGCATTATCCTTCAAGTCTCCCACACATTCCTGCTCGGGATCATCTTTGACTCTTTCTAGGGAGTTAAGTAAATATGCCATTCTCTCTCCACCATATTTCCTACATTCACCCCTTCCTCTCCATTTTACTGCCCTAATTCGTGTCCTTATCACTTCTTTACTACACTATTGTAAAAGTCTCTTAACTGCCATCCCTGTTTCCTGTTTATAAGCTCTCTTCTCTCTAATCCATCCTTCACATAATTGCTAAAATAATTTTCCTAGTTCAATTTTCTGACCATGCTACTACTTTCTTCAGAAACTTTTAGTGTTTTCCCATTGCCTTATAGTAGTGTGTGAGTGCCCAAGACCCTTTCAGGGTGTCTAGAAGGTCCCAACTGTTTTCATAATAATTCTAAGATTTTATTTGTCTGTTGAAATACTCCTTCCTTTTCTAATTACATATCTCTGTGTGGTTGGATTTTCTTTATTGTACTTCAACCAAAATGATATATCACAATAACTGAATGCAGAAAAAGACATTCTATTAAACCAAACATTAAAAAGATTTACAAAAATTTGTAAACCATATTTCTTCTTGCTTAATTTTATTTTGGAAAATATAGTTGTTTTTCATAAAAGATGTTATTAGTGCTAGCAAGTAATGGATTTATTATTATTTTAAAATAACACATAAAATATCAGTTTAAATTTCTGATATGCTAAGTATTGATAAATATAAGTCATATAAACATAAGCTCTTTTGGGGGTCCTTAATAGTTTTTAAGAGTATAATGGAGTTCTGAGACTTTTGAGTTATATAGAGAACATAGAAAAACTCTTTAGTTTGACACATAAAGCTCACCATGATCTGGCTTAACCTACCTTTCTAGTCTTATTCCATGCTGCTCTTTCCCTAATACACTGAGTTCCCATCACACAGATGGGACTCTTACTATCTATTTTCTAATCCCATCTAACATCCATTTTACAGTGTCTGGAATGTACTACCTCTTCATCTTCATCTGCTTAAATCTTTCTCATTTATCAACACCCAGATCAAGTACCACCTAATTTGTCCTTAGATTACTTAGTCTACATCCTTTTTTTTTTATCACATTCTACTTTATATCATACATAGCTTTGATTCCACTGTATTAGACTGTGAATTCCTTGAGATCAAGGACTGCGTTATTTATTTATTTGTTTTTATCTTTGTATCTCACTTAGTGCTCACTAAATATTTACTAAATTGAATTGTCCTTAAATTCATGAGCATAAGGGAATATTGTTTTCCATTATGGATGAAAAGGATTGTGAATTTCAAGAGGATGGTGAGCTTGTGTGGACTTTTAATTACAGTCAGAGTTGGGTCTAGAATCTTGATGCTTGAGGTTAGCATACTTAATGGTTGAATTACCTCTATTCAACAGACCAGGCAAATCCTCAAAATGCCAGGTCTAAAGTAGAATTTCTGTGATTTCATCAATGTGAATACTCCCTTTACCAAAACAGATTGCATCACCTCTTTGACTTGGTAGATGAACTTAGAGTTGCTGTGGCTAAAACATTTGATCATCCCATAGCCAGGATGTACACCTGCTAGGGTGTATTGGGGTGTTCAGGGAGGACTAATACTTCTGATTGAGAGCTTGCTGAGCATTTTCAGGGTTGTTCATCCACCTTTGATGTCTGTCACCCAATTCTCACCTGTAGCTTCAAGAAGCTGTAGCATGTAGAGCAGCCACACCCTCAGCAGACAGGTTAAAACAGATTGAGGTAACCAACAGGTGTAAAACCTGTCAGTGAGTGAGAGGGGTATCTACCCCAAACATGTGAAGACTTCCCCCAGTGGAATGGGCAGAAGACAACGTTCCAATGTCCATGGAAGTGGCTAAAGCAGGTGCTATGGAGTGCTTAGAACTTGGTCAGACATCCAAGACACCAAGGTCGTCCATGGCATCCTGGCCCATCACCAATTGTCTTGACTTTTGTCCTGCCACTGGACTTTGGTGACTCTGGAAAAGAGAGTGAGGCTGAATACTTTGTGCAATTCTGCCTCACTTAAATCCAATTCACATACAAGTCATCACCTATCATCCACTATTTTGCCCCAACATTATGATGTCATTGGTCTTCTTTGTAAATGAAGGATGAGTAACAGAGATCCTGCTAACGAGCCTCTAACTCCAGCAGGTTGGTCCTTAGAAGCGACTTGTAGGGATTATCACCAGGTCTTTACTTTCTAGGTTCATTGGACCTTCCTGAGCTTGCATTACATCAACATTGCTTTCAAGTAACAGTAGTCAACTTTAGAAGCACTGGATGAGGACCTTTTGCTTGACTATGCTTTATGGTAAAACCACTGTCCATGGTAAACCCAGGCAGTGTGATATAGCAGAAAGAGCATTAGATTTGGAGCCAGTTGACATGTTGGATCTCCTACCTCTGCCATTTACTATCTGTGAGGTCTTGGGCAAGTCATTTAACCTCTGTCTACCTCAGTTTCTTCATCTATAAAATGGGAGAGTCAGACTCAATGACCCCTAGGGTCCCTTTCAGCTCTAAAATCCGTGATCCTTATAATCTTACAAAAGACACTTGATACATATTTGTTTGTTAGTTAACCAATCAAAACCATGTTATAGGACCAATCAGTCACCAGCTAGATGGTATTGTGATAAAGCAGTGGGCTTGGAGTCACGAAGATCTGAGTTCAAATCTGGCCCCAGGTGCTTATTAACTGTGTGATCCCAGGCAAGTCACTTAAATGCTAGTTGCCTCAGTTTCCTCATCTGTAAAATATGGACAATGGTAGCACTTATTCCCCAGAGTTGTTGTGAGGATCAGGTGAGATAATATATGTAAAGTGCTTAGCACAGAACCTGGCACATAGTAGGTATGTACAAATTTTAACTATCATTATTATTATTATTATTATTATTATTATGTGCTTTCTGTGTACCAAACACTGGGGATATAAATATGAAAAAAAGATAGTCCCTGCCCTCAAGTAGCTTACAGTCTAATGGGAGAAGACAACATACAAAAGGAAATTGAAAAGGGGTGAAGAGGAGGGGAGATACAGGCTGGGAACATGGTGAAGAAATCCAAAGGAGAGAAGCCAGGGTGGGAAATGTAGGGAGAGCTGGCTTGGATACCCTCCTTATATTGAGGTTCTGAGAAGAACTCTCTGTTGAATTCTCTAATTAGAGAGCATAGATATATTTACTGGTCAACACCCCACAAAGTTTATGTGTAGTTTTGAGCAGGTACTGAGCAAACTACAAGTATCACTGTCCCTAACTATTTTCCCTATCTAGGTGACAGTGTTTAAAGTTAATTCCTCTGCAGAAATTTCCTTGAAGCCCCTATTGTAAATGAGAATTCACTTGGGAGAAGTAATACATTAAATTAATTCAAACTGAAGTGTTAATGACTAATCTGGTTTTCCTTTTGACCAGGGTGGAGAACAAATTCTTGGTGCAGGGAGGAGGCTGAAAATTGTACAGAAAGGAGAGGGGGCAAATAGGAAGTTTCAAAGGAAGGAGAAAGTGCAGAAAGGAGAGGTGACGTATGTCAGCACTCTTGGGGTGTATGATATAAGCAAGATTGTTTTTTTTTCCAGCATGATAAAAGTACCTGGCATCACTTTGTCAATGGATAGGCATTCTAAGGCTTTTATGGGTAGACTCCCTTTAGAGATTGAATAGCCCTAGTTTTCTGAAATGAATTAAAGGCACTGTCATCTGCTATTCTTGTTAAACAAAACGTGGCAAGGGTACTTGACTTTGGTAGCTGTTTATTTTGTTTCTTTTCCTCATTTTCTCCCACTCTCACTGTGATCTAGTACACAATATCTGTGCCCTGTAGGCTCTGACCTTCTTATACAGAGAGAATTCTACTACTCCATTTGCAAAAACTATTTTTCCCATGGTGCAAGAAATGGAATAAAAGATATCATTAAGGGAGGACCTCTATGTCCAGAAAGAGAGGCAAAAATGCTGCAAAATGCTGCAAAAATGAGGAATTACAGACTGATTGCCTGAATGCTGGACTGCTGCTATCCATGAAATATTGATAGAACCAGAGAAAGGTCTCTATAGAGGATTTATGGATTGGCTGAGACAATCACCCAGGATGAGATGAGAAGGCATGGATAGCTAGGATCTGTACTGATGGAGGAAGAATTCACATAAATGAGATGTTAAAAATACATGGAAGTATACTGAAATAGGGATGATGGCGTTTATACTGATCTAGTCACCTTTTTTGGCGATCCTTCCTGTACATAAAGGGATTTGTGAAGTAAATTTCCATGACTAAGGAACTGAAGGAAGTGAGCTGACATAGATCTAGTCAATGGATTGTTGTGTTATTCCTGTTAGCATGCTCACCAAAAGAGCTAACCTGCTACAGATAGTACAATGACACAAACTGTTGCGTGGGAGTGGAGTCAGACTTGTTCTGTTTGTTTGCATAGAAAGGGAGCCAAGAGCAAACCATGGAATTTTCAGAGAAGCATTTTTGTATTTGATTTTAGGAAAAAGGTTCCTACAATTGTGTATCTAGTTGTTTTCACTCACGTCCAGCTCTTCGTGACCCATTTGGGGTTTTTGGCAAAGATACCAGAGTGGTTTGCCATTTCCTTCTTTCTCCAGATCATTTTACAGATGAGGAAACTGAGGCAAAAAGGGTAAAGTGACTAGACCAGGGTTACATAAGTCTAGTAAGTCTCTGAGGTCAGATTTGAACTCAGGTCTTCCTAACTCCAGGCTCAGCACTCTATTCATTGTGCCACCTAGCTGCTCCAATATAATTAGAGCTGTGCAAAAGTGTGATGAGCTGCCTGAGGTGGTAGAGCTTCCTTTTTTTCTCCTCCTCCTTCCCGCGCCCCCCCCGCAATATTTTTGAGCAGAGGATGGGAGGATGACTACTGTATTCATCTAATATGTTGTAGTGAAGTTTGCTTCTCAGTGTATTTCATATATGTAATACATATGAATATATGCATTTATGCATGAGTATATATAGTGGATCTAATAAATAGTATGTGTGCATATTGTATAGGATGAATAATAACTTAAGGCTGCACTAAGACTTTTCGAACATCTGACCTTTCCAACTCTAAAATGTTATGATTCTGTGACATTCAGGGGATATGGTGTAATAACATCAATGCTGTCATTGCAGTCAGAGAACCCAGGTTCCAGTCCTGGCTCTGATACTTAGAACCTGTGTGGCCTTGGGTAAATTAACTTTCCCTCACTCTATCTCAGTTTTCTCAACTGTTAAATGATCAGGTTGAACTACATGACTTTGGAGATTCTAGCTATAAATCTGTAATTCTATGATCCTAAATGAGACACAGAAGGTGGGGGTCAGGGGGATAAGGGAATAGAATCCATGTTTATATAGCACCTACTATGTGCCAGGTACTGAGTTAAGCACTGTTTATTTAATTTAATTTTAAAAATATTATCCCATTTGATTTTCTCAGAAATCCTGCAATGTAAATACTCTTATTATCCCATTTTACAGATGAGGTAACTGAGTCAAATAGAGGTTGAGTGAGAGGTTAAGAGCCCAGGCTGACAGAGCTAGTAAGTGTCAGGATGGATTTGAATTGAGGTTCTTCCTGACTCCAGATCCAGCACTGTCCCTGCCATCTAGGAGATTATACTCTACAGTGGCACAAAGAAATTTAAATGAAGATAAAGTGAATCATGGGTGAGTAGAAACAATACTAACAAATGAATAATGAAGTCTGACTATTAAAAAAAAAAACTAACCCACTGGGGCCCTTAGGAATCTGATCTCATTTGAATTGAGAGGTGAAAGAGACTCATGAAAAATCATTGTTGTGAATCTCTGGATGAAAACAACTCTCTGAGTGCAGGCTGCTATTATAATTATTAGCTTTACCCAAACTGTGCCTCACCTCAGACCTTCACCGATGAAGAGGGAAAGCCCTATTGCTCAAAATGATTAAAACATTTAGCACATAAAATGAGCACAAGGGAGAAAGTCTTGTCTTCATTAACACTCAGTGTTATGCTACACAATGTATATAACCTCCCCCAGGTTTTACCAAACATCTGAAGCTATTTAATTTATATTATTTTATTCACTTGAATTCACCTTAGACTTACCGAAAGGAAAATCTGTACAATAAATGGAAAGGTGTAGTTAACAAGATATTTTAATAATGGATCTTAACAAAAATCATGTAGCAGTTAAAACTGAGATCACTCAGCCTACAGTCAGAGAAGTTGATGTCCATGTACTTTTTAGAAGGGTCAGAGTATCACCATGGGGAGATGGTAATTATCATACCAACATGAAAGAGACCTTGACTGAAATACAGTCTGCATAAAGTCCTCCAAAATAAGTGATGATCATATAACATTTCATAATCTGCTATGCTTCAGCAAGAGAAGAAAGCCCAGTGTACAGAAAAAAATTATCATCCTACTATTGGTGAAGGAGAGCATACATTGCTCACTATGGTGGGTACATAGTCACCCAATAAGTGTTTAAACATAACCCGTCTTATTTGGTTTTGTGAAAACACGACATTGGTTGGGATGACATTAGAGAGGGCATTTAGTTCCACAGGAATAATGTTGCACGTAGTGAAGTAGAAAGAGTTTGGGCTTGAAATTGGTAAGATATGAGTTCACATTCTTACACACAAACTATATGACACTGGACAAGTCACTTAAACTCTTTAAGACTGTTACCCCACCTTTAAAATGGATTTTACAGGGTTTTGTGAGGATCAAATGAAATAATATATATAAAGGTCTTTGCAAACCTTAAATATGCTATAAAAAAGTGATAGCTATTGACCAGCTAATCGACATTACAACAGGACTTCACAATTTTATGGTGGGGTTTATTTGTAACATGTTATACTGCCCACTTGGATTTGGTCTCAGGTATTGTTGCAAAGCACTTAGGTACTCAGTAAAGTTTGGGTTTGAGTTAAGTGAAACATCCACCCTTACCAATGTTGAATCAAGGCTGTTTATTAGTGGGGAACATGTAGTAGGAACATGAGCATTCCAATACAGTTATCTTGGGATTCCTGCAATGTCCTGCTCTCTACAGGGATGTGTTTTCCATACAGTGTTGACTATCTATTCTGAGAGCTTTTTTAGTATAATGGACTACCTTGGCAGTCTGAAGAAGACTGTGGACTCTTTTCTCAGAATAATGTTTTTAAATGCATAAATAAATATATAGGATTACAATGGAAAAAATTATATTGAAATAAAGTTATCAAAAATTTTAAAGGAAGTTTATAAACCTAGGGTTACATTATATTTTATAGAATAGATATTATATATACATACACATACATATATATACATATATATAACATATATAGTTTAAAAACATAATTTATGTATGTATATGTGTATATATGTGATATGTATGTGTGTGTATATATATGTGTATATATAGTGTGTATATATATACATGCATATATACACACACATACTAGGGCAGCTAGGTGATACAGTGTAGTGGATAGAGTGCCAGGCCTGGAGTCAGGAAGACCTGAGCTCAAATCCAGCCTCAAACACTAGCTGTATGACCCTGGGTAAGTCACTTAACCTGGTTTGCCTCAGTTTCGTCGTCTGTAAAATGAGCTGGAGAAGGAAATGACAAACCACTCTAGTAACCTAGTAACTTTACCAAGAAAACCCCAAATGGAGTCGTGAAACAACATAGCTATATACTATATAACTATGTAGTTATATATATATACATATATATACACACAATAACATATAATTCTATATCAAATAATCCAATTTAATAGGCAAGCCTTACAAAGTTTCACTTATTTGAAAAAATCCCATTAGATAACAGTGTAATGGGAAAGGCAGCTAGTGGTACAACGTCCAGACATTGGCCTGAGGTTGGGAAGACCTGAGTTAAAATCTAGCCTTATACATGTATACACAAGTTGTGGTATATGATTGTGATGGAATACTATTGTGCTATAATAAATGAGCTCAATGATCTTAGCAAAAGATTGAAAGACTTGCACGAAATAATGAAGAGTAAAATGAGCATAACCGAGAGAACATTGTATACAGTAATAGCAATATTAAGAATGACTTTGAATGAATAAGTTATTTTGACTATTATAAATACCCAAATTAACTATAAAGGACATATGAAGAAAGATGTTAACTGCATCCAGAGAAAGAACTGATAAATAGAAGTATGTATAGAATAAGTTTACAAATATGTACACACACACACACACACATTTGTGTATATATGTAGGAAAACAAGAATAAAAGGAATTTACATGATAGTGTTGTATATTTGAAATAAATAGCAAGTTGTACATAGATTTACAGCTTCATGTACAATCATCTTTTTTATTGTACTATGTTATGGAAATGCTTATTTTATTCCATAAATTAAAAAAAAATCCAGTCTTATACACTTACTAGCTGTAGGACCCTGGGCAAATCACTTAAGCTGTGCCTCAGTTTTCTCAACTGTAAAATGGGGTTAATAATAGTACCTACCTTGCAGAGTTGCAGGGTTGTAAGGATTAAAAGAGATAACTATCACACAGTGCCTGTCACATAGTAAGCGCTTTATAAATACTTATTTCCCTTCCTTCCCCTTCCCTTTTCTTTCTCAGTCATGGTATGAACTAGCCAGAACATAGAGCTTAACATACAGATGGAAAATGTAAGCTATTTGACCACATAAATCATCTCACTTTTGTATTTGTATCCTTAACCTAGGATAGTGCCATGTAGCTATGCCATGCTTGTTTAGCTGTCCTTATAAATTGATGTTAAATTCCTACTATGTGCCAGATACTATGTTAAGCACTTATAAATATTATCTCATTGGATTCTCATAACAACTCTGGGAGGGAGGTGCTATTATTAGTCTGATTTTACAGCTGGGGAAACTAAGGCACACAGAAGTTAAGTGACTTGTACAGTATTACACAACTAGGGAGTATCTGAATCTGTATTTGAACTCAGGCCTACCTCTTTCCAAACCCAATGCTCTATCTACTGTACCACCTGGCTGCCTCTTATCAGTAGCATAACTTGTTAACTGACACCCCACCACCCTACTTCTTAGAATTGAGAAAATAATTTGCTCCTTTCCTACTTGTTTCTAGATGAAAATAAAGAAAATTAGCCTCAATACCAGTCATGTAACTGGAATAAGAAGGTATTTTTTTTTTTTGTTAATGAATAGGGAAGAAGCCATTTGATTCTAACCTTTATTCTTTGAAAAAGAGGGGACCACTTTACTGACTTTGAACTGGGCAAAGCTAGGCATACAAGAATTAGGAAGTGGTTTCCAATTCTTGAGAACATAGAACTGAGCAACCCTACATCCTCGTATGTGACCTGACTTCACTGGCAGTAGTAGGCAGGGCAGCTAGGTGACACAGTGACTAGAACACTGGGGCTGGAGTCAGGAAGACCTCAGTTTAAATCCAACCTCAGACAGTTATTAGCTGTGTGACTCTGGGCAAGTCACTTAACCCTGTTTGCCCCAGTTTCCTCATCTGTAAAATGAGCTGGAGAAGGAAATGGCAAACCATTCCAGTATGTTTGCCAAGAAAACCCCCCAAAAAGGCATCACAAAGAGTCAGATATGATTGGAAATGACTGAACGACAATAACAAAATATATGTGTGTTCTGAGATCAATTTTTCTTTTTCCTTGAGCTGAAAAATATCACTTTGGGTTTTCATAATTCCCTTTTTTTGATGAAATGAAAGATGGAGAAACAGAGTCTTGAGCCTTACTTTGCTCTGTTCTGCCTTTTCACATGGAGTATGGAGTAGTAAGGAGAATCATGCTTCTTAATCATCTCAAGATAGGTGTCATTAAAAGCTGATCTTGTGGTAGGCAAAGGAATGACTTTTTTCTTTTTCTTATTTTTTTCCTCCTTATCTAAGAGTTAAGTCTATGTGGCCACATGCCAAAGTAGGCCCATGAAAGGATAATTCATTGCTCTCCTCCTTTCAGAAATGGTTGTGTATATCTCTTTAGGGTTGTTATTATTTTAAAAAATCTGAACCTGTGATTCCATACACGTAGGTGACTTCACTATGGTCACTTTATTTCTCCATCCATTTGAAGGGTCACACATTGGATTAAAGCTTCACTATGTTTGGAGATAATTAGAAACAAACAAACAAACAAACTCTCCTTTGTCATTGCTAGATTCTCTGTTCTCTTTCCTTCTATTGGTAGAGGATACAGGAACCCTCTCATTTCCACAATTGATGGCGGAAACACCTTTTGCTGATTTATTTAAGCAACTAATGTTCAAGTTATGGTTCTAAGGAGTAGCATAAAAGTGTTGAGGGTTAAGTGACTTGCCCAGTTTCACATAACTAATATCTGTCAGAGGCAGGAATTTAATCCAGGTCTACCAGATTATAAGATTCTATCACTTACATCACACTGCCTATTCTCACTATATACATAAACACTTGTGGAGTGTGGTTGTGTGATACAGAGTGTTAGCAACACTTCTCAGATGCTCTTGGGGACAAATACACCAACTCTTTGTGTGTTATTGGCTCGTTTCCTTATTCTTTCTTATGACTACTCATAGATAGTCTAGTGGATATGTTCTGGAATATTAATTTTTAAATGACAAAATCTCTGATTGGCTCAGTTCCTATCCCAAAATAAAATAAGGAAATTTCCTCTACTATGGGCTAGCTTCTCCTCTCACAATTTCAGATCATAAGTTGATAGCCTTAGATAAAAATCACCATTAACAGCCATGTAATTTAGTAGCAGCAGCAAGTAACAAATGAATGTAAACATTTAAACAATATGTAGAAAGCTGTGATGGCACTTACAGCCAGATTCACCTCTATGTTCTGGGAAAACAGGGAAAAAAAATGCTAATTGGACTTTGTTCTTACCAACTGTCACCAACTGCTGGTTTGGACTAGTTTCAGCTCCATCCATTTCTTTGCCACATGCCTTTCTTCTCTCCTCTTACTCATCTGCTCATGTCTCTTTTGCCTCTCAACTACGTATGTGGTGGCACAGAATTTAGAGAAAAGTTTTCCTCAAGCCATTAGAATCCCTTTTCCTAAATAGTATCTTAGCAAACTAATTCCTCCTCAGAATGTCTGTCTATTTCTTGTCAGGATTTCCATTTATAGTCTAGCTTAATCATTCTCTTCTAAAGAAGTCTTTTAAACTTTCTGTGATCCTGTTAAAAGTATAACATCAATCTCCAAAATTTCTATGATTCTGTTAAAAGTACAATGATATTCAGAGTGTTTGGTCTCAGCAATCTAGGGGCTACAATGAATTATTTCTAATGGATCTGAGCTAGAAATACTGCTAATAGTACATGCGATTGAAGTCCTCGTCAAATTTTTCTGTCTTTCTCTTGACTCTTTCTTTTTGTTTCTCCGTCTCTCTGTGTCTCTCACTTATTTAGTGGGATTCAATCTATCATGTATTTTATTGGTATTGCTAAAAATGATCCCTTGCCCTTAACAGATTTTTTGGGGAGTGTCATAGTTTCATAATCCATAAAAGTTTCTGGTAAAAGGATGCAGGCATGTAAATTATTAAATATTAACCCCATCCTTTGTGGAAGAGTGTGGGCAGTGTATCCCCTAAAAGTTCCTCTGTTCTGGCACTCATAACAAATAATTGATGGGAAAAATCAGTCTAGTTAAAAATGTATTATTAATGATCATAAATTGAGATTGGTGAGGCAAGCTTAACTGGAGGTCAGATTATAATTGACAGATACAGCAAAGATGGACTATCTTTGGTTTTAGTACTTGTCTACAATAGATGCAGTTATTTGAAGAGAGTATCTGCAGTTATTTGAAGTCTAGACTCTTACAGTTGAAGCCCAACTCTTTTGTCAGCAAGTTGGATGAAATTTCAGTTGATGAAGGCATTTCATTGCACTGAACAGATCAGTAACTCATCCAAACCTCATTTTGGAAAGTAAATACACTGACACATTGATGTATCTTCTGAGAGTGTCGGGTTAGAAAGGATATAAGATCATAGAGCTTAACAAAAAATGTGTGGGATCACTTTGATGAACCACTGCAAGTTCATTTGTGTCAAATGGGGAATTTGGAGATAAAATAGTCTTCTGCTATCAATTGTGGAAATGAGAAGGTTCCTAAATCCTGTATCAATAGAAGAAGAGAGCCTAGAAGACCTAGAAATGACAAAGGAGAGTTTTTCCAATTATCTGCAGACACAGAGTGAAGCTTTAATCCAAATGAGTGACCCTTCTAATGGGTAGGGAAAATAAAGTTGCCATTGGGAAGTCTGAATATTTCAAAAAGTCCTTAAATGTGTTTAAAAAAGGTTCACTTGGGCTGTTGAGTCACATATAAAATAGTGCAATCTTTTTCATTTTGGAGAAATAAGGAAAAAAGGCAATTACAGTATGAAAGTTTAATTAAAATCCCCTACTATGTCGATGAATCTAAATAAACAAAACCTGGAGAACTGAGATGATGGCATACACTCAAGGACAGGAAGAATAAAAGATGAACAATGAGGATATGTTCACTAATTACCTAGTAAAAATGATACCCAATTATAAGAATATGTCTGAGAAGAAAAGAGATGATTTTTTAGCCTGGTTAATTTTAAAGCAAGTTGCTATACAATTACAGTCTAATGGATATGAAAATAAGACCTTTTTTCTTATATGATGACTCTCATTCATGTACCCCAAGGCAGCAAGATGCATTGTAAAGAGTTCTGGGTATGGAATCTGAGGACTTGTTAAATCTCAGCTGTGCTGCTTAGTACCTTGTGCAAATCATTTAACCTATCTGGACCTCAGTTTCTTCATTTATGTAATGAGAAGATTGCAGTAGATTATTTCAAAGGTATATTCCAGCATTAAATTTTTGTGATCCCCACTTCTCAAAAGGGAAGTTCTTGAATTAATTCCCAACTGGGGAGGGCAGGAAATGGGAGACTGACTGAGGAAATGAGAAAAAAGAAAAGAAAACTCACAATACAGTGAATGAATACTATAGAGTGGTAGATTCGCAGGAGGAAAAGGAAGGAATCTAATATTTCTTCTAATCAGAGCCCTATAGGAGGAGATTATTCAAGCAGAGGTAGGGGTGACATCAATGGGAAATATCATGAACTACACTCTTACTGGGCTAGGTCAGGGAAGGTTAATGAAAATTTTAAAAAGTTTTAAAAATATTGAAGTAATAGTAGTGAAGTAATTAGATGACTGAGCTGAGACAAGGAGTTTGAGAAAAGGAGTTAAAGAGAAAGAATAGAGTTTGGGGAGGGTTAGCCTTCAACAGAAAGGGGTATGAATAGGGAAAGAAAATAAATATTTTACTAGGATTATCTGAGGAGGAAAACAAAACTAATCAATCATAACTATGAATATAATTGGGATGAACGTACCCATTAAATGAAGGAGGATGGCAGAACAGTTTAGAAAGCAAAACCCAACAATTAATTGTTTACAAGAAACATATAACATAAACAGCAATACAGAGTTAATATGTGACTTTTTCTTAGAATTAGTTATGCATCAGTAGAATCTAAAAAAGCAGGTATAGCCTGGGGGACTGAGACGTTAAGTCATTTGTCCATAGTCATAATTAGAATGTGTCAGAGGAAATATTTAAACTTCCTTCTTCCTAGCTTTAAGTCTGCCTCTTTATCCACTACATGATGTTGTCTTTTATAGATAATAAAATAGCATCAAAAACAGTTTCAGTAACAACAACAAAAAAAGAAAGACATGATCAATGAATGACCTGAGCATGTAATTAAGACAAGTAGAAAATTAACAAATTAAAAACTCCAAAGCAATCACAAAAATCGGGGATGATAAGGCCAGTCTGGTGGGTCTGGTTCTTGGTAAACCCATGCTGGCTTGTTATTACTATTTCTTAATCATAAGTCTTTGAGTTGGGGATTATTGGAATGTTACATATGGAAGCCAAGATTTTCACTAATTTTTGTACTCTATATTGTAAAGTGTCTTCTCCGGTATTCTAATCAGGTTAAATTTAACAAACATAGGAAATGAATAGGTAGCTATGTATACATTCATAACCATTAAAATTACAATATTGAAGGGCAAGTAGTTTTAGTACAATTCACCTACTACCTTTTCATGGTGTAAGAAGTTCAAATAGAATAATCATTATTTACATGTGCCATGATAGAATAGAATACAGCCTTAAAGGCTACCATCAAACAAGGTATTTCTTTCCCAGGCATATGTTAAAATAAGTAAGATTCTATGACAAATGTGATGAAGGACATAGTTTGGAGATAACTTTATTCAATAGTCTGCTAAGCATTAATATTAAGCAAGGCATGAAGCAGGGATGATTCTACTAATATAAAATTTAATGGAGATAAACATAAAATCTTTCACTTGTGTTTTCAAAACTCAGGATAGAAGAACATACCAGACAGACCAATGTGGCTAGATGGCAGTTCAAGTGAAAATGATTTGAAGTGCCCTTCAGATGTAAGCTCCATGAGAGCCTACTGTTTCATTTTTGGTTTTGTATCTTAAGCACAAAGTAGGTGTTTCATAAATTCTCATTTATTAACTAATTGTTTTTGATTTCAATATGAATCAATGGTATAATATAGTAGTTAGTAGTCAAAAAATCAGTCTTAGACTGCATTAAAGAATGTATGTTATCCATAGTAATGGAAGATAATATCTCACTTTGTACTGCCTTGTCCGAGCACCTCAAGAGTACGGTGTCCAGTTCTGAGGGAAACATTTTAGAAAGGTTATTGATAAGCTGAAAAATATCTAAGTATCCAATACAGTGAGAGTGACAGAAAACTTTGCCATACAAGCACCTAGTTATCGGAAGTAAGGGTGCTTAACCTGGAGATGAGAAGACTTGAGGGACGTGTGTGTGTTTGTGTGTGTGTGTGTGTGTGTGTGTGTGTGTGTGTGTATGTGTAGGGGTATGATTGCTGTCTTCAAATATTTGAAGGATTGTCTTGTGGAAGAGAAATTAGACTTGTTCTGGTTGACCCTGGAGTACAGAAGTATAGGAAGGAAGGAAGGAAGGGAAGGAGGGAGGGAGGAAAGGACAGAGGGAGGAAAGAAGGAAGGAAGGAAACTCTGGGAAGACAGATTTTGACTCAGAATAAGAAAACATCTTTCTAACGAACAGAGCTGTCCAAGATGCCTCTGGAGGTAATGAGTTCCCTATTATATTAAATCTTTAAGCAGAAGTTTCAACATCACTTTTAGAGATGGTTTTGAGTTATAGCTTCAGGTCCAAGTTGACTTTTCCTGAATATTTCTTTTCAGTATCCTTTGTTGCTCTATTTACATGAGTTTCCCTCCACCCCTTCTACCCCATGCTCTGTTTTGTATCTGCTTCTCTCTATATATGCTCTTTTTTTAGCTCTGGTGGGCTCACTTTTCTTCTTTATATAGTAAACAACACAATCTACATAAGCAGCCCTCATCTCTTAACTGATCTCCAGTTCATTATAGCCCAATGCCCATTGGACACCTCCACCTGTATGTTACATAGGCAACTCAATAAATCCAAAAAAGAACTAATCTACCACTGAACTTTCCACCTCTTTGATTTTGTTCTTTTTTATTATGAATTTGACAAACAAAAACAAACGTGAACTTATACAAAGAAAAGAAAAAAAAGGTATTATAAATGGAACTCTGAATTTCTATTATGCAGTTTATTTTTAAAATATATTAAATTTAACATGATAATACTAACATGGTTCTTATTACCTGTATTGACCTCTGAACATAATTCTCTTCTGTATGTTTTTCAATGTTTTATTGACACTTTCCTTTCTTTTCCTTTCATCTTGAATCACTGACATTACAACCTCCATCCCCAATACTCATGTAAATGATGTAGGAAAGAATTTTGAAACGAAACACTCAGACAAGTCAATTTGGACCCAAAGTATGAAGGTACTCAATAACACCCCTAAAAAGTGTTGATGCAATTTCTGCTTGAAGACTTCAAATGACAGGGAACTCATTACCTCCAGAGGCATCCACGATACAACACAATAACTATAATACAATAACCATAAGCAATATAATAACTACAATTTCTTAGAGGGAAACAACTTTGAAAGACTTAGAACTCTGATCAATGCGATGCTCAATCATGACTCCAGAAGACTGATGTACAGAAGTATAGGAAGGAAGGAAGGAAGGAAGGGAGGGAGGGAGGGAGGGAGGAAAGGACACTCTCTTGTCAGAGAGAGATAATAGACTAGTGGTACAAGATGAGACATATATATTCAGGCACAGTCTGGATTTGTTTTGTTTGACTATACTTAACAGTATGAATTGTTTTCTTAGTTCTGCTCACGTAACTCTGCATCCCTTTATGTAAATCTTCCCAAATATCTCTAAATCCATCCCCCTTTTGACATTTCTTATAGTACAATAACATTATAGTATATTCACGTGCTGTAATTTGTCTATCCAGTCCCTAATTGAGAGATGCCCACTTTGTTTCCAGTTTTTTACTCTGACAAAAAGTGCTGCTAAAATATTTTTGTGCACATGGGTCTCCTCCCTATTTCTTTTATCTCTTTGGGGTGTAAGCCTGCTACTGGTATCTCTGACTCAAAGGATGTGCCTAGTTCAAAGACTTTCTGGGTGTCATTCTAAATTGTTTTCCAGAATATCTTGTTGTGATTCTGAGAGGGGTATTGGCTTTATGGCACCTGATTCTCTGCTAATCCTGTTTCCTGCTATGGTTTTAAGAGGAACTTTGACTTTAGGTCACTTTGAATGCCCTAAAACTTGTGCCACCCAGTTTTGTCTCTCGTGCAGTGAATGATCTTATGCAGTGATTTCCTGCTGCTATTCCACTAGCCTTGGGTTGAGATTCTGCTGGCTTCAAACCCCATTATGGGAGTTTGTGTTTGATCCTACCTCCCCTGACCCATATCCTCTTCAAAAACCTGCAGACTTCTTGTTATCATTATCTTGTACAGTCCTGGCCTGGATAGAGGAGCCGACTGGTGTTGGTTTTCTTGATCACTGATTTGGTGCTTGTTTTAGATATTTGTTGGGGACACATATGAGAGACCTGGGCTCTTCAGGGCCCTTTCACAGTTTGTTGTTCTTGTTTGTCCTTCATTCTCAAAGAGGGCCATGGCCTCAAGAAGGTGATGCCATGACTTGCAAATGAATTGAATTTAAGTGAGGTAGGGCTGGGCAAAGTCATCAGCCTCACTTTCTCCTCCAGAGCCATCTGGGTCCCAGTGGCAAGGTATAAATCAGGAGATGGCCCCCATCTTTCACATCACTATCTTATCTAGAACCCATAGCATTTTTTTGCCTTTCCTATGTCCGTTGCACAGGTTACAAACCCTGATCATCCTTGACTTTCTCTATTACCTTATTTCCCTGTAAGTCCTGTTGACTCGAGGCCCATAATATCTCTTCTATACATTTTCTGTTCACCAATACAACCTCCTACTTTTTTCATGGGCTCATCACTGCTCACCTGGACTGCTGCAGTAGCTTTCTGATTGTCCCACTTTTTCCAATCTTTCCATCTTCTAATTCATCCTACACACAATTGACAAATTGAAGTGCCTAAAATGCAGTTCTGGCATCTTCTGCTTAAAGAAACTAACTCTCAATAGCTCCTTTTTACCTCTAAGGATAAAATAAAAAGGCTTCTGAAAAGCTTCTTCCATCTGGCTACAACCTATTTTTCACATACTCACATACTCTGCTTTAGCCAAGCTGGTCCAGCTGCTATTCTCCATACCTTACAATCTATTTCTTATCTCCATGCCTTGGATAGGATAAGAAGCTATCTCCTATGCCTCGAGGGCCCTGCTTCCTCCCCACTGCTTTGCAGAATCTTTAACTTTTCTTAAGGAGGCCTTCTCTGAACTCCCCAGTTGCTAGTGCTTTCTCCCACCCCATGGAAACTACTTTATTTACTCTGCATATGAGAAGTTCAAGGTTTTATGTCTGGCTGAACCATCCTACCTATAGTACAACTTCAAGGATACCATGACTTGGACTCTCAAGTCCAATAAGTCCGGTAGGGATTATGACCTGGACCTAGAAACTGGGAAGGACAAACAACAGAGAACTTAAACAGGCCCATTTCTCGAACTGGGCAAAAAAGAGGGAGAACAGAAGGAAGTCCTTCCCCTCTTACTGATTCAGTTCATGGCATCTGGGTTGTGGGTGAACCTTGTAGATATAGTAGGAAGGAGTGTCTAGGAAAGAAAGAGAGTGATTATCTCATATGGTCAGTTTTAAATACATAACTAGTTCCGGTTAAATTGCCGGTTAAAGGAGGCTTACCTCCGTGCACATGGTGTGGTAGGGGATTCACTGAGCCTCCCGTTAGAAGATCTTAGCATGCACAGGCAAGCCCCATTACACATTAATCTACATGCATATTGTTGTCCCTTTATAGAATAACAGGCTTCCACATGGTAGGAGTTTAATAAATGTTAGTTGAATGGAACTGAAATTAGACTAGGTGACCACAGGAGTTCATTCAAACTTTGAGCTCTTACGACACGGTCCCTTACTCTATGGGGTGTACAATCTAGTAGAAGAAAGAAAGGAACCAAACATGAACTGTGGATATTTTTAGAAATTAAGTTGAGAAAAATATTGGCCACTGAGGATCTATGTCCCTTGCCCAACTGATAGAATTCAACAAATGTATATTATTAATTGTTTCCTATATGCGAGGTATTATGCTAAACAATGGTGATAAAAAGACAGAAATGAAAAAAAAAACCAGTCCTTGACTTCAAGGAACTTCCATTTTACGAGAGTAGTGTGTGGAGGAAGCAGGCGTGTATATGACCTATGTACAGATAGGGATAATACAAGACAAGGAATAAAGGTGCAAAAAAGAGATCTAGACTAGTTGTGCTGGGATTCTTTGAAGAGGGAGGAATGACAATTGACAGAGTTCTCTGGGCCTTCTAATTCTCCAAAGTACTGTCCAGTGGTTAATCTCCATGAACCTTCCTTTCCCACTGGAGCACTCTTTTATAGAAGACAATATCAGCATTTTGATTAAATTTGTTCCCTTATTTCTAAAGCTAGTGGGTAGTGCTATGAAGTTCCTTCCGAAATTCAATCCTATCAAGGGACTTTTCTGAAGCTTGCCTTAAACACAGCTTTTGTCTTTTCTATTCTCTCTCCCTTTCTGGGCTATGGGAAAAGAAATGCAGAACTGATAGGTAGGCAGAGCAGTGGATAGAATGTTAGGCTTGGAGTCAGAGAGACCTGAGTTTGAATCTTACTTCAGACACTTATTAGCTGCATGACCTTGGGCAAGTCACTTAATCCTTCTCAGCCTGAGTTTGTATCTGTAAAATGAGGGTAATAATAACACCAACCTCACAGAATTTAATATCTGTAAAGGACTTTACAAATCTTAAAAGTGCCATATAAATGCTGGTGATGATAATACTGTTGCTGACAATGATGATGGAGAGCTTTCTCCTATTTGCTGTGGTCCAGGGTGAGAGTACTTTGTTCTCTGGTGCTCAAACTCATCTGATTCTGTGGGAGGAAAACCCACTGGAGATAGGTCAAATTCTAAAAATATCTGACAAAAGTACATTTAAAAAAATCACAACAATTAACTTTTAAACATAATCCAATTAACCATCTTTCAAATGCTGTTATTTATTGTGTTTCTCTTTTCCTTCTGATAGTTAACTCCCTGGTTAAATATACACCAACATCACTATATTAGTTTTGCTCTATTACGATGTTAACATGAATTATTTTTAATTATAAGTAAGTGAGTATTTATCTGTTTGCTATGAAGCTGACTTCCTGGGAAACAGCTAGGTGGCACTACAGGGTAGTTCTCCAAATCAGGAGATTTTCCTGATTGTAACCCATTTCCTTAATTCAGGCTGAAATAAATATGGAATAAGAAATTCCATGTCTGGATTAGAGAGTCAAAGAGATTAAATATGACTACTATAAACAATTTGTTTATTTACACCAAACTCTGGATCAGCATTTCTGTGAAATTCATTGATACAACTATGTGCACTTGTGATATCCAGGTCCTTGAGACAATATACTAGAATGGAGTATCCCTTTTGCGGAGGCAAATTAGAAATAATAATAATTTTCCAAATGGAACAAAAACCCTATTTATTCTTTTCTGGTGAGGAGCTACATTAATTATTAATTCTTTAATACTCTAGAAAATAGTATTGGTTAGATTGGAAGCCATGAAATTTTCACCATTTTCTTTTCCAGTGAATGCATTCTACAACTGTACTGTTCCAAAGAGTAATACAGCTATTTTCTTATTTCACCTTTGCCCCTCTGGTTGTCAAATGGTTAACCAGATGTGCATTCCACAGTCCTCCTGCAGGGCTATTGTTCTTTTCTGTGAAATTCAATTAGAAGGAATGGGAGAGTACTGGAAGTAGGATGCTTGTTTTTACAATCTGTTACTTTATAACTAAAGTAGGCCTTGGTCCCCAGTGACCTATTAACTTCAAAGTTTTAATAGGTTAGTGGGTTTCCTCAAAATGCCAGGTCCTAGGGTGTAAATCCAGACTTGAGAAACCAGGACTCTTCTATAAGAATGTTGGTCACATGAAGACTTGTCACTGGATTAGTGATGAATTCCATTCCCATGTTTCCCGTTCTCAAAGGTTTGAAAGGAATTGGTGTTGAGCCATATGCCAGGCATACTGCATACGGTTATTCCAAATGAATATTTTGGCAGCCATAGATGTCTTGCAGTAGAATTCCATCCCCCCCCCACCCCCTCCATCCCTATTGAGAGCAGTACTGTGACCCTCAGAAGGTCAAGTGAGAGTCAACATAGCAAATGAAATTAGACCGCATAGTGAGGTTTTGGTTGGGAACACTTTAAATGTCTAGCTAAGTTGAAAGTATTTTATATCGTGGATATCCTTTGCCATTGCATTTATGAGGCATTCTTGGAATGAAAAACATTGAGGTATATATGAGGCAGCTGTTGCAGTGAGAGGCAGGTGGTATAGTCAGAGGTAGTTGGTATAGTCAGAAGCAGCATGAGCCTTTGAATCTTATGTAGTGGAAAAAGCAGTTGGCTTGGAGTCAAGAAACCTGGGTTTGATTCATGGCTATGCTGTTTATTAGCTGTGTGACTCTGGACAGGTTATATGACTACTTTAAGGCTCAGTTTCCTAATCTGTAACATAGGTCTATTAATGCTTGTCTTAACTGGTGCACAGATTTGTTATGAAAAAGGTGCATTGTGAATTGTACAGTTCCAAAATAAATGTAAGTTATTAGGGTTATCTATTCTACAAAGTCCCATGTTTTTCTTTTTTTTAATTATGATAGTACGTAACACAATTAAAGCTCTAAACTTGGCAGGTGAATAATGGCAATCTGTAGTTTTACATGTAATTTTACTATACTGGTATTTTGGAGATAGATTATGAAACTAGCAAATGTGAAAAAGACTAGTGAATGGCAATACTTCTTGGGTCCAAAGTTTGGCTTCAAAGACATGAACACCATTTCCTTTGTTTCTTTGTATAGATGAAGAACAACATTGCATACAGTTGGGCTTTTTCTGGATCATTTGGTTAGTTTGATTGAAATTTTTTTTCTCTCCACTTGTTTGTATTCTTTATGTAACCTGACTTCCACCCAGCTGGAGGTAGTTTTGCATACTGGGGTGTATTGAGAGGGAAATGTAATTCCTGATCAGCTCCTAATATAGACACTTCCGTAGGCTGTTCCAGGAAGACTGCTAAGCCTGCTGATAATAAGACGGGAAGTCCTTCAGTCCTCTAGAATGTCATTGATGCCCTCCTCTAACCAAGGGGTAGGAGAGGGGAAGGAAGATGAGCTGAAGTCTGAGGTGTTCTCTTCCTTCCCAGGGAATTCCTTCTCAGGGCAGGTAGGTGGCATAATGAATAGAGTGTCTGAAGTCAGGAAGATGAAGTATCAAGAAGATGAGTATCTTCCTGAGTTCAAATCTGGCCTCAGTCACTTAGTAGCTGTGTGACTTTGGACAGTCATTTAACTTTGTTTGCATTGGTTTCCTCATCTGTAAAATGAGCTGGAGAAGGAAATAGCAAACCACTCCAGTATCTTTGCCAAGAAAACCCCAGAATGGGCTGCTGAAGAGCTGAACATGACTGAAAAAAATGACTGAACAAAGCAGTCATAATCTTAGGCAAAGCAAGGAAAAAATAGACCTGATTAAAAGAGATAGGTAGGGAAACTACATCTTGCTTAAAAGGCACCATAGACAATGTCACAAAATCAATACTAACATATATGCACCAAACAACATGGCATCCACATTCAAAGGAAAAGTTAAATGAGTTAGAGGTAAAAATGGATGGTACAACTATATTATTCAGGGACCTGAACTTTCCCTTCTTAGAGCTAGATAAATCTAACTATAAATTAAATAAGAAAGAAGTTAAGGAGATGAATAGAATTTTAGAAAAGCTAGATATGATAGACCTCTGGAGAAAATTGAATGGAAATAAAAAGGAGTATATCTTTTCTCAGTTGTATATAGCACCTTCACCAAAAGTGACAGAGGACATAAAACCCTCAAAAACAAATGCAGAAAAACAAAAATATTAAATGTACCCTTTTGAGAACACAATAAAATTCAATAAAGGCCATAGAAGCATAGATAAAAAATTAATTGGAAACTAAATAATCTAGTCCTGAAGAATTAGTAGGTCAAAGAACAAATCATAGAAAAAATCAATTTTATTAAAGATAATGACAACAATGAGACAGCATTTATGGGATGCAACCAAAGCAGTACTTAGGGGAAATTTTATATCTCTAAATGTATACATCAATAAAAGAGAAAAAGAACAAATGACAAACCCCTGATTAACCATCAAAATGGAAATCCTAAAGAGGAAAGATTAATAAAATTGAAAGTAAATATATATATATATAAACACTAATAAATAAAAACAGGAGCTAGTTGTATGAAAAAAATAAAATAGATGAACCATTGATTAATTAGGTTAAAAAAAGAAGAAACCCAAATTACCAAAGGGTGAATACACCACCAACAAAATTAAAGTTATTATTAGGTGGTATTTTGCCTAATTTATGGCAGTAAAGCTCATGATCTAAATGAAATGGATGAATATTTACAAAAAATATAAATTGCCTAGATTAACAGAAGAGGAATGCTTAAATAAACTTACCTTAGAAAAAGAAGTTGAACAAGCAATAAATAAGTTTATTAAGAAAAAAAATCCTCAGGACAAGATGGATTTACAAACATTTAAGGAACAATTAATCCCAATATGATATAAACTATTTGAAAGAAAAAGGCAAAGAAGGCATCCTTCCAAAATCATTTTATGACAAAAATGTGGTTTTGATACCTAAACTAGGGAGAGCAAAACACAGAAAGCAAAATAGAGAAAGAAAACTATAGACCTATCTCCTTAATTAATATTGATACAAAGATTTTAAATAAAATACTAGCAAGGAAATGACAACATATATCATAAAGATCAGATACCAGGTGGGATTTATACCAGGAATGTAGTGTTGTTTTAATGTTAGGAAAAAAAAAAACTATCAGCATAATTGACCATATCAATAACAAAAACAACAAAAATTAAAATCAAATAAAAATCAATAACTGTAGGAACTGGACAAAACACAATGCCCATTCCTATTAAAAACACTGGAAAGCATAGGAGTAAATAAAGCCTTTCTTAAAATGATAAGTAGTATCTATCTAAAACCAAGAGCAAGCACTATCTATAATGGGGATAAACTAGAATTCTTCCCAATAAGTTCAGAGATGAAGCAATGATTCAATATTGTATTAGAAATGCTAGTTATAGCAATAAAATAAGAAAAAGAAATTGAAGGAATAAAAAATAGACAATGTAGAAACAAAACTATACTCTTTGTAGAAGATAGGATGGTATACTTAGAGAAGCCTCGAGATTCAACTAAAGCTAGTTGAAACAATGAAACAATGAAAACTTTTGCAAAGTAATAGGATATAAAATAAACCACATAAATCATTAGCATTTCTATATACTTCCAATAAAACCCAGAAAGAAGAGATAGGAAGCAAAATTCCATTTAAAATAACCTCAGATGTTATAAAATACTTGGGATTCTTTCTGCCCACAAATCCACAGTCTATATGTATACAATTAAAAAGACTTTATACACAAAGACAGCTCTAAACAAATGGAGAAATATTAATTGCTTGTGGGCAGCCCAAGCCAGTATAATAAAAATTATTATTCTATATAAAATAATTAACTTATTTAGTGCCATACCAATTAAACTGCCAAAGAATTATAGAGCTGGAAAAAAATAACAAAATTCATCTGGAGAACAAAAGGTCAAGAATACCAAGGGCATGAATAAAAAAAAAAGTAAATGAAGGCAGTCTAACAGTACTATATTTGTATTATGAAGCAGTAATCACTAATACAATTTGGCACTGGCTAAGAAATAGAGTAGTGGATCAGTGGAATAGATTAGGTACACAATACACAGTAGTAAATGACCATAGCAATTTAGTATTTGATAACCCCAAAGATCCAGGCTTTTGGGGCAATAACTCACTATTTGAAAGGAATTGCTGGGATAAGTTGAAAGCACTTTGGCAGAAATTAGGCATAGATCAACATCTCACACCATATGCTAAGATAAGTTCAAAATGGGTACATGATTTAGACATAATGAATAATATCATAAGTAAATTTGGAGAGCATGGAAAAATTTACCTATCATGTCTCTGGATAGGAAAGGGGTTTATGATCAAATAAGAGGTAGAAGGGATCATGATAAGTAAAATGAATAATTTTGATTATATGAAATTAAAACAGTTTTGCACAAACAAAATCAATGCAGCCAAAATTAGAAGGAAAGCAAGAAACCTACAGCAAGTTTCTCTGATAAAGGCCTCATTTCTCGATTATATAGGGAACTAAGCCAAATTTATAAAAGTATAAGTCATTCCCCAATTGAGAAATAGTCAAAGGATATGAACAGGAAGTTTTCAGAAGAAGAAATCAAAGCTATCAATCGTTACATAAAAAATGGTTTAAATCACTACTGATTTGAGAAAGTCAAATTAAAACAACTCTGAGGCACCATCTCACACTTATCAAATTGACAAACATAACAGAAAAGGAAAATGATAAATGTTAGAAAAGATGTGGAAAAATAGGTACACTAATGCACTGTTGGTGGAGTTGTGAATTGCTCCAACCATTCTGGAGAACAATTTAGAACTGTGTCTAAAGGCTGAGAAAACTGTTTACTTTTTCATCCAGCTACTAGGTCTATCCCAAAGTGATCCAAGAAAATGCAAAAAAAATTTTATACATTTTATGTATTTATACATTCATAGAAGTTATTTTTGTGGTAGTGAAAAATTATAAATTGAGGAGATGCCCATGAATTGGGGAATGGATGAACAAGTTGTGGTATATGATCATGATGGAATGCGATTGTTCTATAAAAAATGATGAGCAGGATGATTTCAGAAAAACCTGGGAAGATTCATATGAACTGATGGTAAGTAAAGTGAGCAGAACCAGGAGAACATCATACCCAGTAACCTCAGTATTGTAAAGATGATCAACTGTGAAAGACTTAGCTACTCTGATCAAGACAGTGATTGATTCAAGATGATTCCAAAGCACCCATGATGAAAAATGTTATCCACTTCCAGAGAGAGACCTGATAAATTCTGAATGCAGATTGAAGCATACTTAAAAACAACAACAACAACAACTTTGTTTCATTTTTTGTTTGTTTTTGCAACATAGCTAATATGGAAATATTTTTGTATGACTTCACATGTGTAATTGATACCATATTGCTTGCCTCCTCAATGGGTGGGAGGGAAAGAATTAAAACTCAAAGTTTAAAAGAGTGAAAAAAAAACCAACATAGCAAAATAACTAACAGTAGACTGGATCAATTAATTAATGTCCCTTGAACTCATGTGTAAATGGCTTACATTTACAAAGATTCCAGGGGAGTACTAGTCAACTCCCTCTTTAATCCCTTTTGGTTCTCAACATATCTGGAAATAGATACAGTCAGATCTATCGGCATGGCACCGATGTGGAAGCTTAGAGTTTAATGCTTTTCTCTACCTAATCAAGTTCCTCAAAACCCGAACAAAATCCAGAAGCCTTCTGCCACAGTTCTCACAAATAAAAAGTTGCAACAGAGGAAATCTCTCTCTTTGTTTTTCTCCTTCTCTGTCTCTCTTTCTGTTTTTGTCTCTGTCTCTGTTTCTCTGCCTCTCTATCTCTATCTCTCCCTGTGTCTCTCTGTCAGTCTCTCCATCTCTCTGTCTCTTTCCATGTGTTTCTTTCCTGATGTAAGGGGAATGAGACAGTTCACTAAGTTGGAAATTAATTTGGAAAATTTTAGTTGGTTAAATGATATTAACTTGTGATTGATATTTGGGGACACATGCTGCTGCAGCTGCTGCTCTTTGTCCTTTGTTCTTGAAGAGGACCATGACATCAGAGAGGTGATGCTGTGACATACAAGTGAATTGAGTTCAAATGATGGAGGGCTGTGCAAAGTCACCAGCCTCACTTTCTCCTCCGGAGCTGTCTGGGATCAGTGGCCAGATATGGATCAGGACAACTGGAGATGGCCCAGGATACAGTGGGGGACTTTTCAAACTGAGGTGCATTGGGTCTGTAACAACAATATTAGAAAAACACTTCCCAGTCTATCAAGATTACTTCTAGATTCCTGCTGGGTAATAAAGCTCATGAGCTCTGTAGAACCAACTTGACAATGAGAAGAGGGGGAGAATGAGCTCCAGAACTGATCATTAGGATAATAAATTTAGAGTTGGAAGGGACGTGAGAGGTCATGCAGTTTAACCCCTTCATTTTACAGATAAGGAAACAGACCTAAAGAGAGTAAATGTCTTGCTCAAGGTTTTACCTGTAGCAGGTAGCTTAGTTGGAATTCAAAACTAGGTCCTCAGAGTTCAGAGGCCTTTTCCACCATACCACACTGTTTCCATTCAAATTCCACCTCCAATTGAAAGTCTTTCCATATTCCCCTTTCTTTCTCCCTCTACAAATTACATACTCTACATGGAAACAAGGTGGCACAGTTTATAGAGCACTGGCCTGGAATCAGGAAGTCTCATCTTCATGAGTTCAAACCCAGCCTCAGACACTTACTAGCTGGATGACCCTGGGCAAGTCACTTAACACAGTTTGCCCCAGTTAGTTCCTCATTTGTAAAATGAACTGGAGAAGGAAATGGAAAACCACTCCAGTAACTCTGCTAAGAAAACCCCAAAATGGGGTCATGAAGAGTCAGACACAACTGAACAACCACAACATCTACTCTATAGAATGTAAGCTCCTTGAGGGGAGAGACTGTATTCAAGGGGCAGCTAGGTAGTACAGTGGATAGAACACCAGCCCTGGAATCAGGAGGACCTGAGTTCAAATTCGGCCTCAGACACATAACACTCAATAGCTGTGTGACTCTGGGCAAGTCACTTAACCTCAATTGCTTAAAAAAAAAAATCCAACAACATTTGCATTCCAGGCCATGTACAGTAGGTGCTCAATGATTCCTTTTTGGACTTAATTGAATTAAACTGCTTTCTCCTGTTGTCTGTTGTAGGCCAGTATGCTTAGCCCATCCAAGAGCACAAAAAAGTGTTAGGATGATATAAAGGTATTTGGGGGTATATACTACACATAGTATTCTATCCACAGTCTCAAATTGCTCAGTTTAGGATAGGTGTAAAACATTAAACAATCCTGACCAGATGATCCTTTCGCTGCTGCTCCCATGCTCCACAACCTTCTTCACTTTAAAATCAGCAGATGGCCTCTTTTAGTAACTGCCTTTGTTTTCCTTTCCTTTTTTTGCTCTTGTCCTAGCCAAGTCTTTGCTTGGCTTACCTCTGGTCTCTGGGGAAGTAAGGTACTTTCCCATTTGAAGTACAGGTCTATTATTTTCAATTTCTAATTGAAATCTCTGTTCATGTAGCTACCTGACTAGAAATCAGTGCCTGACACTCTGGGTAGAATCTCTTCGATTTATTTTCTCTATATTTTCTTTCTTTGACCATCTTCTTCTTAGATTCCCTGACCCTAGCAGTCTTGAAGAGTTGCTCAGGACACTCAGAAGTTAAATGACGTACTCGAGGTCACAAAATGAATAGAGGGGGTTCCAAAAGTCTTAGTCAAGTTTTAATAGTTTAAAGAGGCTTGAACTCAAGAGTCTCCCTGACTCCAAGGCCAGTCCTCTCTTCTCAGTCAATTGCCTCATTCTGTACGGCACATTTATATTTATTCATATCATTAGTATAAAGTATTTCATACAGTAAAATCCACTCCTGGAGAGCTTTTAGCGTGTAGAAATGACTCATCAGCCAAAAAATGTAAAGTTATGTTGATCCATAGAAGCCCAAAGTACAGTAAAATGGGTATTTTACCAACTAATCACAGGCTGCTGAATTTGATTAAAATCTGCTCCTACTGCTCTCATAACATTTTACAAATCACTATCCTCACTTCAATAGGCTGTCTGTGCCCACGATGCTAGTAGAATGTATCTCTGTCGCTAAAGCCCTTCCTATCTCTGGAATGACATTAATGATTATCTTTCCCTTTCACATGGGCGCCCACCAGCTGAATTGCCTAGGTGACTTCCTGCCTGCTTGGGTGATTAGAATCCTGCCAGTCTCACACAGACTCCTGCAGCTGGATCCAGTTCCCCAACTCCACTCAGCAGCTTTGTGGCTCAGGGTCCCGGTCCTTAAGGACAAAGAGATTGTAGAGGCATCTCCCTGACCTGCCTTCTTTTTTTTTTTTTTCCTGTATGGGCTAGGATTTCACATTTAATAAATGTGAAGTCAGCAAGGCGTTGCTTCATTCCAGGTGAACATTAATATTGAACAATGGGATCCCTTTGGGGGTGGGTGGCTGCTGCTGGAACGCCAGGTCAATTTATCATGCCTGGTGGGGAGCAAAAACAAGAGGGGCTGTTGACCGACCGAAGCAAGTGAGGTTTTGTGTAGACTTGTCAAATGCACAATTCTGAGGGAATTAAGCTGAACAGAAAATACTGGGGTCTGGTATTGAATTACAATCCTGAAAGATAGGGAAACTGACTTGTAGTCTTACCAGAAACTCAAAATATTCTAGGATTACAAAGGATATAATTTATTCTTTGATATTTTATATTTAAGGGCCAATAAAATCTTAGTATCATATTTTGAATCAGCTATACTCATAAATTCACAGGATTAAGAACTGGAAGGGGCTTTAGGGATCATCTAATCAGATCACCCCTCCCCCTTCATTTGACAGAGAGGTAAAGCTCCTCCCCTAAGGTCACACACAGAGGAGGCAGTGGAGGTGAGATTCAAAACTAAGTCTTTTGGATTTAAGTCCAGGACTCTTTCAGGACTGCTATTTGGAGAACTAAAAATGATGCCTAACTAGCAGGAAAAACTAGGGTTTTTTAAAAAAAAAATTTATTTTATTTTTAATTCATGGAATAAAACAAGCATTTCCATAACAAAAAAAAGATGATTGCACATGAAACTATAAATCTATTAGTACAGCCTTTTAAATAGACACAAAAAAACCTAGTTATAAAAATTGGACTTCAACATTGTTAGTAATAGATTACCTTGATGCTTTATACGCTGTTAAAAATTAACAGAGAATTCTAGCAAT
Source organism: Vombatus ursinus (assembly GCF_900497805.2). Classification (NCBI taxonomy): domain Eukaryota; kingdom Metazoa; phylum Chordata; class Mammalia; order Diprotodontia; family Vombatidae; genus Vombatus; species Vombatus ursinus. The sequence continues at coordinate 7,513,815 of NW_020954720.1, forward strand.
GCAAGAGGGAATATAATTGCTGTACCATCCTACTTCGAATCTTCAATGAAGCAAGCAAGCAATCAATAAGCATTTATTAAGCACTTACTAGATGCCAGGCATTGTGCTAGGCAATGAGAACACAAAGAAAAATAATTAATCAACAATCTCTACTCTCAAAGAATTTAATTATAATAGGAAAACAATAAAAAACAAGTATATATAGAATAAATATAAATAAAATTGATACAAAAATACTCTCAAATGGATCTGTGATTTTATCAGTTCAGCCTGATGTATTCTCTGTGTGTGAATCTCTTCACATGCCCTGCCTAGGGGTGTCCATCCTTCCAAATGATGGTGTGTGTTTGTAGAAGAGTGTATGTCAAGTTTATTGGGGAAATATTTTGTTACTTTCCTTAGATATTTTTACTTTGATCGGTGTCCCTTAGTTGACTAGAGAAGATAAACAGAGTGGTGTTTGTGGACCATGTGAATCGTTTTTTTTGAATGATTACAAACCCTGGAGTAACTTGAATTTTAGATCTTGGTTAACTTTGTCTAGAGAACCCACTCTACAAATTGGGAGGGGGGTGGCCCCCAATGCTATATGATATTTATCCTTATGTTATTCACAGTTATGATCTATGAAATTTTTCCCAATGTCGAAATTTCTTGCTATGGGTGCATTAAAAGTTACTTTAATTCATTTCTGTGATTATCCTTCCAAACTGGAAATTTCATATTAAAATGGTTGCCTCCTTCTCCCTCCACCCTATCCTGCTTTTCTCAAAGGCTGCAAATTATCCCTTCCATATCACAGGGGCTAGGGGTGTAGCCTCAGTCTGGAAAATCCATATAAAATTTTTTGGCCCTCTTTTCTTCTTTTTGGTGAGGCAATTGGGGTTAATTGACTTGCACAGGGTCACACAGCTAGTAAGTGTCAAGTGTCTGAAGCCAGATTTGAACTCAGGTCCTCCTAACTCCAAGGCCAGAGATCTATCCACTGCACCACCTATCTTCCCCTGGCCTTCTTTTCATACTAAAGAAGAAGTCTGAATTTTTTTTTCTTTTTCTTTTATGGGATGTTTACAGTACCTTATTGTAAAATTTGGGTTGATACTATACAATAGTGTACATATATTTTATGTACTTTTGAGTTTTTAAACTTTTTCTGTGTCTCTGAAGCCTTTGTGTGTTGTCTGTGACTTCTGCAAAACTCCCCAGTAATCCCCATTTAATTTCTTATGCTGACCCCTGATATATTAAAATCATCATTGGGAACGTTGTGATATGGGAGGGATAACTGTAATTGCTTTTCCACTATTCTCCCACCCCTACCCCCACCTCTCCAGCCTTGTGCCCTCAGTGGGGTTTGCCAGCATTTAAAGTACCTAGGCAGTACAGTGGATAGGGAATGCTGGACTTGCAGTCAGGAAGACTTTGAGTCCAAATATTGTCTCAGACACTTATAGCTGTGTGACCCTGGACAAGTCACTCTCTTATCCTCAGTTTCCTCATTTGTACCATGAGAATAATAATAGCACCTACCTCATAGGATAGGGGAATTAAATGGCATACCATATGTAAAGTACTTTGCAAACCTTAAAGAGTTATATGAACATCATCTACTGAAGCACCTGAACTATTAAGAATGCCCAAAGCTTTTGCCAACCTATGGCATCCCTTTGCATTTTTCCTCCCCTTGCTCATATGAGCTTAAGGCAACTTTCCCATGATGCTTTGGGTAAAAGTTGGGTTTTGAAGAGGCCTTTCTCAACTTTAATCAGATTTACAATGTGGATTAAATGGGATATAATAAAATTCTAAATATTATCATCAAACAGAAGTTTCCCTATATCAGTTGCTATTTTTGTTACCATGAACTTCTCAATTATCATCTAAAAAGCTATATTATGGCTTGGAGGGGACCAAGCTTTAGAAGTCCTTCCAATCTGAAAAGACTTTGAGTCCAGGGCTTGACGTGAATCACGTATCTCATCTGAGAACCACAGAAATAGTTTCAATTGGAAAGGATCTCGGAGCTTATCCAATCTTCCCCTTACACAAACAGTAATCCAGGCTACAGCATAATCAAATAGCCATCCAGCCATCCCTTGAAGACTTCTTGTAAAGGGAAACCCATCGTCACCTAAGTCAACCATTTTGGATAGCTTTAATTCTTAGCAAAATTCCCCCTCATATTAAGCTAAAAATCCTTCTTCTGTTACTTCTGCACCTTGTTCCTAGTTCTGCTCATTGAGCCAAGTAGAACAAGGGTAATTTCTATTGCACCCACCAGCCAGTTCTTTTCAGCTCTTCGATAAAGCTACACTTTCCTCTTGTCTTCTCTACTTCAGGCTAAATATCCCTCGTTCCTTCCAACAGTCTTCATGTAGCATGCTCTTCAGTTTCCTCACCATTCTGGCTGCTCTCTTAGATATACACTTTTGTCATTGTCCTTCCCAAAATGTAGAACACCAAACTGAATATAGACAGCAAGGTGGTGCAACGGATAGAGCACCAGGCCTGAAATCAGGAAGACCTGATTTCAAATCAGGCCTCAGATACTTAGTAGCTGTGTGACCCTGTTTGCCTCAGTTTCCTCATCTGTAAAATGAGCTGGAGAAGGAAACGGTAAACCACTCCAGTATCTTTGTCAAGAAAAACCCAAATGAGGTCATAGAGAGTTGGACGTGACTCGAACAACTGAACAACACCAAATTTAGCATAATATTCTAATGTAGTCTTTAAAAGTACAGGGCAGGGTGCAGTGAGATTGAACACCATACTTTTTTAAGTGCATCCTAAGAGTGCGCTCTCTCTCTCTCTCTCTTTCTCTCTTTTGCTCTCTCTGTCTTTCCCTCCCTCTCTCCCTTTTGTTTCCTTCTTCCCTCCTTCCCTTCCTTTCTTCCTCCCTCCCTCCTTTCCTTCTTTCCTTTCATCCTTCCTTCCTCCTTTCCTCCCTTCCTGCTTCCTTCCTTCCTTCCTTTCTTTCTTCCTTCCTTCCTTTCTTTCTTTCTTTCTTTCTTTCTTTCTTTCTTTCTTTCTTTCTTTCTCTCTTGCCACATCAGTGTTGACTCCTATCAAATTCATAGTCCATTAAAATGTCTAGTTCTTTATGAATTTCTGCCTAGCCATACTGTCCCCATATTATACTTGTGAATTTGATGTTTCGTACTAAAATGAAGAACTTTAAATTTTCTCTACTAAATTTCTCCTTATTATATTTGACCATTGTTTTGGCCTATTGAAATATTTTGGCTCCTGATTTTGCCATCAAACATATTCCCTATGAATCATATCATCTGCAGGTATATGAAACATGCCATTTATACCTTCATCCAAATTATAAAAAAAAAATCATTAGATAATGTAGGGTCAAAGACAGATCCCTGGACTAAAGAACTCTTTTCAAGTTGACATTAAACTAAAGACCTGACCATGTCTTTGGATTAGGTCATTCAATTGTTTCTACCTTCACTTAACAATATGATGTTCTAGCTTATATCTCTCCATATCTTTTCCATAAAGGTAACACGAGGTTTTGTTGTTGAAATATAGGTATGTGATTCCTGTAACATTCTTCTGCTCTATCAGTCTAGTGACCTCACTAAAAAAGAGATTAGCTTAGTTTGCTCTGACCTATTTTTGATCAAGTCATGCTACTCTTTCTAAATATACATAAACTATCCCTTTAACTATACATTTTTGAATTTTTCCAGGCACTTAGAGTTTGCTAACTCTAAGAGAGGGTGTATATGAAAAAATTGAAACTTTTTTGTCTTTAGTCTTTGACATCTCTTCCATCTTTTGCAACTTTTTCAAATATGACTGGCTTAGCAAGCACATCTGTACCTTTCGATTGGGTTTATCTGGGCCCTGGTGAAAATTAATCAAGAATATCTAAATGCTCTTTTGCTATCTCCTCACTTTTCTTGAGTTTCAACTGCTAGTTAACAATTTTTATTCAATCATTTCTTGGCTAAAGATCATTATCATTGACAGAGAAACCATAATAATATATTGATAATGATTAACAGGCATACTTAGAGCAAAAGATAAAAACCTCAAAAAGCTATAGAAATACTTTGGGAACAAGCAGATGACATTTCCCCAAACAAAAGTAGACTAGGTAGATATATGCCATTGGATTTGTCAAATGTAATAAAAAAAAAATAGCTCTTGTTGGAGCCTATGAAATAGTTAAGATCAGAGGGTGGGATCAAAAGGCCTTCCATGATCAACATCCAAATGAACCCAGCCAATCACATGTCAATAGTATTAAACATTAAACAAAGCAATAAACAAATAACTGAGTCATATAGATTTGGTTGTGGAAACAGAGGGGTTTATGATGATAATTCAGGACCAGGTCATTGCCATCAGAAGACACAGAGGAATATTTGTTAAGAAGCCCAGAAATGGCAATCAATACAGATTGCACAAGGAAATGCTAGAAGCTTATGCATTACTATAGTCTGGATGTAAAAATCTAGTTCCTATGAATCCCTAGCATAACTTGGTGACCAGAATGACATATCAGAAGCTCACTATCTTTCATGGACTAACAGACAAGTTCCTATATCACTAAGACAAACCTCAAAATCTCCTGGAAGTAAATTAATAAACTCTACCAAATAGAACTACATACCATTATTCCAGACAAACTATAATCTATAGCCAATGGAACACACTGAACTATAAAACTTAAAAATATTGTTTAAAAATAAATAAATAAAGCCATACAAAATATTCATAATCCCTGAGCTGCAAGGAAAGAAAATGTTTCAAAATACACAGACCCAGTAAAAGAAATGAAAATCATTTGAGGATGAAGTACATCTTTATTATCCCATCATTCTATGTTGCATTGAGAATACCTTCAGTGATTCTACAGATGAAGATCTTGCATCCTAATCCTTTTATTCAACTACAAAAAAGCAGTTATTTTATTCACACATGCTCTAATCTGCAAAATATTTAAACTTAAAAGAATACTAGCAGGATAACAACTTGTCACAGGACATTGTCTATCTGAATTCTATAAAACAAGATGCGAAGAACAAGATAAATATGAGTTAAGTAACTCTTTTCCTCTGTCATCTGCCATGATAATACTGTTTACCTTGAATAGATGTTCTACCCATTCCTTGATCCAAGGCAGCTTAATATCAGCTTAAGTTTCATTCTAAACTTTAGTGCTCCTGCTTTTGGATTGATCATATCTAATTATCTATCTATCTATCAATCTATCTATCTTTCTATCTATTTATCTGTCTGTCCGTCTATCTACCTATCTCTCTATCTATCTTTTTTTAGATCTAAATTGATTGGAGAATGCTTTGTATAAAGAAAACAGATTTATAAAGATGTATTATACAAGGTAACATGTTATAACTACAATGTACGGATTCAAACAAAATGCTATAATCTTTTTAAAAGAAATTTTTTTAGCACTTACTGTGTTCAGGGCACTGTGCTAGGGGCTGAAAGGGATATAATGACGGTTAAGGAAACTTCACCTCTGCTTTCATGGAATTTAGGGGTGTATGACACATACACAAATAACCATAATACAAAATTGGATAGATTTTAAGCACATTCTAAAGCATTCTAAGGCAACTCCCTTAGGCACAAAGCTAGTGCTATTTCTAAGGATAAACTAAATGCTATGCTAAGTCTTAGGAAAAGAAGGGTCATAGAGGCTAGTGTACTGACTCCCATTAGGCACTTATGTGTCTGGTATGGTAAATATTGAATTGTGCATTCTAGCAGCTCTCAAGGTATTCTGACAGTTGAGCACCTATCCTCAGAAGACAGCGGACTGACTCCTAGTAACATTTGTGTGATTTTGTGTGAACAAGATTCCTATTTTGGGTATTTTAATTGCTTCTCCCGAGAAACCTTATGAAAGCAAAATGTTGTCTTTTATGAGGTTTTTCCAGGGCACTAAATCTTAAAATAATCAATACTATATATGTTAACTAGTCTCAGTATGTCTGTAGTAAGTATGAATTATTAGATGCCTGCATGGCCTGGCCTATTTTTCTTTCAGCTATCACTCACCATTTATCTATCCATATATATTATCTAGATGTTTTACAGGAATATCTCTGCTTACATAAATAAATTATGTGGCAGGTGGAAAAGACTGGCTGTGATCGCAAGGCTCTCCTGTGTATTATATTTAACAATATAACTTACGATTGCGGAGAATGAGGTGGAAAGTGGACCGACAGCCCTGGGCCCTCTCCATAGTAGTTTATTACTAGAAACGCCAAAAGCACTTTCTTTTGTAGCAGTTTCACCTATAATACCACTTCATCGTGTAGGAAAGCATTTTGAAAAACAAAAAACACCAAAAAAAAGGTAAGGTATTATTATTCAATCCAGTATCATCAACTCTTGAAGTTGGAATATCAGAGGCCACCTTTTACTATATCCTGGAGAATCTGTCATCCAACCATTGTTTGAAGAATTCTAGTGTGGAGTGCTACTACCTGTTAAGGTAGCCCACCACACTTTGGGATAATTATTTATAATCAAGTTTTTCATTAAATCAAAATTAAATTTGCCTTTTTGCAACTTCTGCTTATTTTACTATCAACTTATTCTACTCTTTTTGTTCTCTGGAGACAAAACAGTTAAATTTCTCTTCCATATAACAGCTTTTCAAATTCTCGAAGACAGCTGGCATACTTCGTTCAAGTCTTTTCTTTTCTAGACTCACTCCCAGTTCCCTAAATCCATTTTTATATGGAATAATCTCTTGGTTCCTTACCATCCTGGTTGCTCTCCTCTGGATGATCTCTGCCAATCAATGTCCTTTCTAAAATGTGTAACCAGAACTTAACACAATACTATAGATGTCATAATGATCAGTGTAGATTATAGCATTGACAGTCTTCCTAATCTCTCACAAAATGTCTACTTCAAATCATATTAGGTTTTTCAATTGCCCATTTGCATTGTTGATTCATATTGAGTTTACAATTCACAAAAATTACCAGATATTCCACATCCCTCCCTCCCTCCAAGGAGGTGCTATCTCTTCATCATACCTCACCATCTTGTTTTTATAAAGTTAATATTTTGTACCCAAGTATAATACTTTACATTTATTCCAAATACTTTTCATTTTCTTACATCCAGCCCAGTGTTTTAACTTGGCAAGATTTTTTTTTATTCTTATTGCATTACCTATGTTAGTTTATGTCAACTAGAAATTGATGAGCATGTCACCAAGGGCACATTCCTGGAATATTCCAAGTTGACATAGAAATGTTAGTGACTACACTTGATTTTAAAGGTTTTCCAAATCTACTTATACTATTACTTAGCTCAGATATGTGGCAATGTGGCCACAATAATCCTGCTCCTAAGAGCAGCCTAATCAGATTAAAATATAATTGAGAAATATTTAACAAAATGAATAAAAATTCCCGAGAACATAAATAATATGTAGCTTTCTAAGTCAATATGTGACCTGTATGGTTTAGTGACCCCTTTTCTATTTGAGTTTGCCACTATTGGCTTAGCCTAGAATTCACCATCTTGTTCACAAGAAAAGAATAACAGATACTTTCAAATGCTTTGTTGATATTTAGGTAAATATTATCTACAGAATTCCTCTAATCAGTCAGTATAGTAACTTAGTTAAAAAGGGAAATGTGTTCACCTGACATAACTTCTTGTTGATGAATCCTATCCTGGTTCTTTATGATTACTGTGTTTTATGATGTTTGTTAAGCAGTTAGGTGATGCAGTGAATAAAGTGCCAGGCCTGAAGTCAAGAAGACTCATTTTCTTGGGTTCAGATAGGCCTCAGACACTTATTGGCTATGTGACCCTGGGAAAATCACTCAACCCTATTTGCCTCAGTTTCCTCACCTGTAAAATGAACTGGAGAAGGAAATGCCAAACCATTCCAGTATCTTTGCCAAGAAAACCCTCAATGGGGTCACGAACAGTCAGACTTGACTAAAAAACAACTGAACAAATGATATTCATTAAAATACATTTTATGATATATTCTAGGGACTTCCTGGTTATAAAACCCACTAGAAAGTAGATTAGAGTCTTTCCCCAGACCACATTAACTCATAAAAGTCCCTCCAAACAGTAATTATGCATCAGATACAGAGCAATTCCAACTAAATCCACAAACTAGAAACATGAGAGAATGCTGACTAGGAAAAATCTTTATGAATTAACATTAGAGAATGTAAATCCTTAATACTCTTATTTAGTACACCCACCCTACCAGCCTTAATATAGGGACACACAAAATGACTCGAGGGTTTGTGTCTAAGATCAAATTTGTATTCCACTCCTGTTGCAGATTATGTATCTCCTGCCTTTTTCTAACCACAAGACACAGACACTGATTCTGACCAGCCATATGATGAGAAAGGAGAAAGGCTGAAAGCATTTTGTCTTTTACCTAGGGATGCTCCTGGGTTGGGGATTCCCAAGGCTTCAGAGAATTCTATTCAAAACATACTCTCCACTCCTCCCCCACAAAAAATGGCACATGGTAATTCAATCCAGCCAGAGAAGGAATGGAGAACAGCCAAGGAAGGAACTAGGGTAGTAGGCCAGCATTCATGATTGAACCAGACATGAATGAAAGGGACTGAAACCCAGCTGGGTGAGTCCTGTCTTTTCAAGAGGTTATTCAAGGCAAGGACCCAGACTGGCAAACCCTAAATTCCTATATATGAGAGGAAGCTGAGCAGGTTTGCAGTACAGCCTCAGTGGTCTAGCCATCAGGAAAGGAGGAATCAGAAAATGAGAGAAAGAATATAATGAAAAATACTGAAACACAAAATATTTTGAGAAAAAGAAAATTCTTTAAAAAACCTGCAGATCAACCAGATAAATAATTAGAAAGGACCATAAAAATAGAAGGTAAGATGAGCACTAGATCCTCAGAGAGCTTATAAAACTTTCAACAAATATTAATAAATGAAAGAAAGTGAACTAATACCTGAAACTGTGGATCCTATGGAATCTCAAGAAAGCATGGAACAGCAGGAGGAAATTATATAATTGTTTAAAAGAGAAATGAAATTTATGAAAAGAAATTATGAATGAATATATATATGTATATGTATGTATATGTATATCAGAATTGTGGTAGTCAATGCAGAAATGAAAAAACAAAAACAAAAACAAAAACAAAAACTACTCAGCAGATTGGGAAAAATTAAATCCAGAGTGGAGAATTTCCTCAAAGAAGCAAAAGATAAATTAACAGATTTAAAAAGAAAAATTTTTTAAAGTAGCATAAGGTGACAATGTTAAAAGAACACATAATTTCTATACAAATTAGTCACTGACCTGGAAGACAAGATCTGCAGAGAAACCCAAGTGTCATATTTTCCCCATAATAATATGGCAAGTGAAAAAAAATAATCTTGAATACCACAATGCAGGAAGTTTGAGAAAGTTACATGGAACTTCTGAATATTGAAAGCAAAGCATTAATCTGAAGAATCTAGGGATCATTTCCAAAATAAAAACCTATGCTTCAAACTGCTGTACAAAGAGTGGTTAAATCAAACAATTTCCATGAGAAACAAGTTCTGCAAGTGGCTAGGAGGAAGACCTTTACATATAAAAGGCATTCAAACAACATAAGATTATTTCTCACTCACTAGAATCCGTAGCAAAAGATAGAATATTAAGTTTCAAAAAGCAAAGGAGCTCAAATTGCAACCCAAAATGATACGCCCTGGAAATCTAAGACAAATCACGGCAAAAAAGATGAATGTTCAATAAAAGATGACCATTTCAGTCATTTTGAAAAAAAAAAATAAAGAGGAGTGGAGAGTATGTTTTGAATAGAATTCTCTGAAGCCTTGGGAATCCCCACAGCAGAATAGTCAACCTAGAAATACCCCAAACAAGAGAAACACAAGAAACATAAATGGGTATAATTACCAATAAATAAATGAGTAATGTAATAGTTTATCCAGTCTTTATAGGATTTTTTTTCCAAAAAGAGAAAGAAAAAGACTGACCTATGGGGCAAAAACATAAAAACAAAGAAACAAATAGGGATCCTCAAGAGATTTAGAAGCAAATAATGACTAATCATGACAGCATTTATAAAGTACTTAAAGGTTTGCAAAGCACTTTACATGTATTAACTCATTTAATCACACAAAAGAACAAAAATTTTAGCAAAAGTTAAAGAAAAGTGAAGGTGAAGGAACAGAACTAAAGCATTGTGGGTTAAACTTTACAATCCCCACATATGTAAATGAATTTCTTTTGTAAGACAAAACTGCAGAATGGGTAGATATATTGATGGGGAGAAGCAATACACAGGGAAATGAGTGATGAACCCCTTCATAAACAAGCAAGAGATGACAACACCTATAGTATTTCCACCAGAAGGAGGGCTGCAGGAGAATTGGAGAGGTGGCAGAAGGTAGGGATTGAAAATGGGGGAGTGACAGAGTGAGGTTTCAACTTGACAATGAGAGAGAGAGCCCCCTTGAAGAGTATTACCCTGGAGGAAGAGGTATATATTTATAATGGGAAATGGGGATTTCATTATGAGTTTAATCTGGAAGGAGTTGATACATGGAGAAACAACGTTTACTGAGATAGTGCTGTGTCTCAATGGACTACATCCTGGTTCTGGATGAGGGAGTATATAAATTCCTAGAGGGAGCTACCACCCAGAAAGGTAGAAGTGAGAGCATTAACTCAGAGGTGAGGTGGCATGGCCAATGGGGAAGGAGAATGATAATGAAGAATGCAGAGGGTAGAATTGGACTAAATGATTTGAGACACAGGTAATTTCTGCCATTACTGCAATTTGCATTACTTTCCTCTAAGTAGACATTTCTATGTGTAAAGAACAACAGACAAAGGTGTTGTTGGGGCAGGTTATGTAAAGGCACTTAATTGGTCACATGAGAAAGTTCAGATCTGATTAAATCCCTTGAGGAAAACAAATAGATCAAAGAAGGAATAAATAAGGTTATAGACCATTAATAAAGGAATAAATTCCAGAATAGCCTAGACAGGAATATGATTAATTAAGAGAACAATGCAAATAAAAACTCCTTAGAAAGAGCACAGTAAAAGAAAACTAACAAATAGAAGAAGATAGAAGGGAGGAAAATGTGTGTGTGTGTGTGTGTGTGTGTGTGTGTGTGTGGTATGTATGTGTGTGTGAGAGAGAGATTTTGAACTAACTACTTAACTGACAAAGGAAAAGAAAGGAAAAAGAAGTAATAAATTTATAACTAAATAAAGGAAAAAAATCAATAATTTAAGTGAATACTGAAACTAGAGAATGGGTTGACAAATAGAAGTGTGGGGTAAGAGAAGAAGAGAGTCTGTGGGAATTGGCTTACATTAAAATAGTTTAAACAAAACTAATTAATAGAGGGAATATTTTTATATCCTAAAATTATACTATAAAAACTCAAATGGAGAAAAACAAGCCTCATTTATCAGTTCATATGTGAATGGACTGAGCAATCCAATAAAACTAAAGTTCGGTTGAATGGATAGGAAAACATAACCTCACAATCTTTTGTTTACAAGGAACACATATAAAAAGCAAAGATACACATGGAATCAAAATGAGAGACTAAAGTGATGAGAGAGCTGGTATGCAACTTTTTGTTCACAGATAATTGTGTACATGCAGCCTCCGAGGCAGAGACATAACAGAGAATAGATTGATTCTCTGCCTCTTGAGCTAATTTTGACCTGACAATTAAGACGAAGAAAACAGAGGTTCTCCACCAGGCAGCACCATGCCACTCAAATGTGGAACCATTTGTTATTGGCAAATAGAGACATTTTGAATGCTGTGGATAAGTTTACTTACGTTGCTAGTATACTTTCCAGTGATGTACACATAGATGATGAGGTTGACACATGCTTTGCCAGAGGTAGCTCAGTGTTAGGGAGACTCCAAAAGAAAGTTTTAGTGAGTGGAGTTATAATGAGAGAAGAGGTATTAGACTCAAAATGAAGGTCTAAAGAGCCATTGTGCTGACATCATTGTATGCCTGTGAAACCTGGACAGTATACCAGAGACACGACAGGAAATTGAATCCCTTGATTGAATTGTCTTAGGAAGATTTTAAAGATCATCCAGCAAGATAAGGTACCAAACACTGAGGTTCTTTCTTGAGCTGAAACTTCTAAGTATTCAAACTCTATTGCAGAGAACACAACTCCAATGGGCTGGCCATGTTGTTCCAATGCCAAACGCACATTTGCCTAAAAGACCATTTTATGGAGAACTCACACAAGGCAATCTCTCACACGGAGGTCAGAAAAAGCATTACAAGGACACTCTCAAAGTCTCTCTGAAGAACTTTGGAATCAATTGTGAGACATGAGAGACACTGGCACAGGACTGTCCAGTGTGGACATATCCTCATCAAAGAAGGTGTTGTGCTCTATGAGCAAAGCAATATTGTAATAGCTCAAAAGAATTGTGAGATGCAAACATTTAGAGATATTTCCATTCCAAATGTTCATGCAGACTGTGCCTGACCTGTGGTAGAGCCTTCTGAGTTTGTATTGGTATGATTAGTTGCAGTTGGACAAAATGTACATTGATCTTAACATAATGATGTCATTTTGGTCCTTTTCAACTACAAAGGATAACAACTTTTTCCCTCTTGTAACTATCTTCTGTAGATCAGGTGAATCCAAAAGAACTGGAGTTATAGTGATGCTATCAGACAAAGTAAAAATAAACATTCACAATATCAATGGAGATAAACAAGAAAATTATATTATGCTTAAAAACATAAACAATGATAAATACCATTATTAAGTATGTATGTACCAAATAGCATGGCATCTAAAATCCTAAAGGAAAAAGTAACTGAATTATAAAAAAGACAATTGTAAAAAGACATTAAAGTTTCTTTTTAAAGCCTAGACAAATCTAACAGAAAGATAAACAAAAAAGAACTGATGTAACTGAACAAACAGTTGGAGAAAATAAAGCTAAAAGATATGTGGCATCTTCTGAATGGGAACACCAAGGAATATACACATTTTTAGGACAGAAAAATTGCAAATAAATGTAAAAAGGCAGAAATACTAACTATACCCTTATAGGTATAGACCAATAAATATAGTAATCAACAACATATCACACAAGTAAAAGACACAGAACTAAATGGAGACAATAATTAAATTCTAAATTCGTGGGACAAAGAACAATCATAAAAACAATACACTTCAAAAAAAACAATGATAATGATGATACAACATCCAGAGTTTCTGAGATGCAGTTAAAATAGTTCTCAAAGGAACAGTATATCTCTAAAATATAATGAACGAAATAAAAACAATATAGAAACATAGAACAAAATAGAAAAGAGAGGATTAATGAAATAAATATGCAATTCAAAAGTGCATAAGCCAACAAATAAATCCCTAATAATTACAAAATATTAGATCTTTTAAACTATAGGTGAAATAAATCAAAGACCAAAGACTATGGAACCCGATAAGTAAAAGTAAAAGCTGATTCTTTAAACATACTAATAAAATTTATGAAATTTTGGCCAACCCAATTAAGAGAGGAAAAATCAAACAGAAAAATAAAGAATGAAAGAGCAGTAATTATACCACACAGAGAAGAAATAAAAAAGTATTATTGGGACCTACTACACACAGTTATATGCAAACAATGCCAAGAATTAAAAAGAAATGTGGATTATCTTCAAAAATGTAAAAAATGTAACAAAAAAAAATAGGAAATTGAACTAGCTCTAAAGGAACTAACAGTGATGGAGATGGCAAACGGTGGTCCAGATAGATTTATGGAAGAAATTCATCATATTTCTTAAGAACAAGTAATCTTTTTTAAAGAAGTTATTCTCAAAAACTATGAAAGCATTCTATTTGACTCCTTTTATGTGACAAATACAGCCTTCATACCTAAACCGGAGAAGCACAAATCAAAGAAATAGAACTACAGACTAATAAAATTAATGAAAATAAATTAAAAAATTTAAAAAAAATTCTGGAAAGGATTCCTACATCAGTTTGCTTAAAGTGTCATTCACTATGGTCAAGTTAGATTTATATTGAGGATATTAGGATAGTTCAACATTAAGAAAACAATTAACATAATTTTATTTCAAGCAAAAGCTACATGCTTATATGAATAAATTCAGAAAAAGCATTTGACAAAATACAATTTTCATTTAATTCTAAAAAGCATAGAAAATACAGGAATATAGAATTTTTAACATAACTATCCACCTAAAACAAAAAAAAATAGCATCATGTTCAATAGAGAAATGCCAGAAGTCTTCTCAATAAATGTAGGTGGAAAGCAAGGATGTCCACTTTCCCCGGTATTATTTGACATAGTTAGATCCTCAATAGACTATGAACTACTTGAGAGCAGGGGATGTCTTTTGCCTTTCTTTGTATTTTCAGCATTTAGCACAGTGCTTGGTATATAGTATGTGCTTAATAAATGCTTGTTGACTGATATATTTCTAGAAATGCTACCAAGAATAATAAAAAAAGGGAAAGAAATAAAAAGCATAAGGACAGGTAAAGTGGAAATAAAGCCATCTCTATTTGCTTCTGACATGATCCTAAGGAATCAGGAAAAAAAAAACTAATTGAGACAACTAATTGCTGTAGTGAAGTTGCACGCTACAAAGTAGGCCCACAAAAATCATTAGCATTTCCACGTAAAAATAACAAAATCCAGGAGACAGTTAATAAAAAAATGAAATCTCCCCCCAAACAACTACAAAATGCATAAACTATATGGTGGTCAATTTACCAAATCACAAAGCAATTAAAAAACCTTCCTGAATTTTTTTTAAAACCCTGAAATATCTAGAGCCATATTTAGTGCTTTAGGCAGGGCTATGCCAATATAATAAAGTGATAATGCTATCAAAATTAATTTATAGATTTAGTACTAATCAAACTATAAAAAGGATACTTCATAGAGTCAGACAAAATAATAACAAAATTCATTTGGAGGAAGAGACAAGCTAAAACAGGGTTTTTTACCTTTTTGTGTGCCATAAATCCTTTTGACAAACTTGTGATACCCAAAGACTCCTCAGAATAATGTGTTTTTTTTTAAATTCATAGTTTCAGGTACAGGTTAGGGAAAATAATGTTGCAGTTTGTTTTTTCTATCCAAGTTCATGGGACCCTCTCAAATCTATCCATGAAATCTGTGGAACCCAGTTTAAGAACTTCTATTCTATAATATCAAGAGAAAATAATGAAAAAAGGTAGGTGTGAAGGAGAAATAAAAAAAAGCACAACTCTGTGATTTTTACCTTATACTCAGAAAATTGGCAAAGATGACAAAAGATGTGAACAGTTAGTGTTGGAGGTATTGTGGAAAGATAGACACATTAGCACATTGTTGTTGTGTTCCTTGTAATTGGACCAACTATTCTAGGAAGCAATTTGGAATTATATGAAGACAGTGACCCAACTCTAAGGTCTTTCCCTACAATGATATTATAAATCAGTAATTATCAAAACCATTTGGTACTGATTAAAAAATACAAGAGGAGCTCAACAGAACAGACCAGACAAAGAAGAATAGGAATATTCACACTCAATACCCTAGTGTTTGATAAAAAAAAAACAAAAAATATCCATTACCTTATTTAACAAGTTGCTGAGAAAATTGAAAAACACTGAGACAAAAATTAAGTTTAGACCAATATTTTATACAATTTACTATCGTACATTTTGAATATTAAAAATCATAATATGAAAAATAAAGAAAACCAGATCAAATATCTTTCAGAGCTGAGCATAGACTGTCAATCATTAAAAAGAGATAGAGATTATTACAGAAGACAAAATAGATAATTTTGATTATATGGAACCGAAAAGTCAATGCATGAGCAAAATTAAGGCAACTAGGAAATAAGTGGAAGAAGTTAACTGTGGAAAAAATTTTGTATCAAATATTTTTGATAAGGGTCTGAAAGCCAAGATAAGTAAAAAACTATCAGATATCTATGTTCAAAAGTCATTCTCACCAAATTAGCGGTCAAAGGATATAAACAATCTTAAAAAAAATTGAAAATAAAAGAATGCTCCAAATCAGTAATAATGCATAAAAGGAGAGAAATGCAAAAAAAAAAAAAAAAATACAACCCTGTGATTTTACCTCACACCCAGAAAATTGGCAAAGATAAGATAAAACGTGAATAGTTAGTATTGGAAGTATCATGGAAAGATGGACATATTAGAAAGCAATTTAGAATTATTTGAAAAGAATCACCCCAACTTAAATTATTCAGAAACTGTAGCATTCCAAGACTTACATACTGAGGCCATTTGCTGTAAGCTCCCTTTTCTCCTCTCTTCATCTCAAACTCCTTTTACATCATTTCTCATTTTCTTCTTTCTTCTTCCAGTCTCTGGTAATGAGGTAGCCCTTCTCCTCACCAAGACCAACCCTTCTCTATGTGCACTTCATCACATCCCTTCTGATCTTCTCTAGCAGATTGGCCCCTTAATCATCTTTCTCTTACTTTCCCTCTCTGCCTGTCTGTTTGTCTCTCTCATCTTCAGTGTCTCCCTATCTATTGGTTTCTTTCCCATTGCCATTTCTCCAAACTTAAAAAACTCCTCTTTAGACCTTATCCTATCTTTAAGCTGTCATCCTCTATCTCTCCTCCCTTTTCAAACTTCTAGAAAAGACTAGTGATTTCTGTGATCTCTTTGGCATAGAGAACTCCTGGGTGAAGAAGCTTTCTCTAACAATGAAGGTAGACACTTGCTCTGTAACATATGGTCTTAGAGAGTTACCTAGAGCAGAGGTCAGTAAACTATAGCCCAGGGGGCAAGTCCTAAGACTGCATATTTTTCGTATGACCAATAAACTAAGAATGGCTTTTACATTTAAAAAAAATATTCATTTAACTATATTTATTTAAATCTCCAGAATGGAAAGTCCTTTGAGGAAACCAAATTTGATTTTGTATTACATTAAATGGGAATTCATGGGGCAGCTAGTTGGTTCAGTGGATATCATGCTGAACCTGGAGTCAGGAAGACCTGAGTTTGAATCTGACCTCAGATTCTTACTAGCTGTCTGACCCTGGACAAGTCAGTTAACCTCTGTTTGCCTTAATCCACTGGAGAAGGAAATGGCATACCACTCTACTATCCTTGTCAAGAAAACCTCATGAACAGTAGTCGCATGCTATGGTCCATGGGGTCATGAAGAGTCAGACATGACTGAACAACAACAATAACAAAAGATGGGAATTTAAGGCATATTGCAGCATCTATGAGATCCTGAAGTTCTTTTGTAGGGAGTTTGATATCAAGAAATTTAAATTCATTTATTTAATAAGGTAATAAGCATTCTTAGCTTGTGTGATGTACAAAAACAGATGATAGTCTAACTATGGCCCATGGGCTGTAGTTTGCCAACCTCTGGCCTAGAATACTGAGAAGTTAAATGCCTTGCTCAGGGTCAAATAGCCAGCATCTACAAATGGAACATGAATCCAGGTAGGTCTTCAAGCCATGAGGTCTTCATGGCTTGAAAGTCCCCTCTTTGTCTACTATACCACAGGGCTCTCTCTTCATTTTCTCAAACTCTTAGAAACAGTTGTCTAAACTTATTGCTTTTATTTCTTCTCCCCTCACTTCCTCCTTAACACCTTGTAATCTGGTATGTTACAGTCATCGTTCAACTGAAATTGTTCTCTCCCAAGCTACCAACCATCTTGTAATTGCTAGATCCATTGGTCTTTTCCTAGCATCAGGTTTGTGGTCTTTCCGTTATATTTGACACTTGATCACTGTCTTCCTGGATACTCTCTTAACCCTAGCTTTTCACTAAAATATGCTCTCTTGGTTCACCTCCTACATATATTACGATTTCTTCATAATCTCCTTTGCTGAATCATCATCCATAGCATGGCTGCACCCTAACTGTTTATCTACCTCTAATCCTCCGTTCTAGGCCCTCTGTCTTTTCTCAATATACTTTCTCCATGACCTGCTCAGTTTCCATGAGTTTAATTATCAGTTTTATATAGATGACACTCAGATCTATATATTTAGCTTCTGAGCTCCAGTTTTGAAACTCTAGTTTTCTGTTACATGTGTCAACCTGCATATCCTGGAGAAATCTCAGACTCATATTCCAAATAGAACTTACTAACTTTCTCCCAAACCCTTTCTTCTGTCAAATTTCCCTAGTTCTACTGGGGCACCGCTATTCTTTGAGATTCATAACCTTGGTATTATACTCAATTCCTCATACTTCCTCTTTGAACATATCCAGTAAATTATCAAATTGTCTCATTTTTTCCTGTACAGTAACTTTCACATCTTATCTCTTTTCTCTAACTTACTTTAGGATGTCACCTCTCACCTGAATTATTGCAGTGATCTCCTAATTGGTCTCTTTCCCCACTACATTCCATCCTGTATATAATGGTTGAAATAATCTTCCTGAAGTACAGATCTTACCATGTCAAACCTCTTATTGAATAAAATCCGGTGGTTCCCCATCACCTCTAGGTTCAAATGATTTCTCTGATTTATTTACAATTTTCTGATTATAAAGAAGTTTGACTATCTTTATGTGGAATCAAGTTTTCTGTCCTCTTTCTCAACTGTACATTCATGTGCTTTGACACAGCTTCATTGAGAAGTATACCCTATTAGTCTTATGTGTTTGTTTCCTTAAAAATTCATTTCTTTAAAATAATATATCTCTCTTTTAAAGATGTGAGGTTTTCCTTTATAAATTTTATTGTAGAATTATAGGTTTATACATTTAAGATTGACATAATTTTATTTAATACGGGGCCTTTTAATATAAAGTAATGTTTTTTATTTCTTTTAATGTTTTCTGGTTTGAATTCAACTTTGTTCGATATTATTAGTCATTCCCTTTTTTTGTGTATGATTTTGACAGTGTGAAGATAAATTTTCAACCAGCCTGTCATTTTATATCTATTTAGCTCTTTCTGGATTAAATGTGTTCGCAGTAAATATCATATTATTAGAGTCTTTTTAAATCATTTTTTCTCTCCTGCATTTCACTGGGGTGTTTAAACTATTTGCTTTGGCATAATTAATTGTTGGGTTTGTTCTTTCTTCAGTCGTTCTTTTGAAAGGGAACACAATTTCTTATCATTTCTATCATTAATTTTTGGCCCAAGGTAGCTCCTCCTTGTTTTACTTTCTCTGTGAAGGTTCTATGGGCTTAGGGTGATTCACAGAGCGGGCTAGGTGTATTAGATTCAGAGACACTTCAACTCCTAGTGACATTAGCCCAAGGGTTGCTCTAGCCTCTCTGCTACAAAAACCACAGGGGGATAAAGCACAGGGGGCTGTGCTTTTCTAAGTCTTCCTTTCATTGGAACTTGAGTGGTGAGGGTGAGGGGGTGGTCTGAGAGATGAGAAGCACGGAGCCAGAGCTCTACAGCAGTGTCCCTGTGCTAATAGGTGACTGTGTAGAGACGGCATGATCATCATTACCCAGAATCTTCCATAGATTGTAAACCACCATTTATCCTGAACACAGCCGTAGTGAGCCTGAAAGAGTGAGCCTTGCCTCTCTCTCTCTCTTCACATTCTTTTATCCGTGAGAAGGGACGGTGAAAACCTTCCTGTCTCTGTTCCTTTATAGGGTTGGCTGTGTCCTGAGAAGTTCCTCCATTCACGCAGACGATATGGTGGAGGAAGGGGGAAAGGGAAGGAAGTGAGAGAAAATAATGACGACCGTGTTATTTGTTCTCCTTTCATTTCAAGTTCATGTTTATTAATGCTCTAGTTATTACATATTTTCCATCTAAATAAATACTGGTACGGAGGAAAGACAATTCAGTGAATTCCCCTGAGGGTGGAGGGTAGAGGCCAGACAACTGTCATGCTTTCTTTATACTAATAGTTCATTTCTTCTTCTAAAACCTGGCATAAGTAGCATCCTCAATGGAATGAAAAAGTAAAATAATTGCCACTCTCATGGGGAGCCCCCGTACTTGCGTATGCCATGCGGGGGCCAGAGGAATTTTGCACAGTGACCCACACCACTCCAATAGAGGGCCACCTGGTGGCCAATTTAGGCATTGCACTTGGGGTTAATTTAAGCTCTGAATTTTTTAGTTATATTACATCACAAAGGAACTATGCATGCCAAATGAATGTCACACATTTAAACAACAGAATCATAATAAACAATTATTCTGTCTTGTGTTGATAACTAACTATGTAGTCTCCTTTAACTTGGATTTGTTGTTGTTGTTCAGTCACATCTAACTCTTCATGACCCCCTTTGGGGTTTTCTTGGCAAAGATGCTGGAGTGGTTTGTCAATCCAGCTCATTTTACAGATGAGGAAACTGAGGCAAAAAGGGTTAAGAGACTTGTCCAGAGTCACACAGCACATAAATGTCTGAGGCAAGATTTGAACTCCGGAAAATGAGTCAGCCTGACTCCAACTCTGGTATTCTACCCACCCCATCATCTATTTCTGGTCATCCGTCCTTTCCTTTCTTGATTTGTATTTTGTTTCTCTGAAATATCCTTCTGAAACCTTTAGTGATTTAGTTAATGTATCACCATTAAGGTATCACCATTCCTCAACAGCTGCATTTTTTCAGGATATCCCACAAAGATTTTTTTTTCCATCTCTGTTGCTCCTGTTTTCCCATAATATATACTATATTATAATATTATATTATGTTGAAATATAACATAGTAATATCATATATGTTATGTATTATAATATAATATTATTATATTATTATGTAATATAATATATAATAATCAATTATCCTATATAATATTTTGCTAATTGTATTGGCATTCTTTGTTTGAAAAATTTTGACATTATATTTATATGACTTAAGCAATTTCTCTTTTCCTTAGTATTTCTAATGATTGTTTTTTTGTTGATATGCAGAAGAATCCTTATCTTAATCCTCTTATTCTACCATTAATCTTTTATAAGTTTAAAAAAATTTAAGTGGGTCAATAAGTTATCTATGTATCCAGATCCAGTCTCTCAAGTCAACCCCTACTTTTCCTCCACCAGAGAATTGTTTCTCTTTGTCTCTTCAGAATTTGTTCCTGAGAGCTTCCCCATTCTCTTTGGCCTAACTTCTCCTGTAGACCTTTAGACCATGGCATCTGATTTTTCCTCTATACTTTTTAAAATTACACTCCTAAAATCTAGTTTGCATATCAGACAATGACTAGCTTTCCTCGTCTTCTCTATCACAAATTTGAAAGAGTAGTCACTTTTAAAGTTTCCATTAGTAGGTCTCCTTATTGAGCCTTCTATCTTTCAATAGATGAAATTAGAAGGCAAGTCAAGAAATTGAAAGCTCCAACAGATTTCTGTATGACTGATACTCCCGTGCCCCACATCACCACTACTATAACATATTTTCATGCTAAGCTTGTTATTTATTTCTTAAATTCCTCATCTGTTTTCTCCTTTTGTCCAGTTGCTCTGTAACAAACTCCAATATCCAGTCACTTGTCATTTTTATTTTTGCTCCCATTGATCTTTACCCAAATGTCTCTTATCACACTTCTTCCCCCACTCCTGTGCACTTTAATTCCTGAATTTTATGATCTGAGTATTTTATTATACAATTCTACTATGTTCCCTTCACTTACCCTACTGCTTTTGAATAATCTGGTCTTTCCAGGGCAATAGATAGATAGTCGTTATTCTCATCTCACCACATCTCAAAGACCCACAAGAGATAAAATTTGTCATTAGCATTAGGATTTCTAATTCAACTAATTCAACTTTCCTGTTACCCATTTTTGTGCTTTTGTGTATGCATAGGCATCTGAGGCCATTGGTTTTATTAATGGATTTTGTTTCTATGAATTTTGGGGTATCTCATAGTTGCATAGTTATTGTTGTTTCAATTGTGTCCCACTCTTTATGACTCCATTTGGGGTTTTCTTGGCAAAGATACCGGAAGAGTTTGCCATTTACTTGTCATTTTACAGATGAGAAAACTGAGGCAAACAAGATTAAGAGACTTGCCTAGGGTCACACAGCTAGTAAGTGTCTGAGTCTTCTTGACTCTAGGCTTGGTGTTCTATCCACTGTACCACCTAACTCATAGCCATATGAGGGTACATTTTTAACAACTGGCTCTCTTTTAAAAAAGTATATGCATGACGCACTTCAAAGTTTAATCTGTATTATTAATATTTTCTTCCTTTCTTTCTTGAATATAGGTAATCGACAAAATAATAAATTAAACCCTGATTTGTAGCATTTGGCAACTTCTGAGGTATAAATGCTCACAATGAAAATTTAATAACCAGCGCTCACTAGCTGGCTCAATTTGGCTCTAGCATATCCCTGACCTATTTTCTCATGATATATATATGCATGGGCATTTGTTAAGCATGGGCTAAATGTGCTC
Organism: Vombatus ursinus; assembly: GCF_900497805.2. NCBI lineage: Eukaryota > Metazoa > Chordata > Mammalia > Diprotodontia > Vombatidae > Vombatus > Vombatus ursinus. The sequence continues at coordinate 7,536,223 of NW_020954720.1, forward strand.
GACTATGTCGGCATACCCTCGGGTCGACATTACTACTGTCTCTTCTTCTTCCTCTTTGAAGAGTTAAAGGTCATGCTTGTCCCATTATATGCCAGCATACTCAGACAAAGCTATATAGATGCTTTATGTATACTATCTATAGTATCTAGCTTCATAGCTATTTTTAGGCAGTTTTATAGTAATTTTCTTTTGTCCTCCTCAGGTTAAAGCCCTTTTGACTAGATTTGCAGGACTCCAGGCAAATGCCTTTCCTACACCCAGTTCTTAGTATGTGTCTTTCATCCCTGATCAGGAGCCCACCATTCCTATAGTTTAAGTTGTGATCTAGAAATCAAACCCCTGTTTCCACACTCTTAAAAAAAAAAAAAAACTACCTGTTTATTGCCCAAATCTACCTTTCTTTTCTTATGTCTTTTGCTTTTGAATAGTAGTGGTAACACTTGTGTCCCTAGAGTCCAATGGTTTTTTTTTTTGTTTGTTTTGTTTTGTTTTCCTTTGGGGTTTTGTTTGTTTGCTTTTTGCCCAATTCTTCATAATCCTCAGGGATGCTTCCCATCTTCCTTCAGGCAGTATCACTTCTGCCCATGTATATTATGAGAAGTGAGTAGTAGTCATGAAGTTTGACATGTCTTAAGGGACTTTCTATCTTGTGTTATATGTTTGGCATTGGAAGACAGCAGACCCTCCTTTTGTCAATGTCAGTCCAATAACGAACTGCTTCAGTTCCCCTAAGGGTGAATTCACCAACCACCATTATTTCTCTTTCTTCCTCTATGCTTATTAGATGATCCTTCAACTGATGGTACATTTACATATCTCAATACATATATATATCTCAATATGAGAGAGTCAATAGGGTGTAATGGGAAAAACACTTCATTTAGAGCTAGGTTTGAATCCCAGTTCTGCCATTTACTACCTGTCTGGCCTTGAACAAAGAAATTTACATCCCCACCTTCAGTTTCCTTAAAATCAAAACGATGAGGTTGGACTAGATCAGTGTTCTCAATCTTTTTTTTTTTTGTGGCAATCTGATGATGTCTATGGACCCCTTCTCAGAATACTGTTTTTAAATGCATAAAGTAAAATACAAAGGATTATAAAGAAAAACAAAAGCTAGTGAAAATAAAAATATACTTTTTCCCACTTAAGTTCATGGTCCCCCTGAAATGTATACACAGACCCCTTGTTAAGAAGCCCTAGCTTACATAACCTCTAAAGTCCCTTCCAATTCTAAGATCTTTCACCTTCTACATCAGAGACCCTTTACTTTTTTAAGGTCACAGACCCCTTTGGCAATCTTTGAAGCCTACGAATACCTCAGAATAATGTTTTTAAATGCATAAAATAAAAGATACAGGATTACAAAGGAAGCCAATTTTTACTGAAATGGTTATCATAATATGTATATGAAAAAGTTCATGAACCCCAGGCTGTGACCTATTGCTATAGTTCACAATTCCTTGAAGAATAAACAGCTACTTCCTTTTTCTTCGTAGGACTACCTCACATTTCACTGCTAAGTTCAATATTTCTTTTTCTCTTTCTCTTAGGTGCTACATTCCTCTCTCACCAACCACCTACAAATCAATTTTTACCTCTGTCTCTCCTGATCTCCTTTGTCTTTTGTTTACCACTGGAAAGCACTCTTCTTTTTTCAATCTTTTAAATAAATATTTCATTATCCTGTGGAACAAAGAGGTGCTTCATTAGCTGTTTGTCCTTTTCTCGGAGACAGACCAACTTGTACTTTGAGAATAATTAGATAGTAGTTAACTAATCCCAGAAAAAGAAAAGAGACAAAAATCACAACTTCTGTGTAGGTCATTGCAAAATTCTCCCTGATCTACATACTTCCTGGAAGTCATAGTCTTTATCTTTCTTGCTAGTCATTCTTGCTATCAACTGCCTTGGAGAACTTCCTTGGTCAAGGTCCTGCTACAATCCATATCCAACTGTCCTTGCTTATGGAAAGCAATTATCCTTTGTTTTGATAAGTAAGGGAATTCTTGGGGAAAAAAGTTTGCAAGAAGGATTTTCATATATTGATCACATTTTTTCAATTGACTTGAATGACAATGTCAGAGAGACTTCATATTATCTTTGATCTTCCTTTGACAGTGGTTTCTAAATTCTAGATTTATATTTATCTTCTCTCAGTCTCCCAGTCAAATCATGATCAGTTAAAAAAGAAAAAAACCAAACCTTTACATAGACAAGGGAACTGTCTTGACTGGAGTAAATAATTGCTTTCTTAAAGCAAATAATCAGGTCCTAATTTATTTGTTTTGTACATTTAGAATTTTTAATAAGTAACCAGTTACCCTTTATTTATGCCAATGGAATGGTAAAACACAATTTCCCTACCACAGAACAATCTGGGTTCAGGGTGGAGGATTCTTCAAACAGATGCCATGAAGATAGGTTGAACATTCATTCACTCATTCATTCAAGAAAAGGCATTAGAAATACAAATGTATATATGCATATGTATATGTATATGTGTGTGTGCACATGCACATACATAAACACATACAGAATACACATACAGATACATACATATATATATACACACTGTATATATGTATATATATGTGTGTGTATGAATAAACATACACACACTCCTGTCCCTGTCTTCTGAAAAAAAACTAATATTCTAGAAAGGGTAATGCTTTGGCAATGATACAAGAAAGAGTGATTAAGTGCTAAGGAGACACCCAAGCAAAGTGGTATGTGAATTTTGAGGAGAAAGTATTCTTATTTACCAGAGAGTGGCTAGTTCTTTGTGGAACAGGTAGCACCTGGTATTGAATTTAAAGGAAGATAAATGTGGAGAAAGAGTAATTTTCAGGCATAGGACATGGCAGGATCAGAATGGGACAGAATGGGGACTTGGACTAAAATGTAGTGTAACAACTGTTTTACCAAGGTCTTTCATGGACTAAAATACTGTTATTGTATTTTTAAGAGTCAAATTGACTTGCAAAAGAGCAGTTTATACCGCAGTTGGGAGTGATGCTTGTAATTTTATTGCTACAATATGCTTTTCCCTATGGAATCAGAGAGAGTGTGCTTTTAGCTTTCATCTATAAGGATACATATGATAAACTATGGAGAAGATAAAAAGAAGGTGAGGAGAAACTTTTTTTCTTCTGAGAACTGTGTTAGCTATTATTTTACAAAGAAATATAATTTTATGAGGAGTCAGTCTGGAGAGAGACTTGTTAAGAGTGCTAATGTTAGACATGCTGAAGAGATTTATTATTTCTGATGGCTAAAGAAATAAGAAAGAAAGAGATTTAATATAAGTTATTTCCTAAGTGACTGAACTTAACTCTTTATATTGAGGATGAATATGAAGAAGATTCTTATGAGAATTTAATCAGTATGTGGCATGATCTGAATGATGAAATTGTATTTCTGAAGGTAAAAAATCGTCATCTATTTTTATAGAAAGGGCATAAAGTGACTTTGGTTGTGATCTTTCTCATAACAAAAATGTTGTAAATAATTATCTAAGTCTTTGTTTTATTATTGATTTTATTTCTTAAATTATATATTTGGTAATTTTAATTTTTATTTATAGGAGATTAAAGGGTTTAATGTGTAGAGATATGAATAAATACTATTGGGAATGGAGATTTCTCTGGTTTACTCAACAAATAATATTGAATGAACTGGGGTGGGATCTGGAGCTAATATTAATTAGTGAGGAAGTAATCATAATTTTATTAATAAGAAAATATCACAATGTATCCTTTGATTGTTGTAGAGTTTGAGATAAGATTAAGTATGGAAAGAATCAAGGGGCAGGCTGAGGGATGACCTACCAGTGAAAAGTGGGCAATCCCTACAAATTTGGCTATAGTAGAATATATAAAGGAGACGTGAGATGGAGAGGTAAATTGGAGACAGATTTTGGAAAGTCTTGAATACCAGAATTAATCTTTCTTGAGATGATTGACATATGGTCTCTGGCTGTGGGGAGTAGAGATACGGTTTCTCTACCCTCAATCTCTTCATTTTTTACCCTCTTTATGCTTAGTTAGCCCTTATGTAATTTGAAGTCTAGTGCTTCTAGTTGATATATTTTTTTCTTCTCTGCTATTTGAGCATATGTGTGTCTGCTCTTGGCACTTTTAATAATCCTCTCACCAGGGAATAAACAAAACAAAGCCTCTTTCAAATTGCTGATTCACATCATAAAACACAACATCCAATTGCCAGTTAATCGAAGCCATCACTCATTCCTTATGTTATTAGGATTCATAGAAGTAGCCTTTGATGCTAAACGGAGACATTTTTAGATGGAATCTTAACCTTTTTACATTTCTAGGCAAGAAGATGAAGCAATGGATTCTTTTAAAAAGGACAAGGTGGTACTATGGAATGGCGGAATGGTGGTAGTTGGAGAAGAGTAAGTGGCATAGATATAATCCATGGATATGTTAATGTTAAGAGAAGTGACATTTATTCAAGAGGTGGTGCTCTAGGTAGAGAGATGGCCTTAGAGCCGGGAGAACCTGAGGTTAAGACTTTCATCTGCTGTATTTTAGCTGTGTAATTAGAGAGTCTCTCAAACTTTCAGTGATTTAGGCAATTCTTTAAGACTGTAAGTTACAGATGGATTGCTTGTCTGAATCAGGGACTGGTATTTTCACACTAGGAAGTTTTCTTGGCTGATGAAATGACAGGTCTGAGGATCCTGAAAAGCTTGTTCAAACACCTGGTTGTTTTTTTTAAAAGAACCATCTACTTACTTTAGATTAGACCTATGATGTAGGGAATTCCCAGTGAGCAAACCCATTCTACAAGTGAAGCTCAAAATCTGCTGTGTAATTTATTGTCTTAGAGAAGTTGTGTTTATGTGTGAGATAGCATTGAGAAATTAATGGACTAATGAATTCAATAGTCATGTGTCAGAGATAGGAATTGAACACAGGTTTTACTGACTCCAAAGCAGACATTTCATCCACTATGCCATACTACTGCCTTTCAGAGTCAACTAATTGGTTGTTTAAAGTGACTTAATTTCCCACAAATCCCAACTAGTTTGCACATATACATATAACATTAATTCCTAAATCTCCATATTCCTAATATTTAGCTCATCTATAGTTCTAAATTTATGATTCTATGATCTAGATTTCTATCCTGTCTTTGCTGTGCTGGGGGTAATGCATGAAGTTTTTTGCCAATTAATCCTGTGTCTCATTTGAAATGTGTACTCTGTAAAGCTAAAGTTAGGAGTCTATGTTAAAATCTTCTGAAATGACTCCTCTAGTACCAGCAGAAATATTCCCTTCCTCTGATGTCTAGGAAATACCTGATAAAACAAACCAGGATCACATTCTTTTCCTACTTTCTCTTTGAGTTCCAGCTTTATGCATCTAAACCTGAATCACGTCCACTCCCCACTCCAGACTCATGGGATCTTCAGTGTATCTCTCTACTTATGGTAGTTAAGTGAAAGTTAAATCTGAACACTAGGCAAAGATATAAATTAATATTTTCCCATATATTTATGATATTTGGTTTATGTCAACTGAGAGTTCGCTGTACAGGTCACAAGTATAATAAAGAACCAAACACTCAGGATGAAAGCACCGCAGATATAGAGTTAGAAGAGACCTTGAAGGTCATCTAGCCCAACCCCCTCATTTAATTTAATTTTTTAATTTATGGAATAAAACAAGCATTTCCATAACATAGTATAATCATTTTAAAGATGGAGAAACCAGGATTCAGAATGATGAGATGATTTGTCCAGTCTTCCATCATCCATGAGATCCATATGGCATTTCCTTTGGATGAGAATTCAAATTGTTTGATTTAAGTCTGTGTTTTTGAGAGAAGTCTAGAAAACAAACCACTCCATTTGCCTCTTAGAGCAGTGGTATCAAACGCTTGACCTGCAGCCACAAGCAGCCACCAGACTCATGAGAATAGCCGGAACTAGATTAAAATATAATTGGGAAATGTTTAATAAGATAAATAAAAATGTAAAATAGGATAAATAGTGTTAATTTGTGGTTTTTCATAGTCAATATGTGTCCTGCAGGTATTAATATTTACTTGAGTTTGACCCCACTGTTAAGAACATCATCATCTATTCATCAGCATCTTTCAGAGTCAGAAGGGACCCTAGTGGTCCTCAGTCTAACCCTTTTATTTTATGTATGAAGAAACTGAAGATCAGATAAATGAAAGAACTAGCCTGAGGTCACAATGTATAAGCAGCAGAGCACCATTTGAATTCTGCTTCTCTGCCTCCCGACCCAAGGTCTAATTCTGCTGAACCATACTTTTGCTTGATGCTCCAGTTTTGTCCTTAGGCCCCAGCCATTTTCCTAAGAAAGCATTAACATTTTAATTTTAAATTTAACATTTTAATTTTAAAGCATCATCCCTTTGTATTCACATACTGCTCAGTTCAGAGGAGCTTGGTACTTATTTTGAAAGCTGGAGGAATTCCGGACAGGTAAGACAGATCTACAGAGGTATAAAATGACTTCCTTAAAAGTCACTCAATGAGTGACTTGATTTCCCAGATTTCCTAGACAGACCACAATATCTAATACCAACAGTTCCTTCGGTAGAAGATTCCATTGTTGTTGTTATTGTCATTTTGTATTCATTATTAAGAATTGTGTTGGACCTATTTCAGTGTGGTAAGGTAAACGTTAACTTTTATTTTGTATATGCTATTATCAGTCCCCGGGGCCATTCAGCTCTCAGCTTTAGGGTTTCTTGACAAATGAGGCCGTGTTTCCCAAGAAATGTTGCTAGGGAGCCACTGGTTCCTTGATACCAGCTTCTCACACCTCCTACTGTCTTTCCTGTTTTCCAGATGCATTCAGGCCCAGGGATTAAACAATAGAAAAAAAAAATGAACCAGAAGGAAGGCATTTTGCAGCAATATGTTTTGGTAGTGTAATCATAAACCACTTTTGAATTGGCCCATTGAAACAGGGAAAAATATATGGATAATTCTCATGTCGTAAAATTACCAGAAGTATTTAATTTTCATGGAAAGAAAATACCCTTTAAAAATATCATTAGAAGTCTGTGAAAGTGCAATATAAGAATCTCAAGCTTTCTTCTGGGAGCTCTTTTACTTTATAGTTTGGAGGGGAGCTTCTATTACGATTCCATTTCAGTTGTTTAATAAACTCGACCATGGGCTTATTTTGTTTTCTTCAGAAAAGGAGGGGGCTTTGTGGAATAGGAAATAATTAAGTGAATAAAATGAGTCCCTTACTTCACAAAATCCATAGGCATGATCAAAGATGATTTTACCATGGAAGTGAAATCAAGTTGTTATGGCAACTGGATTGTGAAAATACCTGCCCATGTGTTTATTTTGATTTTCTATGCCTTTTTTTTTAAAGAAGGGGTTGGGGAGGGGGGTAAGAGTTATCTTCCATCTGGTTTAATCCCACTGTTAAAATACCGATGTCAAGAAAAAGCACCTAATAAGGATAACCAAACATCTGTTTTCAAGGCTGAGTGATATTTCACCTCAACAAGACTTCCAGAAACAAATAACATCTCAGACAAATGTCTTCTAGGAAAAAAAAAAAAAGATATGATTAGAGATCATCTCAAATTTCCAGATAATTCTTATAATTTTAAACTATAATTGTAAATTAAAAAAAAAGTCTGTCAATTGAATTTAGATTGCCTGAGTCATTGGGCTAGGGAATGGCAAAGGGGTGGCTAGTGAGGGTCAGGGAACACCTGAGTACATACATACACACACACACACACACACACACACACACACACACACACACGCACACGCACACGCACACACAATTACACACAATAATACTAATTTTTCTAATCACAGTAGCTGGTGCTCTTTGGCTAATGAATCATAATCAATAACATCAGAATTGTCCAGAATAATGAAAGGAAGAGTCTTGTTTATTCTGCTCTGGTCAGACCACAAATGGATTACTGTGTCTAGTTCTAGGCACTATATTTTAGAAAGAGTATTGACAAGCCAGAGTGGGTCCAGTGGAAGGCAACTAGAAAGGTGGAGATATCTAAATCAAACCATCCAAGGACTGATTGAAAGACCTGGGGATATTTCGCTTTGAGGGGAAATGATAGCTTTTTTCCCATACTGGAAGGTATGTCATATGGAAGAGGGGTTAGTTTTTCCCCCCTCTTCTACTTCACCCAGCAGAATAGATCTAAAACCAAATGAGAGAAGGAATTTTTGGTTGTATATACCTTGGTTTAGATGACTTTTGAGTCTTTTACTTCTCCCCACCCCCAACCTGAGTCTCTGTGAAATGGATACTCAAAGAAATAAGTTGGCTCATCTCACTGGAAGCTGAATCTACTCCACTGAAACTAATAATAATAATAACTGACATTTATATAGGGTATCCCAGAAATCTTGGTGCAGTTTTAGATGATTAAAGCTTTTGGAACACCCTATAGTGTCCCAAGTTTGCCAAGTGATTTCATTCCATTTGATAATCCTGTGAGTTAATTACTATAGGTATTATTATCCCCATTTTATGGATAGGGAAACTGAGGCTCAGAGCAGTTAGATAGTTTGCCTAGAGTCACAAAACCTGAGGCAGGATTTCAGTCCAGGTTTTCTTGAATAGTTTTCTATATATTGTAATCCCCGCCCCCCAGCAATTACTTTAATACTCCCCTTCCTAAATGGATCTGTGGACTTATCAATGTGAATATTTTTTCCAGAGATGTAAGGTGCAACTCATCAATTTCAACTCATCTTACATGACTATCACCCATGTACTCACATACATTCCCCATAGTTTAAGAACAGCATTGCTAAACTGGAGTGTCCAGAGGAGGACAACCAAGATGGTAAAGGGTCTTGAATCCATATCATATGAAGAATCAGTTAAAGGAATTGGGCATGATTAGCCTGGATGATAGAAGACTCAGTGGGGACTTGATAGCTGTGTTCAAGTATCTGAAGATGGGTCACATGAAGAAGGAACTAGCTTTTAGTCCCAGATGGCAGAACCAGAAGCGATGGATAGAAGTTGCAAAAGGCAAATTTTGGCTTGATGTCTGGAAAAACTTCCTAACAAATAGAAGTTTCAAACAGTGAAATGGGTTGCCTAGGAAGGAGTAAGTTTTTTCTCCTCAGAGGTCTTCAAGTAAAATCTAGAAGATCATTTTTTGGGTGTGTTACTGTGGGGATTCTTTAGATAGACAGCTTGGAGTTCTTGGCTGTTGAGGTATCTTTCAGCACTCAAATTCTTTGATTCTATGATAGCCTTCCAAATCTCTTAGGGGCATTCCTTGCATTCTCCTGAGATTGTGGAGTTAGTATTGGGGGACATAGGCTGCCCAATGGTTGTCCCCCACTTTCATTGCATGGTGGTTTTGTCTTTTTTCCCCCAGTCCTACACTTAGAACATCATGCACAAAATTTCACTCATACAAATCCCTTTGAAAGGCCCCTCTTTGTATAAATGGACTTTGTTTAAGACAACAAAATCCAAATCACCTACCCTTATGCCCATCCTGCTGCTTGGTCATTTAATTCTAAAACCAAAAATCTTATAATTAGAACTTAATTTAAACATGTAAAGAGGTACAAAGAGATCTCAGTCTGTCCCTGTGCTAATTACATCCTCTGCTCGGTGTAGTTCTTTTTTAAAGTGTAGCTCTGACCATATTACCCACCTGCTTCCATTCTACTTCTCCTTGCCCAATGAGCAGCAGTCACTTCTTTGGCATTTAAATCTCTTCCTGACCTGGCTTCATCCTGTTTTTCCAATCATCTTATTCTTTTCTCCCCTTCCTGATCTCTATGAACCAACTACACTGGCATACTTACTATTTCTTCCACAAGACAACATACCTCCCATCTACCAAGAAAGGAACTGACCATTTCTTAAGAAACAAGAATGGATCCACTGGAAAGTGTCTCTCCAGTCAGCATAGATGCAATTAGTCAACAGAAAGGCTTATTAAGCAGGGCTTTTTCTAGGCAAACATTGAATCCTACTTGGCTTCTTGTCTAGAGTAGATAAAGATAGAGCAGAAGGGAGTCACTCTTGCAGCCTAGCTTGTTTCAAACAATAATAAAATGAGTTTTTATGATATTTTCTATCTCATTTTCCCTAAAAGAGATAGTGATCAAGCTCCAGTTTCCCCCAGCTAACAGTTCATACTTCATAGGCATTGGATCTAGAGGAATCTCTTATATGTAAAGGGCTTCACCTAGAGAAAAAGTGTGTTTTTTTATGCTTTGTAGTTATACTCAGCTAGTTATATACAGAGGATAATACAGTGTATAGTGAAATTCAAAGGTTGACTCATTGGTCCTATGATCATGGTGTATGGTACTTGTTCTGTAGGAGAGAGGGAAAAACACTCTGGGCTGCCTGTTACTTGTGAAGATACCACTATTGAACCTGAGCTGATAGGATATATACTCACCGAGTTGTTTTTCAGTTCTCTGGAGAAAGAAAACCTATACAGCAAAAATCTGAACTTATAGAAATAACAAATTAGTGAAGGTATTCTTTTAATGGCTTGTGCTATTTACCAGTGCCACCACCATGGGAAATTTCTCTTAAATAAAATCTTATTCAATGAGTTTGAGTTGAAAGACTTGGGCTCTTTGCCCAGCATCAGGAATTTACAAAAGAGATCAATTGATTGAATACCCTTTAAAGCAGTAAGAGACAATTTGGTCTAGTGGGAAAAGGACTGGGCTAAGAGTCAGGAGAACTAGACCTGGTCCTTCTTCCACTATTTATTAGCTGCATGACTTTCCTCAGACTAGTCATGTCTCTCAAATGCCTCAGTTTTCTTGCCTGTAAAAAATGAGAAGTTTGGATTAGATGATCTCTATACTCATTCTTAGCTCTATATTTATGATCCTTTGATTGATAGGGTCACACCTGTGCCATAAGAAGAATTTTAGCAGCAATGCAGAGGATAGATCTTTAGGGGAGAAATTGGGAGTATGTCAATTAAACGTTTGCAAAGTACTTTCTTCACAACAATCCTCTGAGGTAGATATTATAAGGATTGCTATTCCCATTTTAAAGATGGTAAAACAGAGCCTCTTGGAGTTTAGGTGGCTTTCCCAAGGTAATACAACCAGTCAGCCAGTCAGTTAACAAGCATTTATTAAGCCCCTCTCATGTGCCAGGCACTGGACCAAGTTCTGGGAATACAAAGAAAGGCAAAAACAGTACCTAATCTCAAGGACATCACATTTTAGTGGGAGAGACAACATATAAATAACCATTTATATATAAAATATATCCTCCAAGGGAAAGACACTAGTAGCTTGAAGACAGAGAAAAATCTACTGCAGAAGAGAGGATTTGGGATGAGTCTCGAGGGAATCCCGGGAAAGAAGTCTAGGTGAGAAGGAAGAGCATTCCAAGTATAAGAGACAGCCAGTGCAAAATCATGGGGAAGGGAGAGGCACTGTTTTGTTGGAGGAACAGTAAGTAGGTCAGCGTAGCTGGATCACAGAATGCAGGGAAGACAGAAAAGAAGTAGTCAGGTTAGGAAGAGATTTAAATGCCAGGGGAAGCCGCTGGTGCTCACTGGGGGAGGAGGGGTGGGTAATTATGGTCAGAGCTACACTTTAAGAAAGAGCTACACTGAGTGGAGGATGGATTAGTATAGGGAGAGCCTTAGGGCAGGGATGCCAAGCAGAAGGGTATTACCATAGTGTAGGTGAGAAGTGATGGATGATGGCCTGAATTATAATCAATGTCAGAAATGGGATTTGAACCCAAGTGTTTCCTGACTTCAAGTCCAACACTCTTTCTACTCAATCTGAGTCAAAGGAAGGGATCAGGAGCAAAAATGGATAAAAATGAGTGAACAAAATTCAGAATTCCCACCCCATGTACTTTTTTACTCCTTTGACCAAGAGTAGTACAACTAGAAAATCAATAATACATTAAAATCAGTGTTCAGGGAAGCTTTATTGAAAACTGGAGCAGAAAGACAACATTTTATAGTCATCATCTTCCTTCACCAATCACAGAATGAACCCTTGAATTTGCTGCTGGGGAGTTGTGTCATATAGAGGGTCCTTTATCTTCTCTGTGGCTTGTTCTTGCTAGGTTTGATTTGTTCTTTAATGTTTATTTCTTCTTGATACTGAAGAGCACTTCATTTTCTGAAAATGAAATCAAAATAATAAATGACTGAAGGGATTCTTTAAATGGCATGTAGTATCTCCCAGTGACATCATCATGGGAAATTCCCTTTAAATGATGTTGTATTCTATGAGCTGAAATTGAAAGAGTCAGTCCACCGAATGTGGTGTAGTTCCCACATCTATCTCATAAATGATACATACAACATTTAGCTTTGCCTTGAATTCTGGATATGGCAAAGAAGCAGTTATTTTAATTCCATTGTTTTCCTTGAGCAATCCTTAAAGTAGGTTTTCTGCCTTTCCCAGCAGTTTCTTGAGGGGTAAAAAAAATGGTCCAAATTCTAACTATTATGCAAAAAATCTCAAAACCTGTTGACTATTTAATTCAATTGGAGTTCCTTGGTACACCAAGAAGTTCACTGGAGTGTGTTGCCTTCAATTTTCATGTTATTTTCAAGTTAAAAATAGTTTATCAAACACCTACCATGTATAACATACGTAAGAATTGAGCCTGCAAAGATGAAATAAGATAAAGAATCCTTGCCATCAAACAGATGATGTTCTATTGGGGTGGGAGTGAAGTAGATAGTAAGATAAATAGATAGGTAACTGTAATGCTAGTTATAATATGATAAGTTCCTAGGAGAGCTCCAACGAGACAGAAAAGAAGAAAGATTGGAGATATTACTTTTTTTTCTGGGTGGAGGGTACTTGAGGTAAACTGTTCTTCTTTTGTGTGTGTATCATAAGTTGGTAGGGTTTTAAGGGTCATTAAATAGCATCTAGTCCAACCCCTTTGAACTGTGTGAACATCAGGTGTCTGGAGAAGGTACTCTAGGAGCCATAGTGTGATGTGAAGCTCTTAGAAATGCTCTTCCCAATTATTATCAGAATCCTTCCCAGACTCCCACAATCCTAAGGATAGTTCCCCAGACAATGTAAAAGGGTGAGCTAATGTAAAATGTAAAAGGGTAGCAATCTAATGCACCCATTACTCATTGTTGTCCTGTGGTCACTGGTAGCTCCTTCTAAGGATTCTTTTAAGAGTCAGGAGCAGTTGGGAAGATGTGCTAGAAAGACAAGGAAGTGAAGAGCCTTGAAGTATGGCTGACATTAATGGATGCAGAAGAAATTGGTTTTAAGATCAGGGGTGGCCAGCATCATTCTTTCTAGAGTAAAGGAAACAACTAATTTGAAAAAATCATTGGGTCAGCAGGTAGCCAACAACATTCTGGAATGAGTTTTTAAGGCTGTATTTATAGTACTTTTGGACAGTTCTAATTACAAGCAATTAGTCTTCCCCTTAAACATGGTCTTAAAGACAAAATAAAAGTACTTCAGGTTGGTTTCTTTTAGCTTTTTCCTTCCCTTCTGGTACAGATCATTCAGAGTAAATTATATAAATACTTTAACCCTAAATAAGACTAGTAATAACACTGAGTTAAAATGTTTAAAACCAAATCTACATTGTTTGGTTTTAAATCAAACTATAGGACTTACTATGGTAAGGTCTTATTTTTATTATGTTGCTTCATCAGCTAAATGTTTTATTTGTAAAGTGAGGGGTTCTGTGTATATGTGTGGGTATATCTGACCATATGTCTCAAGTGTGTATGTACCATCATCATTTCCCAAAAAGGTTATAATCTGCCTTACTAACCTGGAAAGACAAGTCAAGTTTGATAATTTAGTATCTATGTCAAGATCACATGTGACAATATATACCCACTTGAGATAAACTCTCATTTATGAATCAAGATTGAGTCTGCTCAGACTTGGAGAACCAGTTAGGTCCATTCAAACTAGCTCAAGAGTATGATAGAGGGGGAAGGGCATTGGCTGTTGAGCCAGAGAACATGGGTTCTAATTCCACTTATGAGGCTTATAATGTTTGTGATCTTGGGCAAGATACTTATCTTTTATAGGCCTCAGTTTCCACATCTCAGCATTAATGATATTGGGACTACCTAAATGGCTATTGGCATTTGAAAAGGGTGAATATGCATGTAGCAAATTCTCATATGGCTCTGCCTTTCTGTGAATGAGCACATCTATATATGCATGTATTATATATAATGCATGTTACATATGTAACTGGGACAGGGATTATGCCCTCCTACCCCTATTATTGAGGGCATTGTTGGTGTGTTTGTTGTTATTTTTTTATATTTTATTTTTCCCCCAATTACATTAAAACAATTTAAAAAAAAGTTTTGAGTTCCAAATTCTGTTTTTGAGGGAAATATTTCTTTGCAAAAGCTAACCTGACTGTTTAGTAGTTGAATGGAACTTGTATGCTAGGCTAAAATTGGAGGAGTACAATTTGGGGGCAGGGCTTGAGTCAGTGGCAGAAACTAGATACCCCTAAGCTGTAGTAGAGAATCCTGGGGGAAGGGCTAAATGTAACATATCTGACTCCCAGGCAGGGGGGGCTAGGGTAACCCCTAACACATATGGAGCTTTACCTAGGGTAAAACTGAGCCCTTTACACTTTGGGTGACCACTGAAGAAGGTTTCTACCTGGGACTTTAAATTTTAGATACCCTAAGTTTTGAGGTCCTAGAGAAATTGGCAATTTTAAAGACTGTGCTTGTACAATTGACTTTTTTTTTATTACATTCCCTTGTGAGTCAGTTCCCTTTGATGTAATTTTCTTCTTTTTAACTTGTTGATTAAGTGTTTAAAAATTAGTACTTTCTGTATTATTAAATCCTGTGTATATATTGATATTGTTTAATGTGAGAGATCTGGGGTTTGTATCATTAGAATGCAACTGACTGCCTAGTTATAAAGTTTGCACCTGAACAGATCTAGAATGCTTTCCTATTGTGAGCATAAATAGCAATTGTTCTGGACAGAAACTTTGAGGGTCTTCCTCTGCCATATTGATACTTCTGTGATGGTAAATTAGGTCATCTTTTGTCTTCTTACCTAGCCTAAGTCATTGAATGGGTATTGCCTCAGACAAACTGAGGCCTGGGAAAGACCTTAATTTAGAAAGACCAAGGTTATCCACTGGCTATCACCATCTATATCAAAACCAAACATTGTTTGGTTTTAAATCAAACTATAGGACTTACTATGGTAAAGTCTTATTTTTATTATGTTATTTTTATTATATTATATCCACACCAACATATATAGATGTCCTGATCTATGTCTTGCCACTGGACTTTGATGACTCTGGAAGAGAGATTGAGGCAGCCAACTTTGCACAGCTCTGCTTCACTTAAATCAAGCTCATAGGCAAGTCAAGACTTATGATGTCATTGATCTTCTTTGAAAATGAAGGACAAACAACAATAACAATGAGAGTAAAATAAATGTCCTGGAACTCCTTACAATAAGGAGCCCCATACCTAAAATCCATAAGTAACTGACATTCTTTGCTATTTCTCTGACTGACCATACTTGTCTTACCTGTTAGTTGAGTATGTAATTCCACTTGATTTATCCTTGAAGTAGACAGGAAATATGGAGATATTTTTGGATGTCTTTTGAAATAAGGACCCAGAGGAAATTTGCCTGGACCTCTGCGGGTATTGCCTATGGTAAAGAAAACCCTGGAGAATTTTGATAAACCCTGTGTAGAAAGGGACTTTTTTTTTGTCCAAACCCCAGTTAGATGGCCTTATGCACATAAGGAATCATGGAAGATTTCTACTCAGGGCAGTTTTCACAACTGAGGGGAGTGGTCAAGGGGAATAAAATTGTTAAAGATAGTCCAGGGGATTCAAAAGTCACAAAAGAGGGGTCTTGAAGAGGGGTGACCTGGGTTTTAGTGGGCTTGCAGTATAGTAGGGTTGATATGAAGAGGGATAAGAATTCAGAAGATTGTATAGGTATATAGTTTACAAGGTGATGAAACTAGGTGAATAGGATTGGTTAACAGGTATGATGGGATGTATATTGGCATTTTGGCAAGAAGAAGATGGAACTTGTTTGTGTGGCAGAACTTAGACAATAAGAGAACTCAAAAGCTTACCTGGCTGAAAGTTTTAAATAGAACAGGGATTGTCGGTATTTTGGAGTCTATCTGCCTTGATGGATTCTAAGATCCATGCTAGTGACTTCTGGATTTCCAGGCCTGCATGAAATCTTTTGTTGTTTTTTGGTCATTTCACTTATGTCTGACTCTTTGTGACCCCATTTTGGATTTTCTTGGCATGAAATCTTACCCAGTCTTGAAACCTCTGAGTCATCATTGGTTCTTCCTCTCCATCTCTATGCCTATTTAATTGCCAAGTCCTATCTTTCAAATATCCACCAAATCTGTGATATCTCTTTTTTATTTCCACTTCCACCAAGGAGGAGCCACTTACTGAACATTTCATGTATTCTCAGTCCTCAGCATGTCCATCTCTGTGTTAAGTGTTTGTGATCTCAAAATTGCTACCCACTAAATTACTATTACTACAGCTCTTTTCTAGACATTAGCTTTTTTGAGTTAGTTACAATCACAGCAGAAAGGTTAACAGTGAGTCTGAACAACCTACACCTTGAAAACACAGAATTGTATAGGAAAAGAGGTATAAAATAGAGGTATCAGACTTATTAGGCAAAACTCCCCAATGTGGCTGCACTACATTAAAATTTAATTGGGAAATGCTTAACAAAATAAATAAAAATACAATACAATATAGATAATGTTAATTTGTGGTTTTCTAATTCAGTATGCTGTCTGTAGGGATCTGTTTATATTTGAGTACTATAAAGGTTGCTATCTAATGCAAAAAGGTAAATAATCTGATCAAGAGTCATGAGTGAGGAATAATTAATGGGACAGCCCACATACTCTACGGGAATTCTTAATAAGTCAATAAGAAGGTCAGTAGAATGTCAGTCAGTCAATAAGCAGGTATTCTTTAAGTATCTATCTACTATGTGTTGGGCATTGTGCTAGAAGGTGGGGATACAAATGAAAAAAAAATAGAAAATTCCTACTTGCAATAACCTTAATTCCAATGGAGAAGATAATAAGTACTTATAAAATATATGCAATATAAGTATAAAAATAAACATAAATTTATACAAAGTAGTTGCACATAACGTAGTTTTGGAGGAAGTATATTAGCTCTTGAGGGAATTAGAAAATGTTTCATATAGAAGATGCATCTGAGAGGCAGAGGTAAGGAGGAAGTGCATTCCAGGTATGGTAGGCAGCCAAGACAAAGACACCAAGATGGAAGATGGCATGGTTGGGTATAAGATTAACACAGGATGGGCAGGCACAAATGGGTTGCAATCTACATTAGAGGTGTCAAACCCCAAAACTCCTGAGTGAGGGACCAGATTAAAATGTAATTGGGAAATATTTAACAAAATAAATAAAAATACAATACAACATAATGTTAATTATTTGAGGATTTCTAAATCAATATGCGGCCCATGGAGATCATTTTTTTTTGAGTCTGCAATCACTTATTTACCTCATTAGAAGGAATAAATCCATTGATGATATCATAGGTCCATTGGAGTATTGAAGAGAGGCATTTCATACTTAATTTATTATATCATTTTTGCACTTAAAATGAGAAATTATTGCATCTTTTGCCTACTTTGTAATAGCTGTGAGAAATTATGTAAGACAATGATATTTTAGGTCTGGATTTATGAATGATTTTTGATGCACTGATTACTTTCATTGATAGAGGGATAGATACATCATAATGTTAAAGTTTAAAAAGGAGAAAAATTCCCTGGACCCCATACAAGGTCATATTCCTTGGTGAGATCTTGCTGTCCTCTACTTTGCTTGTCTGAATCCCAGCTTTGCCTTCCTTACACCTATGGAATCTTGTCATTTAAACAAAGCTTTCAAACTTTGAGCTCTCCTAGCCACCAGCAGTTCCCCTGTCTTTGCCATGCTAAAGTACTGTGGCATCCTGTTAAAGCCTCTGTAAGACTAGTTTCAGATAATAGCAAGTGAGAGAAAGGGTCGGAATAGGCAAGGCCAGAATCATAGAGCCCATGCCTTCCCTCCGCAAAGCTTTTAAGTACTCTCAATCAACAACAACAACAACAAAAATCCCAGCCCCTGAATCATCAGGCAAACAGTCAGTGAAGTGGAAGTTCATTTGGGTAACCCACAGAGATGGATGGTGAGAAGTTTTGAATAAAGGAAACAATAAAACTGGAAATATTCAATTCAACAAACATTTATCAAACACCTATTCTGAGCAAAGTACTGTGATAGTGCTGGTGACACAAAGCCAAAAATCAAAATTATCTCTTTCCTCAAAGAACTGAGATTCTACAGAAGAAAACTGCAGATATTATCCCTTCCTCATCTTCTTGTTTCTGTCAATAGTACTACCATTCTGTCAATCACTCAAACTCAGAAACCTTAGTTATCTTTGAATATTTCCTTTTCCTTACCTCTCCCCACTTCCCTTGCAAAATCCTGTTAATTCTACCTCAATGATGTCTCTCATATGTGACCTTTGCTTTCTTTTCCCATTGCTATCACCATAGATCAGGCATTCAGCACTTCATACTTAAACTACAGTAGCCTCCTAATTAATCTCTCTGTCTTTGTCCTTTTCCCTTAAATCCATCCTATGTGACCAGTTTAATCTTCCTAAAATAGAAAGTACATACTGTCTTTCCTGTAACTCCCCATTATATTATAAGCCAAAATTCCAAAGCTTTAAGGACCTTTATAGTGACCTCCCCAAACTATAACATCTCATCTTCCACTAATCCACAACAAAAATCTTTCTTAATCTAAAAAGGATGATCACTTCACTGCCTCACATTCCCCATCCTTCCCAACAAAACACTCCAAGACAATACCTATGCTTATTCTTTTTTCTGCTCTAGAATTTGTTTAGGGCCATTTTTACAGGAATTTGGAGGGGTTTGGGGCAATTCTTTTTTACTTTTACTAAATTTTTTTCCAATTTATTATTTACTTTTTAAAAGCCATTAAAAAAAATAAGTTCTGAATTCTCTCCCTCCTGCCCCCTTCCCACCCATTGAGAAAGTAAGAAATATTATATCATTATACATGTGAAATCATGAAAAACATATTTCCATATTATCCATGTTGCAAAAAAAGCAAGAAAAATAAAGAAAGTTTAAAAATTGTGCTTCAGTTTGCACTAAAGTTCTCTCTCTAGAGGTGGATAGCATTTTTCATCACTTATGATGAAAACTTAGATCATTGCATTATTCAGAATAACTAAGTCATTCATTGTTGACATCATACAATATTTCTGTTACTATGTACAATTACAATTTACTATTTGACAAAAATTGCTAGGAAAACTAGAAAGTAATTTAGCTCACTTCACTTTGCATCACTTCATATAAGACTTCTCTGGTTTTTCTGAAAGTATCCTGCTTGTCATTTCTTATAGCCCAAATATTCCACCACAATCATATACCACCACTTGTTCAGTCATTCCCTGATAGTCATTCTCTCAATTTCCAATTTTTTGCCACCACAAAAAGAACTGTTGTAAATGTTTTTTACACATATAGTCCTTTGTCCTTTTTCTTTGGTATGTAGACTTTGGATGTACACAGTTTTAAAGCCCTCTGGGTATAGTTCCAAATTGTTCTTCAGAATTGTTGGATAAATTCACAACTCCACCAACAGTGTATTAATGTACTTATTTTTCCACATCTCCTCTAACATTTGTCATTTACCTTTTCTGTAATGTTAATCAGTCTGATAGAGGTATGGTACCTTTTTGTTGACAAGTTGTTTTAGGTGTGTCAACTCTTTGTGACCCCATTTGGGGGTTTTCTTGGCAAAGATACTGGAATAATTTGCCATGTTGTTCTCCAGTTCATTTTACAGGTGAGGAATTGAGAACAACAGGGTTAAGTGACTTGCCCAGGGTCGCACAGCTTGTAAGTGCCTGAGGCCACATTTGAACTTATGAGATGAGTCCTCCTGATTCCAAGCCCAGTGGTCTATGCACTATGACGCCACCTACCTACCTTGATGGTGCTTTAGAGTTGTTTTAGTTTGCATTTCTCTAATCAATACTGATTTAGAACATTTTTTTCATATGACTATAGATAGTTTTGATTTTTTTCTTTTGAAAACTTCCTCTTTATATTCTTTGAGCATTTATCAATTAGGGAATTACTTATATTTTTTATAAATTTGACAGTTATCTTTATATTTAAGAAATAAGGCCTTTATCAGAGATACTTGCTGTAAAAACACCCCCCTCCCCAGTTTCCTGCTTTCCTTCTAATCTTGGTTGCATTAGTTTTGTTTAGGGGGGAAAAAAAGCCTTTTTTAGACTTACAGGAGCCAAGATGGCAGAGTAAGCAGTAAGGAGCTCTCACCGTCAGAGAATCTTGCCCTAGGAAAAAATCCTAAAATATTAGAGTCAGTAGAAAGACTAGATACAGCAGTCTTTTAGCTCCTGAGGCTAGGGGGATTGACAAGAAAGGTTCCTCTTGCTGTGGCTGGAGGAGGGGACCAGTACACGAAGGGAGGTGTCCCAGCAAGCCAGTGGCAAGCCCCACCCCAGCACACCAGTAACCAGGCCCCTAACTCCCAGCACAAGAAGCCTGGGACAATGCCCCTTATGACCCCAGAAGCAGAGATCAACTTTAAAAGCCAGAAAAAAGGCAAACAACATCAGTAAGAAACAACATAGAAAAACAACGACCATAGAAAAGTATCTTGGTGACAGGGAAAATCAAAACCCAAATGCAAGAGAGGATAACATTGTCAATATACCCACATCTGAAACCTCAGAGGGGAATATGAACTTGTCTCAAGCCCAAAACGCCTTCTTGGGAGAGCTCGAGTAGGATTTTAGAAGTCAAATAAGGGAGGTAGAAGAAAAACTGAAAAAAGCCTTTTTAATTTCATGTAATCAAAATTATCCATTTTACTTCCTGTGATCCTCTCTATCTCTTCTTTGGCCATAAATTTTTCTGTTATCCATAGTTCTGACAGGTAAAATTTCCCATGCTCCCCTAATTTGCTTTATGTCTAAATCTTGTACTCATTTTGTCTTGGTATGTAATATCAAACGTTGGTGTACCTAGTTTCTGCTAAACTACTTTCTAGTTTTCCTAGCAATTTTTGTCAAATAGTAAGTTTTTATCCCAAACGTTTGGATCTTTGGGGTTATCAAACACTAGATTACTATAATTATTTACTACTGTGTATTGTGTACTTAATCTATTCTACTGATCCACCACTATATTTTTTAGCCAGTGCCAGATTGCTTTCCATGATTACCATTTTGTAATATAGTTTGATATCTGGCACTCCTAGGCTACTTTCCTTCATACTTTTTTTCATTGATTCCCTTGATATTCTTCACTTTTTATTCTTATAGATTAATTTTTAAATTATTTTTTAGGTCTATAAATAATTTTTGGTAGTTTGATTTTCATTTTTACTATATTAGATTGGCCTACCCATGAGAAATTAGTATTTCTTTAATTGTTTAAATTGGTCTTTGTGTGAGAAGTGTTTGTAATTGTGTTCATATAGTTCATGGATTTGTCTTGGCAGGATACTCATCAGCTCTTAAATTTGCTTATGCTGCTACCATCTGGGTTCGTCTGGTTTCTTTTCTGTATCAATTAATGTAAATTGTTTTAACTTATGGATGAAATTATTGTAGTCTATGTTGAAGTAGGAAGGCAACGAGCAGTAAACATTTAGTAAACACTTACATGTCCGACACTGTGCGAGTTCTGGGGATTTGACATGTACAAAAAGAAAGACAGTCCCTGCGCTGAAGGGGACTACAGTCTAATGGGAGAAGACAACACATAAAAGGAAGCAGAAAAGAAAACTGGGGAAGAGGGTACCAGAGCATATTAAGAAGTTGGCAGAGAGAAACATTAGCCAGCAGTGGAGTGAAGGATGACTGGGCTAGGCTGATGACCTAAATGGAATCCCAAGATGGAGCCCACCAATGGGAGAAGGGGGGCTGAGCAGAAAGATGTTCCAGAGTGAGAAGACCTCAGGTGCTGAAGGAAGTTCCAAGGTGAACTGGAGGCTGAAGCATGGTGGTAAAGTCCATAAAGTCATTTCTTTGCCTATTTCCCATTTTTAATTTTCAATAGCTTGTTAAATAATTCAAAGCTTAATCTTATTAATCACATAACAGAGCTCTCTGTCATTATTATTCTTTCATCTCCTTTATTATAAATTCTTATCTTGGCTTTGATGAGTCAGTGGTCTGACTGTGCACTTATAGCTAGCTGACCTAGGGATAAGTCTTTTGTCTATTGGAAACAACCAATATATACACTGATTTACTTGGGAAGGTCTTATCAAGACTTCTGTGGAATCTCTCTATCTCTTCATCCTCAGAAATAGATAGTATATATAGGCTACAATTATTTTCATAATGGTCTTTTTTGTTTTGTTTTTACAGATACTTATGAGGACTTCAATATAAGCTGATAAAATATCCTATGAGTTGTTTCTTATTGCCTTTGGACATGTAATAAAAGTAATTCTACCTGTATTTGCCTTCCATTTTTCTATACACCTACAGCTGCCTTTTGTTTTTTGGTTTCAATTAAAGTGAAACTGTAAAAACGGGTATAATTCAGTTTTTCCAGAGGATCTCTACTCATTGGCCATTGAACAAGGACCTGACATTTAGATTACTGACAACTAAGTGAATGTTTCTGATATTTCTAAATTTGTCATTCTTAGCACTCTTTGCTTCTCTTTCTGTCATGTTGCTACTTGTGCTCAAAGTTCATAGAACTAAGGAGGCGTTTTTGCCTCTTGTTTATTTGTTTTGTTGGATGTCATGACAAAAGAATTATCTCCATGTGTCTGGTCTATTGGTGCTGAGTCCTTCCATACTTAGCTAGCTTGATTTCTTGACACAGTCTGTTTCAGGGACTATACTTAAAGCCTTTTTGGGGTGGTATGACCTTATAGAATGTGCACTATATTTCATAACTGATAGGAAAAGTCATTCCTGAATCATGTCCTTATGATTAGTCAAACCATAGACTTGTTACTGAGCAAAGATCAAAAGTATTTCAAAACTAGAAGGAAAATTAAAAATGAGAATAAAATATGGGAAAAAATTCAAAACAGATAGCTTAATCTAGTTAAGTAAGTTACTGACGTTGAAACATGGGAAATGGATGGAGGAAAGAGCATCAACACCAATTATTTTAAATCCATTTTGAGGTTTTACCAAATCAATTAGTTACCTTAGCAAGAAAACAAAAGGAACTGAAAATCTGCCTTGGCCAACAAACATCTAATCTACTTCCCAAGCAAGATATGGAGCCAAATAGAACTCTGGTGTAGAATACAAATTTGATTGTAAGATCCTATTAAAGATAATGATGGAATGTAATTAGAAGTGTTACTTAAAAAAAAAAAAACAACAGTAAGAAGCAGTGGAAAGAAAGAAATTTAAAGAAAATTTAGCAGGTAAACTAATTAGGTAAAATCATTCTTAGGACATTTAAGGTTGAAACTAGAAGGAAAACAACCAATAGAAGCAAGATGGAAAATATTTGTAAAGATTTTTAGAACAAAGTCTTTTCACCATCAAGTACAAATGGAATCACTAGTCCTCTATATACTCCATATGAAATAACATTGATGAAAGCCTGGATGGGAAAAGCAGTTGAACTACATCAAATATATGCTGAACTGGTCCATGTTTGAAGTGATATGGTTTTGAAGGCTTTGAGAGACTAATTCTCAAGGTAGCTGAAGCAGGGAAAAGTTCCAGGGATGTGCAAAAATATTGGGTCTTATTTCCCCCAAAAAAGTGACTGGGAGAATATCTACAGTCACTGACCTATATGACTATTTTCATATCTATTGTTGTTATGAGAATAATCTAAACATATTGAGGACATTATCATTAATGGTTTTAGATGGAAACAGGCAGGGATATGTGAACAATATTCCACAGTATAATATAGCTTCATTTTCACACAACTGACTAAAAATACAGAGAATGCA
The DNA here is from genome assembly GCF_900497805.2 of Vombatus ursinus. NCBI lineage: Eukaryota > Metazoa > Chordata > Mammalia > Diprotodontia > Vombatidae > Vombatus > Vombatus ursinus. Next base: position 7,560,300 of record NW_020954720.1, read on the forward strand.
AGACTGCATTGTGTTTTTTGTTGTTGACTATAAAAAGACATCTGATTGAGAACAAAATGTTATCTGGAAAAGTTTCCTCCTACAAGATACATATTATACAAGAATCCTTGAAAGATATGACTGATACCCTTGTTCAAAGACCCTGTTATTATTACTATCAAATGAAGCATAAAACAGGGGGTTCACCAAAGATATTTAGCATTTTTGCAAAGGAGATCCACAGTGAAATCTAGTTGAAGAGAGAATCTTTACTCATTTTAAGGTTTTCCAGATATTCCTGTTTGTGGCTGACGTTGTTTTGATTGTCTCAAGCCCTAAGACACTGAACTACCTCCTAAATGAGGTCCAGAGTTGACCAAAAGAATTTGTCCCAACTCAAAACCAACTGGATAAAGAGTATTTATTATTTAGATTATAATATACTGATTGTCAGATGGACAATTCATAGAACTTGTTCATCAGTATGCGTGTTTTAGACAGGCATTGCAAATGGATGATGAACTGGGCCCAGAGTCTCTAAAACCGACAAATGTGTTTTGACTTGGAAGAAATGAGATTCCTAGATGATTTGGTGTTACTTCTAAGATTGTAGATTAAAGTGAGGAGGTATTCTTATTTAGTCCGTGTGGAAAAAGAGGAAAGTCTTTCTAAAGAGACCTCCAAGGGGGTAAAAATATGTTATCATCCCCCTGTCTTGACTTTTTTGAGAGGGGAAGGTTTTGGTGGGTGAGTCAGGGAATATTGAGTCAGTGGTGGTATTGGGAGAGCCTCTCTGTCAATTTAGATCCAGGGGCACATTGCATGCAAGAGTTTGTTACTACAGTTGATCCCAACATGTGATGGAGAATATGTGACTGTACTGTAGGTGTTATCATCTGGGTGGTTGCCCTGGTTTTCCTGGTACTATTCTTGCTCAGGAGGCGCATGGAGAACTGCAAAGATTTGTCTTTACTCACCACATGGACTATTTGGTTGATATTTAGGACTCTTCTCCTGAAAGGGGAGGAAAAGCTTGAGATTTCTAGTCTTTGTTCTTTTCTACCTTTCTTGGCCATGCCTTCAGGAGGCTGTTAGGGTTTTCTATAGTGTATCTGTTTTGATTTTTCTATCTTTTTAGTTTATTTTTTCTCACTCCTCTCTCCACCCCTACCCCCCAAATGCCTATGCCAGGTTTCTCACATCAGTGAGATTAGGATAATAAATAAAATATTATTTTATAACATAAATGTATATAATTATATATTATATAATATAATAAAAAGTTTAAAAAATCAAGAAAAGCCCTAAAGAAAGTTAAATGGTGGAAAGTACTCAAGATGATCCTTAGCATTTTGATAGCAAGGCATGGAATGTGATAGGAATACTATTTCCCAACAGTCTCCCTTCCCCTACAACATGTATTAGATTAATTTTACTCTAAAAGAAATTAAAGCTGTCCTCAGACTGGATTGACTCAGAGGGACTAAGACCCAACCTGTACTTCTCTTGATGCAGTTTCCTGGTTACTTCTGACTGTATTAACATCAATTCTTAGTCACCTACAGACGTGAGTTAGAGATCTTTAGACTTGGCAGATATGTTCCAAGACTGAGAGCTGCCATTCCCTGCCCTAATGACCAGAGATGTTTCCAGATGGAGACAAGGAGAAATGTCTACCCAAGGTCTTTTTAACAAGGATAGTAAGTCCCTCAAGTATCGTTGTTGAATTTCTATTCTATGGCTGAGTAAACCTCAGTCTTGTTAACTATTTAATGACCTATAAGTGCCTCCTTTTATTCCAATGTCAAATCTGAATCATGCACCAACCTGAATTGGGCCTACCCCTAATACCATCCTTCTAATTTAGTCTAAAAATGTTCTTAGAATAATTTAGTATGGAATCCCACCCCTTAGCTATGTGGAGCATTTGTCTGTTCTGAACAATTGATGATCTGAGGGTGCTAGATAGTCAGATGTTATTGTTTATCATTCCTGGTTTTGCTTATTTTCAAAAAAGAGGCTACTATAAAATATACTCAACATTAAATTTACCTTAACCAAATCCAGCATTTATATGATGATTCACAATTACAAATATATACTATGTAAACAATAGAATAATATTCCTATTAATAAATAGTATATTTATATAACATATAATTATTGATTAATATAAACAATAGTAGTCTGATGACCACTAATTGTATTGTGGACAAGCTTGGGCAAGTCAATTCGCTTCTCTAAGCCTCAGTTTCCTAATCTGTAAATGAAGGAAGTTGGGCCACATGATTTCTAATTGCTTTTCTTCTCTGACATATGATCCTATGAACAGAAGCTCTGGTAATAAAAGCACTATTGTCAACAGAATGCCAGATATCAGAACCTATATTATGTAAAACTTTTGGCAAAATCAGTTAGCACTTTAGTTAACTACCATTTACAGCCTTTTCCACATTGGCAGAATGCATGTGTTATCCAGCTCAGACTTCTATTCCCTCCTTGCTCTTCCTTCAGAATCTGGAGCCTTTATCACAACTTATATCTCCTTGTGGCAGTGCTACTTGGATGAGGAACTGAGACTTTCTTCCCCCAGCTATTGTACATTCTCTTTTGACTAAAAAATTCTCCTCAAGGCAAGCATTTTTCTTGAGTCTGGATGACAAAAATACAAAGTGGAATGCAGCCTTTTGTCAATTTAACCAGAATGCTAAACAATGAGAAAGATGGCTCTCAAAGAAGAAATAAGAAGAGAAAGTATTTTCTCAATTATTTTTCTACAGGAATAATGAATTAAAATTTCAGTTTCTTTGGAGTTTGCTTGCCACCAAATAAGTCTTGATTTTTTTCCCTTCTGTCCCCTAGGAAAGATCATGTAGGAGCTCTGAAGCAAGGGAATGGTTTACTTAATTATGGAAAGGATAGACTGCACATTCGTACATCACACCTGGATGAAAAGATTTAGAGGGAAAGTTATCTTACTGCAAATCCCTTGATAATCACCTTAGAGTCTCATTTGAAAACTTGAAGTGTGGAAAAGTAGATGTGCTAAACCTGTTCATATTCTCTTAGTGCCAATCTAATGCTTTTTATAGGTTGTGCTCATTGTGGGTGCGATTCTGAAACTGTTGTGATCTCGCCAACTAGTTATGAATAACAATGGCAAAATGGAGCCCAGTGTGACTATAGTGAGGGTGTCTGTGCAGAGAGCTCCTCTTCTCCCCAGACATGCAACTGAACCAGAGAATGCAAGTGGAGTTGTGTTGATTTTATGTTAATGCATATGTCATTATGCTGTGAGCATGTTTAAATGGCAAAATTTTGCTCTTATGCATTTAATCAATTAGAATTATGGCTCCATTTAAATACCTAGGTGTCTCCCATCTATTCAGTTTTATTGAAACCAAAACAAAATTTCAACAAGAATGCATGAGTTCCCCTATGGAGTCAATTTGTACCTACAAGTATTTATCTAAGCAGTCACTTAATGGCTACTTGACTAATGTGTACTTAAGTTCTAATTGAATAACAGAGTCCTCTGAATGCGTTATGTTTTAAAGCAACAGTATCCTTGCCAAGTAAACACCAAATGGGGTCAAGAAGAGGTGGACATGAGTGAATAACAACAATCACTCCCTAGATCACACAGAGCAGTAGACAAAAGAGGACAGGACAGTACTGGTGAATTGGTGAATCCTGTCTGAAAAATAGGACCCAGACACAATGAGAATTTTTTCATTATCATTTCTTTTCAGTGTTCCTCTTAAGTCTTTCTGCCACCATGTCAGATTTTTTTTCTTTTGCTCTCCGCAATCACTCTCTGCCCCACCCCACCCCTTTCCTCATTTTGACATCCCCATTTTAGATAGATCCTTCCTAGATCAGCAAATGGCCCAAGACCTTTACCATTCTTTCATCCTCCTTTGAAACATCCCTATCTTGTGAATCATCACAGGGGTCCTGCTATATTCCTAAGGTGACAGCTAGCAAATCTAGTAAGGTATTTCAATGTAATATGTTAATGGGTGCTAATGTTGGGAATAGGAGAGACTGCATGTATATAGGAAGTCAATGACAAAAATCAGATGAGAAGACAAGTAATTTAGAGGGAAGCAGGAGGTCAAATAGTTAGGGAGAATAGGAGGTTTGCCAGGGATACTGATGGCAATGATACTGGGGAGCCTGGAATGAAACCACGAGTTGGTTGGGTATTCTTCTGAGACAAATAACTATGAGCTGGCCATTTGCTCTTTCTTACTAAGGTGATTATATCAGTGGTATTGGGCCTGACTCAGGGCCAAGGGAGATGGCCATAATAGAAAGCCTAGCACTCCCTCTACTGTGTACCCATCCCACAAAGCAAGGAGTATGAGTGGAATGGCCAGAAACTGAAATAAAGCACACACTACCAGAGATCCACTGAGAAGAGCTCTCTGGTGTTTGGTGGCATGAAGGATTATGGAAGACTGAGAATCCAAAGTATCCTTTGCAAATAATTGACAGTTAAAAACCTGAATAAATAAGTGGAGAAAACAATGAAGGGAACTGCTATTTGGGACCTGATTCTGACCCATTAGGAACAACTGGCTGATGAGACAGAAATCATGGGAAACTTGGAAAGAAATAACTTCTGTTTTTGGAGATCATGTTAAATAATGAGAGGAGAGTTGGGTATAGTCTGACACATATCTCAAATTTGAGGAAAGTAGATTATAGAGAGTTCATTAGAAGAATAGGTAAGATCCCATTTTCCTTCAAGGAAAATGGGCCAAAGAGGGATGGGAATTTCTCAAGAACAAAATTCTGGTGACAACCATAAAATATTCCATTGAGGTAGAAAATGGAGAGTTAAAAATTTTCTATTACCATTCATATACATCTTTGATACTGCCTTTGCAACACTTCTGATCTATAAATCATCAATAATATGCTGCAATTTACTCAGAGCAAATGTGCACTTCTTGTGCCTTATGGGCTGGGGTATGCTAATAAATGTTTAGCAATTGGCTTCTGAAAAAAAACGTGTATGAGATGCACTTTTAAATTTAATCTGCATTATTAACATTTTCTCCTTTCTTAAATCTACACAATCAACAAAACAATAAATCAAGCCCTGAGCTGTTATTTGCTTGCCAGTTTCCAAGGTGTAAGTGCTCACACTGAAATTTTAACAACTGGCTTTCACAAGCTAGTTCAGGCTGGCTCTAGTACATCCCTACTTTGGGATCTCCTGCCACATTGAATTGTCTAAAATCATAGTGTTCCCTAATTCATGCCATAGAGCATCCCAGAAAAAATATTAGAGTTCAAATGATGGGCTTTTGCAGCAGGGGGCAGCTTGGTATAACTGAAAATGCTATGTATTGTCTCCAATGGAGTCCAGCCCACTATCTATCTCCTGTTCAATTCTGGGCCTAGCTAACTCACCAATAGGAGGGCTTGTCCATGAAATGTGTACTGGTGGACTAACTTGGTAGGTTGACATCCAAAGTACATGTCATTTGGTCATCTGTGCTGTAGGTATTATTCAGCCATGTGCTAGTTTCTATGTAGATTATAACACTGGTCTCTTTGGGCTATGGTTCACATTGATGAAGACCTGTAGTGTATTTTGGCAGACTGCAATAAGCTTGATGTCTCTGATAAAGAGGTGATTTTTCTGCTCATCAAGGCCAGCACTCTGTATATACCCTTGATCCCACCCCTTCCCCCATTTTCCATTAGCACCACCAACCCACTTCTCTCTAATCTTTAGTCTTTTCTTATCTACTGATTTCAGAAAGGAAGAGAGGGAGGGAGGATGGGAGGAAGGAAGGAAAGGAAGAAGGAAGGGAAGGAAGGAGGAAAGAAAGAGGGAAGGAACAAAGGAATAAAGGGAGAGAGGGAAGGGAGGGAAGGAGGAGGAGGGGAGGAGGGGGGGAAATAATGTCAAAGGGTTTTGAGATGAGAAGGAAAGAAGAGATAGCTCACAGGAGTCTCTACTTTCTCAGCAAAAATAAAGCAGGGTACTGAACTGAAAGGGTGTTGGGAAAGAGTGGTACTGTAGTTTGAGGAGGAAAGTTTTGAAAGAGAGGGGGGGAGTAGGCTACAGAATCAATTAGGAAGTTTTCATATGATTGCTTTGCCATGGTGAGGACCCAGTTAAGCTTAGATAATATATATAAATATATTTAGATAATATACATTTGGATATACTCAGCTTGGTTATGTGATTTCCTCTGGCTTTATTCTGTAGCATGTGAATAGGAGCAGAGAAGTAGCATGGTGGGAATAATCAAGGTAGGAGGTAGACAAGGCATGAAAGCTGATAAGACAAAAATTCAAGAGATGGAAAAAAAAAGTGAGGACAGTGAAGGGCTGAACTGGTTAAAGTTCAAGGTTATGAAAGGGGAAAAGTGAAATTTTAGTAGAGGTGATAGTCTGGGTGAATTCTGAGAGATTGGAAATTACAGGAAGAAGGAAGAATGTTTCAGAGAAGGAAGGCACAGGCAAAGTGGAATTATACAAAAATATCTGATAAAGAAATTTCAGAATTTTTGATCTTGGAGATGGAACACTTGTGGATGATGGTAAAAATCAAGGGTGTGACCATTCCTATGTGTAGCTAAGATGAAATGGAGGTAATGAAAGTTGAGGAGATTGAGGAATTGGGAGGATGAAGTGTTTAAGGTGAGAGAAGGACATGGAGACTGGTAGATAATTGCCAATTATAGGTTGCATTGGTTGACATATTTGGATAGAGCAAACCTCAAAGAATGAGGAGTTTCTGAGTGATGATGATAAATAGATAATCTTGATTTGGTAGTGGGGAATAAGAAGCATTCAAACTCTTTTTTCAGGACCAATGTCTTTCCTCCCTCTTTTTCCCCTATACCCTCAATACTGTCTCATTCCAAATTTGGGGTCTACACAGGCCCAGAAATCTTTTTCCTATCATATTTTTAATAGCCAGGATTTGTCAACGTTGTATTTATAGATTTTATTTTATTTTATTTTATTTTATTTTTACTCTCCTAAATCACTCAATGAGAGAGTGCGTTGTGTTGTGAATAAGGAACTGACCTTGGATTCAGGGGTCAGGGTTCAAATTCTGCCTCTGACATATACACACTATAGAACTATGTGCAAATCAGTTTACCTCTTAGTGCTCCCAAGCAACTCTTTAAAGATTATAAGTTATAGAGAGATTGTTGATTTGCATTGGTAGAAGGAGTTTCTCACAAGGAAACCCCTATCATGATAAGATCACTGATCCAGAATTCATTCTCAAAAAAAAAATCACTCTACATTGTTCCAATGAAATTTCATCTTGTTTTAATCTCATTACTTTTCCAATTTGTCCCCCTCTTTTTTTTGAGGCAATCCAGGTGAATTGATTGGCCCAGGGTTACACAGCTAGTAAGTGTCTAAGGCTGAATTTCAACTCAGGCCCTCCTGACTCCACAATCAGTGCTCTATCTACTGTGCCACTTAGCTGCCCCTGTCATAGCTACTGTCAACATATTCCTGTTTTGTTTTTTTTTTCAGGAGCACAAGTTTTTATTATATTGCTTCAACACAGACAATAAAGTGGTGGGTATTTAAAGTGAGAAACTAAAAGTTAACAAGCAAATAACTTATTCTTTAGAAAACATTCTTAAAAATATTTCATGAACCCCACCCCCCATGCTGAGAATTAGACATCCATGCATTTAAAAAAAAAAAAAGAGAGAGACCAGTAATTGAAAAGGCTTTTGTTATAGATGACAGCATACTGGTCAAGTGTTCCAGACACTCACATATATTTAACTTTAAAAAGCAGAAGCTATTTCATTCAAAAAGATCTTTGGGTGGGAGGTAAGGGGAAGGAATTATACTTAACCATTATAACATTTATTAGTCCAGGCCACGGATACAGGAATTGCAATGTTGTGCCAATTGCCTTAAATTTTTTAATAAAACTAAGAAAATGTTGAAATGGTGACTTGGTAATGCAAATGACCTAAATCCAAAGGTAAAAGTTAAAAGATTTTTAAATAGCCAACTACAGTATATTAGAGTGACTGACTCTTACTACAATAAAAGTTATTTGTCTTTAAACTGATAGACCACAGAGAACATGTACTTCAAAGGAGAAAAAATATCGGGACTGAATAGTGAATTTTCCCTAAGGAAATCTCTGAAACCAAACAGGTTTATAGCTAAAAAAGGGAACTAAAATCTCAGACAATATATAAATACCGAAGCAGTATTACAGCTCTATGCCACTATAAAAATATAACAAATATGCACAGGCTAAGTAAACAGGTCTTTCAACAGTAACAAGATAGGATTGACAAAATTACATGATTTAATTAATGGCCATTTATAATAGGTTGATTTTGGTTTACATTTTTCTTTTTTTACAAATATTTACAAATTTATTACAGAAAAAGGAACCATTTTGATAAACATATTTCTGTTTTTTAATAAAAGTAGTTTTTAATTACATGATGCTTTAGAGTTTACAAAGCTTTTCCCTAGCAAAAATATTATGAAGAAAGAATTATAAGAATTATTGTGCCCATTTTACAGATAATGAAATTGGAGTGGAGAGAGACTGAGTGATTTGTCCATGAGACTTAGAAGGGATCAGTGAAACTCAAGCTGGAACCTGAGTCTTGACTTAAAGTCCATAGTGCTTTCTATCAAGCTACACTACCCTAGCACAGGTTTAACTTGAGATCAACTTTCAATGTTTTCTCATGTTTCATTATATTAGTAATTAATAAAATTATTAAGTGTCCCAGGACCTCTTTGTATACTGCAAGGAATATCTGAGTATGTTGTGAGTCTGGAGAATGAGTGATTCACCCTCTACCTAACCTTCTTTGTGACTATTTCCTTATTTGTAGAATATGAAAAACATCTCCCCTCCTTAAGTCATAGCATTGTTATAAGGATCAAATGTAATCATTGGTGTTAAAGTGCTTTGTGAAAAGGGTGATGTGGATGTAGATTATTAAAGACAGTGAGGTGTGGTGCAAAGAACCCTGGATTTGGAGTGAGAATGCCCAGCTTTGAGTCTTGCCTTTAATACTATGTGACACTCGTTAGTTGTGTGATCCTGAGAGCTCTCTTTAACATCTCTGAGTATTTGGAAACTAGAGTTGTTAATACTTGTACCAACAGTCTTATTTGGATGTTGTGAAAAAAGTGCTTTGCAAACCATGTCCGTGTGAGTTGTTACTAATAATAAGGATTAATAATCAATAAAATAATATAAGTGGTATGTAGTCAGTACAGAGATACCACGATGTTGGTTGGTTGTTGTAAACAAATGAAAAAATGATATCATTGTGCTAGAGTCAAATTTCAGTGTGTCCGACTCTGGCTGATCAGACCAACATGAGCTTGGAATGCTCTACCACAGATCAGGCACAAATAGTCTGTGTGAATATTTGGGGTGGATTCTCTAAATGTGCACATCTTGGATTTCTTTTGAGCTACTTTAATTCTGCTTTGCTCATAGAGCACAGCATCTTCTCTGATGTGGGCACACCATGTGAGCACCAATGTCTCCCATTTCACACAATCAATTCCAAACTTCTTAAGAGAGACCTTGAGAGTGTCCTTGTATCACTTCTTCTGACCACCATGTGAACGTTTGCCCTGTGTGAGTTCTCCATAAAAGAGTCTTTTCGGCAGGCTTACGTTTTGTGTTCAGACAATGTGGCCAGCCCATCGGAGTTGTGCTCTGTGAAGCAGAGCTTGAATGCTTGGCCGGTTAGTTCAAGAAAGGACCTCAGTGTCTGGGATCTTATCCTGCCAGGTGATCTTCAAAATCTTCCTAAGGCAATTCGGATAAAAGCGATTCAGTTTCCTGACACAGTGCTGGTATGCTGTCCAGATTTCACAGGCATACAGCAATGAGGTCAGCACAATGACTCTGTAGACCTGCAGTTTAGTAGTCAGTCTAATACCTCTTCTCTCCTACACTTTCCGTCAGAGCTTCCCAGACACTAAGTTAGCTCTGGCAACATGTGCATCAACCTCATTATCAATGTGTACATCCCTGGAAAGTACACTAACAAGGTAAGTGAAGTCATCCACAGCATTCAAAACTTCCCCATTTGCTGTATCTGGTGGTTCTACATATGGATGGTGTGGTGGGGGCTGATGGAGCACCTGTGTTTTCTTGGTGTTGGTTGTTATGTCAAAATTAGCACAAACAGTAGAGAATTGCTCCATATTTTGTTGAATCTCCTGCTGGGTGTCTGAGCAGCCTTTTAAGGATCGCACTGCTCACCTGCTGGTATGAGGAAGGGGCTAGAAAAGGTGCCCTAAAAATTGTCTGCTTACATAGAGAGATAGCATGGTATAGTGGTTAGAAAGCTACCTTTGGAGCCATGGATTGGGTCCAAGTCTTACATATATTGGCTATGTGACCATAAGCAAGTCATTTAACCTCTTAGTCTCCCCAGCAGCCTTGTAAGCCTCTGAGATACAGCTGAGTTGCTGATCTGCATTGCAAGAAGGAGTTTTCCGTATTGGGAATTCCCTGCCCTTCACAGATACTGTGGATTACTAGGTAATGTGCATTCCCAGTCTGAATCTGAATCACTGATCATTGCTTCTTCTATATAGATCCCTCACCAGTGGTATATTCACTAGCTAAACTAGGCATTTCTGGCTATCAGTTCTTGGCCAATTGGTTATATGCCCTACTTACTGCTACTAACTCAAATTTATATAGTGTTTTAAGATTTATAAGATTCTGTCCTCACAAATACCTCATGAAGAAGGTAATATACAGTTATCCCTTCCACATCATGGGGGTTAGGAGTACAGCACCCCCAAGATCTGGAAAACCATTGTAAAATTTTTTGGCCCTCCACTTGTACCAGAGAAGAAGTCTGAATTTTTTCTTTTGCTTTTATGGGGTGTTTACAGTACCTTATTGTAAAGTTTGGGTTAAGTATTTGGTCATGGTCCCTGTGTCATCTGCTGACCTTTGCATGTCATCTGTGGCTTTCACAAAACTCCAAAAAAATTCCCATTTAATTTCTTATGCCAACCTGAGATATATTGAAACTGCGATGGGGAAAGTCTAGATGCGGAAGGGATAATTGTTATTTAGTGCCTCCCCCCCCCCATTTTATAGATAAAGAAACTGAGGGTCGAAGGCATCAAATGACTTACCCAAGGCAGACACACACAGAGTTAGTAAGGGGAAAGTTGGATCTTGAATCCAAGTTCTCTGGTTCCAGTGTTTATTATTTCAAAGCATGCCTCCATTCTTGTTTTCATTCTTGTTTATCCCCAGAAAACAATGGCAAGCTTCTTCCTTTTCCTTCTATATTCCCAGGGAAATCATTGAAAGAGTTCCCTTCTCTTGATCTAGCAGCTTATTTCTAACTCAAGTGAAAAGCATTCAAAATAGCTCTTCCTATTTTTGTTTTGAGGTTGATTATAGCTATTAAATTAAGCTATTCTTATGTATGTAGCAACTGCCTTATGAAATCTCATAATGCAACCTCATGTTAATTGATTCACTAATTATGTAATTAAATTGCTAGGACAATTATCCTACTTATATTTTATTAATGCTTAATTAAAGACATAGCTTAAGTAATTATGTCATACAGTCAGGACTAGTGAACCAGAGCCTTGAAGTAAACAATGGGAAGGCTGAAAATTACTAGGTAGGAGATTTTCATTTGATGGGATCTTTAGCTACATTAATAACTATATTCTATCATGGCTAAATTTTTTTTTCTCACCATATTAACCTTTCTGAATGAATTTTGGACATAAGAATGGCACATTCATGAAGGTGGCTTTCATTGGTTGTCATAGAATAGGTATCAACATGACCTGCGTGTATTTTCATACATCCAATTTTTAGATCTCATGTCAATAGTGTTTTAGAAAGAAATTGAAAGAAAGATCGACAAAAAGTCACAAATTGAATCACCACAGGGACCTTGGTTTAGAGGCCTCAGGAGACTGTGGTTGTTGAATTATAACCTTGAATAGAGTTAAATAGTTCCTTTCTGAGTGTGTTTTCTTACCAGTCAGAAACGTTATACCATATTACATTTTGTATAATAGAATGAAGTGAATAGTTTTATTCCAAACCTGAATCTTTCAGGCTACAATCGGGGGATAACATATGGCCAAATCTACAGATGTACAACAAAATAGGAAATTGTGACAATTATGCAGTGAATTGGAGGCAAAGTGGGATTATTATACTTGAATTATCTGGATAATTGCTTCAATGATGCACTTCCTATGTCATGTGTAGACACAGATTCTCAGTATGTTGACAGCTCTTTAGAAAACTGGAGTTTGCTGAATAGAGAAGTGACATGGTGAGAGGTATACTTTAGGGAGATTAATTTGATAGCTGAGTGAAGGATGTACTGGAGTGGGGAGACATGAGCCAGGGAGACCAAGTAACCACTGCATAGCTCCATGCCCTAATTTCCAGTTCCTAATTACTGAAAAAAAAATGAGTCCAGTATTGCGGTCTCTTTTCTTAATACTTCGAGAATATTGGAGAAACATTTTTTCCCTGGAGATTTAAAAAAAGATGAACCAGAAAACTTACAAGGTTTCTTTTCAAATTTTTTGATTGATAACTCACATTTAAAAATGCTTTCACACATATTATCTCAATTGATCTTCATAATAACCCCGAGGGGGAGGTAGATAGTACTTGTATTATTACATGCATTTTATAGATGAGGAAACTGGGTCTCTAAGAAGTTAAGTAATGTCCTCATGGTTAGTAAAGGGTAGAGTGAGGTTCTGAACCCAAGTCATCTGATTTTAAGTCTAGTGCCATTTCAAGGACACAAAAATTCCTTGTGGATTTATAAATTTCTGTTTCTAAAAGGAGCCTCCTTCTGCAGGTTAATTTCTGCTCCACGTGGGGTTGTCCTCACTTGCATGAATTTTAGATGACTTACTGCATTCTTCCCATATTGCATGAGAGCAAAGAGACATTCCATAAGAAGTATGTATGCTTAATTTTGTGGCTAGCCATAACTTATGGAACGGCATGTGGAGAGTTTTTTTTTCTTTTAAATTGACATTTGCTTCTTCTTGTAAACACATTAAAGAAGACAGCTTTATGGCCTTTGTCTACCCTTCAGACATGGGGTCACCCATTCCTGCTGGCATATTTGTAACAGGTCGTGGGATTCAGTTCTTTTCTTGTGAAATCCAAGCTGAATGTTGGCCTGGGCATGTAGGGAAAGCAGGCTAAGGTCCATGTTTCACTGGTCTAGGTATGTAGGGAAAGCAGACTGTAGTACATTCTTCACTAAGCTATCATAGCAAAATTCTGAAACTCTTCTCTGTAGCAATTGCACAAGATTCTTGTGAAATTACATGAGTCAAAACTCAGCTTGCTGTAGTAAATTAAAAGTTCATGTAGAAATCTGAGAGAAAACTATTTTTTCATATATAGGAGTATCAAAGAGCATGGTGTAGATAGAAAATTGGGCCTGGAATCAGGAAGACCTTGGTATTCTTGAGTGATGGCTTGTTGTAAGGATAACTTTTAATGTCTCCCTCCAATCAACTGGATGACATTACAGGGCATTAATTTTGTCAGAAGGGGATACCTTTCCTGGAGCTAGATGTGTGCCCTAGAACTTCATTAGGATGACGTGGTGAATTCCTCCCAGTGGTGGTCACTGCCTGGTGCCATCCCCTAATGAGTACTGACTGGGAGTTTTGGGGGGCAGACTCTTGCCTAAGCTCATGCCCCAACTCAAATGGCTCTTTAGATATAATACCACCACCACCACCATCACCATTTATATGGCACTTCAGGGTTTGCAAAGTACTTAACATTCATTCTGATTAGACGCTTACAACCATGCTTTGATGTTGATGCTAATATTATTACCATTTCACAGAAGAGAAAACTGCAGCTAAATGGCCAGGATCATATAGCAAGTCAATGTCTGACTCAGGATTCAAACCCAGGCCTTCCTGACTTTAAGTTTAGCGCTCTATCTACTAGGCATTTTCTGGCTTTTTCTTCTTTTGTTCTGAGTATTCTCTTCCTTGTATTTACAAGATGGGAGGGCAGAAAGGTGAAGAGGGGATTTGTTCCTTTCTCTCTAGCAGTCATGTTGACTTACAGCAGAAATTCTGTACCATCAAATTTATGGTGTAGTAGAGGAAAAGAAGACTCATTGGATTGCTCAGAGTTTCTCCTGATAATGAGTCTCCCTCCTCCATTGTTGTTTAGTCTGCTTTTCAGTCATGTCTGGCTCTTTGTGACCCCATTTGAGGTTTTCTTGGCAGAGATATTGGAGTAGTCTGCCATTTCCTTCTCTAAACCCTGAAAACAGAGGCAAACAGGATTAAGTGATTTATCCCGGGCCACATAACTAGTAAGTGCCTGAGGCAGGACTTGAACTCAGGTCTTCCTGACTCCAGACTGGGCTTACAGGGTTGTTGCTTGTTCTCCTTTCTCTAAGAGGACCATGACATCATGGAGGTGACACCACGACATGTAAGCGAATTGTATTTAAGTGACAAAGGGCTGTGCAAAGTCACCAGCTTCACATGGAGAAAGTGAGGCTGGTGGCTTTGTACAGCTCTCCCTCACTTAAATCCAAGATCAGACACTCTATCCACTGTACCACCTCGATGCCCAATCCCTCCTCCATTACATTTGCTGTATAACCATAGGTAAATCATTTAATCATTCTGAACCTCAGTTTCCTCATTTATAAAATGGATATAATAATACTTGTACTATTTGTCTCACAGTTTTCTCATGAGCTAATGTCTATAGTGCATTATACAAATTGAAAAGAATTATATAAATCTCAATTATTATGTTAACATGTTATGAAAAGTAATATGGTGATTGAAAAACCGATGTTAGATTGTGCCAAAGCTGTGGGTTTTCATGTTCATTGTTGTCTCTGTTGAGAGTATAAAAATTTTTCAAGTCCATTGTTTTCTAGAATATTACATGTAAATAATAGGAAAAGCAGTCTTTACCAGTGCAAGAAGCATAAAATAGAGTGAAAGTGTTTAGATATAATCCTCCCTCTGAAACTGGGGTGTTTTGTAACTTCTGCAAGTAATATCCTCTAGACAATGGGTGGGAAACAAGACCACGGGTTCCCCACCACTGCTCTAGACAATTGCTTACCTGCAAAATGGAAAACATAAAATGTCCTAAGTATTACTATAACCAGGAGCTGAAGACCTAACTCATTAATGGCTTTTACAGATATTATGAATATTTACTGCCCTCCAAATATTAGCAGCATATTTTATGTTTTGGATTCGCAATCCCTACAAGAAGTTCTTCTATGAATATTTTGGTATATGGTGAACCTTTGTTTGCTAGAAGGGTGCCTGGCAACTGTGTTATTCTGTAGCATAATCATTTAAGTGAGGAAGGAGCAGTTTTCATGTAACTTGCTGTGGAACTTTGATTGGTCAAAGCATCTCTGGAGAGAAAAGCAGCATGGCTCAGCAGACCAATTAATCAACTGGAGTTTGGGAAAACCAAATTTCCTTCCACCCTGGCTTTTGACCCACCCTCACTTAGTGGCCCTCAGTGCTTCTTTCTCTAGGGCCAAAACAAGAATGCTCATTTTGTGGCATCACTGTCATTGATTACCTTTGAAGCAGTTATTGAAGGAAAGTTATTGAATGATTTCAAAGATTTAAATTTGACCTAGTTCAACTCCCTCCCTCCGTAGCCTGGAAAACATGCTATAGGTATTGACTGCTTATACCAATGACTTTTCCATTTCATTCAAATTGCCAGAAGCAGCTATTGGAAAAACAGGATCTATGTAACTTTGGTAGGGAAATATGGGATTGATGGGAAGACTGGAGGAAGGACAATGTCAGGTATGATATTATCCCCTCTCTTCCTCTGCCTAGAGGCAGCTATGAGGTGCAGTGGATAGAGTACTTGTCTTGGAATCAGGAAGATCTATGTTCAAACCTACAACTTTCTGATAATTCCCGGTATCCCTGTGCAACCATTATTAGTTGTTTAGTTACCCAATGGTCTACTTCCTTTTTTTTTTTTTTGGTGAGGCAATTGGGGTGAAGTGACTTGCCCAGGGTCACACAGCTAGTAAGTGTCAAGTGTCTGAGATCGGATTTGAACTCAAGTCTTCCTGACTCCAAGGTTGGAGTTCTATCCACTGCACCGTCTAGCCTCTTCTATTCTACTTCCTTTTAGATATCTCTTCATTTACAAAATGGAGCTGTGGAGAAGTATCTAGATAGAGAATTAGGCTTGGAGGTAGGAAGGAGGTAGGAAGACTCGAGTTCAAGGTCAGACTCTGGTACTTACTAGCAATCACTTAATCGTCCAGTGCCATAGGCAACTCTTTGAAACTATAAATTGCTGAAGAGTTGTTAATTGGTCATTACACCAGGAGTTCCCTACACCAATCACCTCAAACTCAAATAGAAAGAAAGAGACCCCTATAGGCTATATATATATATATATATATATAATATGTATAAATAGCAAATGAACCAAAAGCCCAAATAGATTATACAATTCAACTATCCTTTCAGGTTCTCTGAAAGCATGCACAGTCAAAGGAAATGAGTAGAAATTGCTAACTTGGGGCAAGTAAAGAGGTATGGGAAATAAATGTGGCAGAGATTAGAACTCTATGCCTGATTATAAGGAGAGGGAGACAACCTACTTTATTTAGTGCTAGGACTATTACAGTAGGCTCCCAAACCAGATAGTTTGACCAAGTGCTGGTTTAGTATTGGTCCACAGTGAATTATTTGAATATGAATAAGAATTAAACTAACTTGTTTGTCTGTCACCACATCATAACAACAACAATAACAACATGGTTTTAGCAGACTCACTGCCAAAAAAAGCTATTAAAATTTAAAAACTAATTTTAAAATACCAGGTTGTAACCCATTCCTGGAAACCACAAATTAGCATTATCTATGATGTATTGTATGTTTATTTATTTTGTCAAATACTTCCCAATTATATTTGAATCTGGTTCTGGCAGCATTCACAATTTTATGGGCCATTGGACACCTCTGCTCTATGCCAATGAAATTACTGGGCTGAAACCCACCCCTACCCCACTTAAAAATGTGTAATCATCTTTTAAAAAAATTATACTATTATGGAAATGCTGTTTTATTCCATAAATTAGTAATTAAATAAATAAAAAAACCTTAGAAATAAATGTATATATTGACCTTCCATTTTTACTTGTTTCACTGTGTGTTGGTTCACACAAATTTTCCAATATTTCTTATAATTCTTTATATTTATCATTTGTTATTATACATGACTCATTATGCCCCTATTCCAGAGTAGTACCCTGGGGAAGATCACTTAAGCAAAACTTAGCTTTGGCTCATCTCTAGGGTCTCCCAGAATGGGTTAGTAGGGTCCCTTCTAGAAATGCACTCAGTATGTGTAGTAGATCAAGTATATGACAACTGTTTATTTCCTCCATCAAAAAAGAAACGCTTAATACATAAAAGACTCATAAACATACATTGGCAAAAACATAAAACATGAAGCAGTAACCCACAGCTCCTCTTCTACTCTCTTTGGAGGTTGAAACTTATAACATTAAAACATGAAATACTTCGATGAACAGCCATTTTGCCTTAGATCTGCACTATCTGAGAAACTCACTCAAAGTCCTTTCCTTCGGGTAAGTCAGTGCATGAGTTAGCCTGCTCCTTCACTTGGGTGCCATATTTTCCTCTTATAAGCATTATAGTAGCTTCAGAAAATACTTCATGGTGTCATTAACCCAGATCTCTCAATGAACCAATACCTATTTAATGTAAAAGGTAGCTAAAAGTTGGAAGTATCTCTCAAGATAACTGTTCATTCACTTCTACTCAGGGAAGGAAATACAAACCAGAAGGGGTCACTAAGGTTAGAGAGCAGACCTCAAGTTCACAAAGACATAGACTTTTACTGACTTGAGAGCAGCTGCCACAGCTGCCAATGGTGGGGTGAAGGAGAATCCCCTTGCTATTATGGGAAGTCCAAGGGAGAGCTATCTGAGTCAGAAGAGAAGAGAACAAATGTTTAAAGTCTACTAAGTGAAAATTCCCTAAATGACTGATATAAAGAGAAATACAAATGAAATGATTCCTAGATTCTGCCCCACATCCATCAAATCACAGAAATACAAAAAGAAAGATAGAAAGAAAGAAGGAAGAACAGAAGGAAGGAAAGAAAGGAAGGAAGGAAGAAAGAAAATGATAATTGTTGGGGGAGACATGAGAAGTAGACACACCAATGTTCTGTTGCATGTTGGAATGGTTCCAACCACTTTGGAAAGCATTTTGGAACCAAACATCCAAAGTCATGAAACTTACTTAGAGACAAAAGAAAAAAAAGACCGTTATGTATGAAAATACTTATTGCAGTTCTTTTTGTTGTGACAAAGAACTAGAGACTAAGAGGTTACTCATCATTTGAGGAATGGCTAAATAAATTATGATATATGAATTTAATAGAACATTATTGTGCAATGAGAAATGACAAGAGGGACAGATTCAGAGAAACCTGAGAAGATTTCTATGAGTAAGTTGAGCAGATCCAAGGGAATAATTGATACAATGACTACAATGTAAGATCTAGAAAGGACCTTAAAGTGCCCCTTAGAGTGTCCTTAGTACCAAGCACAATGTCTAGCACAAAAGTATTTAATAAATACATGATGATTAATTGATTGAGTCTAAACAACCACATTTTAGAGATGAGCAAATTGAAGCCCAGAGAAATTGAATAACTCACTCAAGGCTACATGGATAATAAGAAGCAGTGTTAGAACAATTTGTCAAATATTTATAAAAATAGTTAAATAAATCTTCAATGAATACTAAAATGTTTAATTACTTCTCCAAAGCACAACAGTACTATGGAAGTTAATAGGGTAGGCCGGTGGTGTTATACTCACACAGAAACAAATTCCTGAAGCTACATATTAACTTAAAAAACTACAGATTAACATTATCTATGTTGTATTATATTTTCCTTTATTTTGTTAAACATTTCTCAATCACATTTTAATTTCATTTTGGCCCCATGTGGGAGTTTTGCTGGCAGCATGAAGCCAAGGGCTGTGAATTTAACACCCCTTGGGGAGACACTATGACTAGTTAGAGTTCCATAAGAAAAAAATATCATAGGTACTAGGTTAAATAATGTAATCATAGAATTTTAAAATCAATTGAATTCGGAGTAATTTCAAAGTAGTTCTTGCCAGTTCAGCAGGGAGAAAACCAAACCCACAAAGTGTTGGGAGGAGCCTGTTGGTTACGGCAAAGACTGTGTAGACATCTTGGTTCCTCTTTCCCAGACCCCTATAGCACATTCCACTTCTTTCCAGTTTCTCTGATTGCTGACATTATGAAAACTGTAGCCAAGCAGCAATATATCCAACCAACAGCTCCAGGCACAAGGCTGTTTCAAATCAAAATGGATTTTATGTTTTTTTTTAATGAAACAGGAATGACATATTGTGAATAATTCTAGAAATTTACCAGCACTTGGAAATTTGTACATGCTGTGGAGGTGTTGAAAGGTTTACATTTCAATCAAGTCTTTGCATACCCTCTCTATGCTGTATAGGATTTAAATGGGACAGGAAAATTTCAGAGGCTCTTGTTTCAAGGGCTGGTTTATTAAAATTCAAAGGCAACAGATTCATAAGCAGAATGTGGGATGTCAACATATATCCTTTTTTGAGGGATTATGCTTACTTGCTCCAAAGGCCAAGATCTCCCACTGCATCCAGAGCCATCGCCAGTCATCCTGACTTCGGTCTTGCCCCTGGACTCCTTACTAGCTGTGTGACCCTGGGCAATTTACTTAACCCTGTTTGCCTCAGTTTCCTCATCTATAAAATGAGCTGGAGAAGGAAATGGCAAACCACTCTAGTGTCTTTGCCAAGAAAATCCCCCAAAAGGGTTTACTTAGAGTTGGACATGAGTAAAAAATGATTTAACAATAAAATAGGAGGTTTGTCCTTATGTAAAGATGGAGCCTGACTATATCAATTATTCAATTACTATACCCCACTTAATATCATTAACAAGATGAATAAGATGTTACACCCAATATTTCAAACAGATGAGAATACAGGCTTTTGAAGAAATATGCAAAAATCCCGGACCATTTTGGTGTTCTTGAAAGCCACTGAATAAACTGGAGTGATGTTGCTCAGGACACATGTTTGGATTGGTCAAAGAAATGTGGTCATTTCCTGTGTCCTTTCCTTCCTGGTTTGTCCTTAGATATGAACATCTGCAAGCATAAAAAAAAAGAATAGTCCTCCTCAGTCAAGCCCCTGGAGAAGGAATTACTTTGAGTTGGCCTGGGGAGAATAGCCCTGTTCTCAGCCTTCCATTGTTGCCCCAACTCCTAACCTAGCCCCTAGTGAACCTTGGAAGATCAGAGGATTTTAGACTTTCCATTGACATCCAGGTGCTATCAGCACCCCTGGAAAGGCTAACACAGCATCTGCATTGGGAGCCAAGCACAAGCTAGGTACAATGAAGAATGGCAACTTTCTTTTTAGAAAGACTCTATAAGGAGCCCAGCAAAGAACCTCTGCCACATCTAAGGGGAATATCATGAGATGCCCATGAAGGGGAGAAAAAGATCATCAGCAGGCAGAAGCTTTGACCTACACTTTTGGATTCATGTACTAATAAATATAAAGTACTTAGCACATAGTAAGTGCCATAAAAACTTTAGCTATGATGATGATGATGTTGATGACATACTTCATGCTTAAGCCAACTTATTTTTGAACTCTGCATATACTAATGGGAGTATAAGTCATAGACTTTTTTTGGGGGGGGTGGGTTTGTACCAACCGTTCCTATTATACTATCTTAGTAAATACTCTTTACTGAAAGCTAATTGTCTGACTAATTGATATAAACCAATAATCATAAAATGGAAAAACTCCAGTTGGGGGGTTTATATGTTATAGTATTAAAGAAAAACAACTCAAACCCTTAGGGCTGCCCCTAGACTTTAAGGGGGCAAATAGCACTTACCTTCTTGGGATCTGACTTGCTAGGGTTTGGTAAATAGCCTCATGAGCTATGCTTATATCAAACTAAAATATTTCTCTTTTACCATTTCCACCCATTACTCCTAATTCTGCCAATTGGGGATCAAGCAAAAATCTTCCTCTATAAGATAATCCTTCAAATATATAG
This sequence comes from Vombatus ursinus, assembly GCF_900497805.2. Lineage (NCBI taxonomy): Eukaryota > Metazoa > Chordata > Mammalia > Diprotodontia > Vombatidae > Vombatus > Vombatus ursinus. Next base: position 7,581,486 of record NW_020954720.1, read on the forward strand.
ACAGATATTGTATCTCCTATGTGTTTTTTTCTCCAGGTTAAGTATCCTTAACTTTTTTAACCAGTTCTAATAGGACATGCTTTTGACATGGTATTTATTTAATATATTTACTTCAAGGGTGGCAGAATAGATAGAATGTTGGATTTGAGGAGTAAATGAGATAATGTATGCAAAGTGCTTTTCAAACCTTAAAGCACTATATAAATGTATGTTATTATTGTTATTGTTATTATTATTATTATTTTCCCCTTGGTCACCCTTCTCCAGATATGCTGCTAAGAACTTTCCTTGGCATTCTTCTTGTGTATTTTCTTCATAGTGGTAACTTTCCCACTCATCCAAAGGTAATTATTTCACCTAGTTTTATATGTTCACTCTTTACATTATCAGTATTGACCTCTCCGTAGGCATTTCCTAGCAGTTAATGACTGACTAGGTTAAGGGCCCTGGGCTTGCCTCAGGCCCTAAGCCAGCTTCTCGTTAACTGGGAGAAAATGGGCTCTCTTTCAGTTACTTACTCTTATGTAGCCTTAATAGAACTGAATCCCTGAGAAGTTACCTAGACGAAAGCAGACGGCTTTATACTTTCAGTGTCTCATTTGTAAATAACCCTGTTATGAGTAATAGGAAGTGATCCAGATGGTTGTAAAAAGACACAAGTTTAATGGGTAACTCCTAGTGGACTAATGGTTTTGCTTGAAAAACATTGCACCTGCAGGACATATTGCTCCGGTTTTTGTTCAGAATATAATGAGCCAATGCTCAAGCAGAGATGTACTCAAATCTCTCTGGGAGTTATAAACCTAGAAATATACAGAAGAAAAATTAAGCAACAATAACAAACAACAACAACAACCCAACCCACTTCTTTCCCTAATGGCTGACAGGACACTATCTTAGCACCATTCTTTTCCAATAGTCAGTCATTTCCAGGTGCAAGCAGTCACACTTTAAAAAAAAAATTATTTATTTTTAGTTTTCAATATTCACTTCTGTAAGATTTTGAGTTTTAAATTTTCTCTCCCTCCTCCTCCTCCTTCCCAAGATGGCATGCAATCTGATATAGGCTCTACTCATACATTCCTATTAAACATATTTTTACATTAGTCATGATGTAAAGAAAAATTAGAACTAATGGGAGGAACCATGAGAAAGAAGAAACAAAACAACAAAAGAAAAGGAGAGCAAATGTTATGCTTCCATCTGCATTAAGACTCCAGAGTTCTTTCTCTGGATGTGGATAGCATTTTCCATTGTGAGTCTTTTGGAGTTGTCTGAGATCCTTGCATTGCTGAGAAGAGCTAAGTCTATCAAAGTCAGTTATTGTACAATGTGGCTGTTACTCTGTACAATGTTCTCCTGGTCATTTCACTCAGCATCAGTTCATATAAGTCTTTCTAGGTTTTTAAACAACATATTGTAGGATTATGGTTCTTAATACACTCAGCTATCTGCTTCTGTTTTATGGGAGAATTCATCCCATTCACATTGAGTTATATTCTGTGTCTTTCTCTCCATCCTACTTCCCCCCCATTTCTGCTTTTCTCTCTCCTTTTTCCCTCTCACTCCTCACTAGAGTTTTGCTTTTGACCACCGCCTCCCTCAGTCTACCCTGCATTCTGTTAGCTCTCTCCCTTTTCTTCCCCTTTCCCCTTACTACTTCTTCCCTCCCTTCTATCCACCCCTCCCTTTTCTTTCCCCTTTTCCCTCCTACTTCCTATAGGGTAAGGTAGATTTCTATACCTAACTGATTATGTTATTCCCTATTTGAGCCAAATCTGATGAGAATAAGGTCCAAACAATGCTCATCTTTCTACCTTCTTTTCACTCTACTATAACAGGTTTTTGTGCATTTTCATGTGATGTAATTTACCCTTGTCTGCCTCCTCCTTTCCTCTTCTCCCAGAACAATCTCTTTTCACCACTTAATTAGATATTTTTGTCATCACATCAAAGTCAATTTGTACCCATGCCCTCTGTCTATATATACTCCTTTTAAATGTAGTAATAAAGGTACAGTTCTCAAGAGTTACAAGTGTCATCTTCCCTAGTGGGGATGTAAACAGTCTGCCCTTATTAATAACATGTTGTTTTTTTCCTTTCCTGTTTTCTTTTTTATGCCTCTCTTGAGTCTTGTATTTGAACATCAAATTTTCTGTTGAACTCTGATCTTTTCATCAGAAAGATTTGGAAGTCCCCTATTTTGTTGAATGTCTGTCTTCTTCCCTGAAAAATTATGTTCAATTCACTGGCTTGTCTGGCCCCTGGAGGACACCTGCTCACCTGGCTTCTTTGAAACACTTGAATATTTGGCTGCTGGAGGATGTCTGCCAGCCTGGAGTTGTGTTGAAGCATGGGGAGATGAAGCTGCTGGTGAACATGGTGGTTTTCCAAGCTGGTGTTTATGGGTTCCCCTGCCTGTGCTGAGGTACTTGGGAGGTCCTGGTCTTGGTACTTGCCTGCTCCACCACTCTGGGGCACAGGATCTCCCCCTGCTTTGCTGAGGTGGGACTTGCTGCTGGCTTGCTGGGATGCCTCCCGTCCTGTACTGCTCCTCTTCCTCTACACCGAGAGGAGCCTTTCCCGTTAGTCCCCTAAGCTTCCTGGGCTTCAAGATTGCTATGCCCCACCCTTTTGCTGGCTCAGCTGTTCCAGGGTGATTTTTTTCCGGGCTTTCAGAGGTCAATAAGGGACAGTGAGAGTGACTTACTTCTTACTTTGCCATCTTGGCTCCCAGAAGAACAGTCACACTTTTATGTTCACTGTTATACCCCTTTAAATTTTTACTCACTGTCTCTGTCACTTAAGAACTCAACAGTTGGACCACTACTACCAATAAGCTACAATTCTGTATATTTGCTAATATTGTGATTGTGAACTCATGGCACTTTTCTCCTCTCATCACAGACTGATTCCCAATTCAGTTCTACTCTTATCTTGCATTTGTCTTCTGCTTTCCCGATTGCTCTTGAAGACTCAACAGATTTCACTGCATCTGCAATCCCAGGAAAGAAAATCAGGAATTAAGTTTTTGTCTGTCTCTGTCTCTGTCTCTGTGTTTCCTTCCTCCCCTTTTGCCATTCCTCTCTCCTTCTTTCTCTCTCTTTGCCCATCTCTTCCTCTTCCTTTCTCTTATCCTTTTCTCTTTCCCTCTCCCCTTTTCTTTCCCCTTGGTGATCTCATCAGCTCCCTCAAATTAAATTATTATTTTTATGCAGATGGATTCCAAAACTACTTATTTACTTAGGCATCCAGGGCCTGCTGTACATCCCCAACTGATTATCCCACAGACATTTCATGTCTTAAAATAGAACTTGCATTTCTCCCCAAACTGCTTTCCCATTTCTATTGAGGGTATCACTATATTTCTGGTTGTTTAGGTTTACAACCTAGAGGTCATTTTGGACTTGTCCCTCTCCTTAGATTGTAGACTCATTGATAGCAGGGACTGCTCTACTTTGTATCCCTAGCACTCAGCACAGTTCCTGACTGGTACATAGTAGGCACTTAAATATTTATTAATAATCTTTGTTGACTCTGACTTTCTATTGCAGTTAATTTCCAAATCTTGTCAATCTTTCCTGCGTCTCTCTCATACTTACCGCCTTCTGTGCACTTACACAGTCTACCTTACTTTAGTCCCTCATCACCTCTCCACTGGACCACTGTAATTGCCTCTTTGTAAGTCTCCCTGTCTCCAGTCTTGTCTTTCTTCAATTCATTCTCCACATAGGGGATCAACCAAATTGATTTTCCTTCATCACAGATCTGGTAATGTCAGATACTCTGGACCTTCCCTCCTCTACCCACATCAAAAATCTCCAATGGTTTTCTATTACCTCTAGGATAACATTCTTCATTCAGCCTGACCAACAAAGCTCTCTGTTTGGCTCCTACTACCTTTCTAATCTTAATTCCTATTACTATCCTGTTGTACTGTCCATTCTAATTGACCTGTTTATAGCCTTCTGTCTCTGGCCTCTGGGCCTTTGTAGAAGTGGCCCTTCATGACTGGATTGTCTTCCTGCATTGCAGAACCCCTAGCTTTCTTCAAAACATAACACAGCTAGGGGCAGCTAGGTGATGCAGTGGATAGAGCCCTGGCCTTGGAGTCAGGAGAACTGGAGTTCAAATCTGGCCTCAGACACTTATAGCTATGTGACCTTGGGCAAGTCACTTAACCCTGATTGCTTCACCCAAAAAACATAACGTAGTTATCACTTCTTCCATGATAGCTTTTCTGATCTGCCTATTATTTCCCTCGCCTCTTGAATTTCCTTGTCTAGAGTACTGAAAAGTTTGTTAACTGGAAAATAAAAATGAACTTTAAAAATTACATTGTATTATTTAATATAATTATTATATAATATGTATTTCATACTCTTGTACATGTTGTTCTATTCCACCCTTTCCCCCCCAGTCAAGTAAAATGTAAGCTACTTAAAGTCAAGGGTAGTTTCTTTTCTTTTCTTCTTCTTTTTTAATCTTTGTAACCCCAGCATCTATCTAGCAGACTATCTAATACATCATAGGAATTTAATACAATGTGTTCAATTTAATTTGGGGCCAGCTAGGTGGTGTAGGGGAGGGCCTGGAGTCAGGAAGATCTAAGTTCAAATCTGGCGTCAGACACTTACTAGCTTTGTGACCCTGGACAAGTCATTTAACCCTGTTTGCCTCAGTTTCCTTATCTGTAAAATGAGCTAGAGAAGGATATGGTAAACCACTCTAGTATCTTTGTTAAGAAAATCCCATTTGGTGTCATGAAGAGTCAAACACAACTTAAATAACTGAACAACAATTTAATCAAATTCATTTTGAGAAGTAATATAGATAAAGTGGATAGAATGCTGGACTTAGAGACAAGACAATCTAGGTTCAGATCCTACCTTTGATGCTTATTAACTGTGTGCCTACTACTTTGAGGCCCCTCCTATAAGTTGGGAATAGTAGTGCCTGGTATTTTTCCCTGTAGGCTACCATGAGGTTCAAATAAATAATTTATATGAAGTACTCTTCAAACTTGAAAATGTTATGCAAATATCAATTATTATTTGTGGCTCCCTCTGTCATGTTGAAGCAAAATGGTATTGACATATCTTCTCTGATTTTATCAGAGAGACAAAATGCCACAGTGGATAGAGAGCCAGCTTTTGAAGCTAGCATCACAGGGGTTCTAATCCAACCTCTGATACTCCTACATATACTTGTATACTTGGACTTTGTACATAATTTCAGTGCTTGAGGCAACTCTAAGAATATAAATAGCAGATAAGGTGCCAATCTTCTTCATTCTGAGAAAAACATAGCTCAGTCCCAATTTCTAATTTTTAAATAGATTTTAAAGATGATTGGTACAGCAGTAAGAGTCCCAGAGAAATGTGATTACATTGCATGAGGTCTCCAGGCTGCAGATTACATAAGAAGAGAAAATAAGGCCATAGAACAAACTGCCAAGTCAAGTTACTGACAGTGAGGCATGAGTGAATAACAAAGGTAATGAATACTTATTTGAGGCAGAGGGTGGGATTTCATGGCCCTCTGGAGGTTCCTGGTGAACCAATTAAATTGTTGAAGAGTTACTGGTCTTATTCCATGCACTATCCAGAAGTAGAGGGGTTTTGGTTTTGTACTGGTTATACAACTACATGACTCCATTGATTTATAAGCAGTGTGGAGATTATGATGACACTGGAGAGATATTATACATACCGCTCACTTTGATTTAGACTACTATTAATGGCTTTTCACGAAAACATAATGAATAGCCTGGGCCATAAGGGAATAGTCTACCTTTTCTCTTATTTTAGAAACATCATTGATCATGGAATCACTTAGACTTTGTTGTATAAGGAAATCATTCCCCCTTCCTAATTCTGCCTCACCAAACTTTTTTTTTTGGTTGCTCTTCTTTTTTTTTTTTGACACATCATCAGATTTAATGGGCTGAGAAACACAAATAGGAACACCAACTATTCGTTGCTATCAAATAATGTTTTATCATATATGATTTAGTGACAATAGGTGATAACTATATGGGACTTTACAAAGAACTTTACATACATGACCTCACTGAATTCTAAAGAGATTTTGATGTTGTTTGTCTTTTGTTCTCAAAGATGACCAGTGACATCAGGAGGGTGATGTCTTGACTTGCAAGGGAATTATAACCCTGCGAGTAGGGGACATTGTCACCTCTAATTTTTTCTAAAAATGAGGATATGGAGAGAAGTTAAGTATTTTGTAAAAGGTAACATAGAGAACAAGTGGAAAAATAGAAATTTGAACCTAGGTCTTCCTTCTCCAAATTCAAATAGCTCCCTCAATAAAGAAATTTATTTAAACTGAAAAATTTCTAGGGATTAAATGTTATAATCTATCATATTTCATAATAGATAAAATATAATAGACCACAATTAACAAAGTATCACATGGATCTGGATATAATCACATAACAAATTATTTCTTCCCAAATATGACAGGTAATTATAGCAATAGTCTGATATACACACATTTTATATATACATATATATGTATATATATATATATACATATATAATTAGCATATTCATACAGTTAGCTCTAAGGTGGTTGTTAGTCCATTTTACAAAAAAATAGTGAAAAGAGTTCCATGGTATATCTTAATAAAGATATTTTTGACAACAAAATTATTTAGCAATAACAATTGATTGAATGTGTGAAATGAGTGGGAATGAAGAGTTAAGGATGATACCAAGGCTGAGGGTCTGGGTGACTGTGGTTGTGGATAGTAATAAGGAAGTTGGGAAGAGGGGAAGATTTTGGGGGAAAGATGAGCTCTGCTTTGGACATAGTGAGTTTGGAATGCCAGGAAACATTCCGTGGGATTTTTCAGAAGAGATTCATGACATTTAAAGACAGGTGGGTTACTGGATAAAGTACTGGGTCTGCAGTCAGAAGACCTGAGTTCAAATCTGTTCTCAGACACCTACTAGCTATGTTACCTTGTGCAAGTCACTTAGCTTCTGTCTGCCTCAGTTTCCTCAACTGTAAAATAGAGATAATAGTAGCATCTGCCTATTTTGAGGATCAAATGACAAATAATTTGTAAAGTACCTGGCACATAGTAGATTCTAACTATTATTGCTATTTTTACAGACTTGCAATTTTTTTTTCTTTTTGAGATTTATGTCATGCAAGTCTTATCCTCATTTTGCCAAAGGGGAAATTGAAGTTTAGAAAAATTGCCTGACTTCCTCAAAGTCCCATAGCTAGTAAATGACAGTATTTGAATTAAATCTAACAAACATTAGATAAACATTTATTAAGTACCACTGTGTTTAAGGTACGATAAAAAAAACACTGTAAGTTACAAATAAGGTGCCAATCTTCATTGGGAAAGAGAGTTCCTTCCTGACAGTCTTGTATGCAATGAAATCATAGATCTGATTTAAAAACTGTGCCAGGTATTTTGTTAGTCTCTGGACACTGTACTAGACAAAATCCAGGTCTGCCAATTCTGAGTTCAAAGTTCTATTACACCATGCTCTCTCTTTAAAGATATTAAACCCTCCTCTAAAGTATTTAGTTGTAGGTTAGACATCATTGAAAGTTTCATTAACTATCTCTCTAATATCTTTGGAAGTTATATTAACTGTCTCAACTGGATAGGTCAGTATGCTGAATAGCTTATCCTGGTTATCCGTTTTCTGGTGAAAATGTTCTGATTTTACTCCTATAACTGAGGCAATAGCCTCATGGAAAAAGTCAGGGAGCTTGTTTCCAGAAAGGCTTGATGATATGTAATAGAAGTGCCGTGTTCCCTAATTTGAAGCATGTGTAGACAGTGTGTAACTGGTTCTGGTTGGCTAACCACGTACTGCGTACAACTACTGTGTAGTTGGAACTGGGGTGCACTCAAAAGACACCAACTGGCCAATGAGAGGTTGGTCCTCATTTCTACCTGGATGTATTCAAACGAGGAGTAAAAATCATGTAGGAAAACCAAGAAACTAGTCTCTCTCCCTTGCCACCCCACATCCCTCATAAGGAACACTTGCTAACTCTTGGAAAAATTAGAATAGATATAATGTTGGTTTTTTTTACAAAAAGTTTTAAAAAATTTTTAAATTTTACACACTTCTCAGATGTAATAAAAAGATGTTTGCTTTGCCTGTGAGTACTACTGATGAGTAACGGGGGAAAAAATAATCAGGTTTTTCATTTCAAGTAAATCATGGTGTTAATTGGGGATCAGGTGGTGTGTTTCCTGAAGTAGGCAAAGGGAAAATAGTATTTATAGGAACTGTCAATGTAAAACATGTACATTCCTGCTTTGACCCAATGTCAAAATGGCAGACGGTATTTCAAGAGATGTTAGAAAATTAAGCTCTTCTTAGGTTAGCAAGCTTGTCAAGTTGGATGACATCAAAAATAAAATACAAAGTAGACTTTTTCTACAACTGAGACTGCCCAAGATTGTTTAGTTGTATTGATAACCTAGTGTTAATGCTGCGAGATGTCTTTCTTGCCATTTAGCTCATGGATTTTTCCAGTTACACTGTTATTGTTATGTTGTATAGTAGTTAGCATAGATTTATGTAATTGGGGGGAAAGAATGATAAAAATGTTTTATTTAACCTTAACAAGTCAATATAACTTGACAGTCAGGTCTTCATGAGGGTAACCAGGGCATCTCAACAGACATCCTAGATATTTCTGGGCCCAAGATGAATTTTTTTAGCCTCGGTGATTTTTGTCTACAGAGACTGAATTTGCTACATAATTGCTCAACACTCGACTTCATTTCCACTATTGAGACTTGGTGGCCTTTGAGCTCTTGGCATTTTGTTTTCAGAAAGGAGCCATACATGTATTCTCTGTCTTGATAAATGTAATAGCACATGATGGTGTGAATCCTAATTAGACAATCTCACATCTCTGCTATGTGAAGGTCAAGAGCCTTTAAGTACCAAAGGAGTGTGTTTATCTCATTAGTATATGCTGCTTCGGAATGGATTATTGCAATAATAATATAGTTTTAGAAAATTAGGGTAATTAAAATATGCAGTGTTTCCTTTTTATGTTGTGTAAACGTTTGTTTTTTTAAGCTGCTTAATTTTAAGTTGCTATAAAATGAGTCTTTAGGGTTTTGAGTTCCTAAAATGTGTAGCTCTTCCCTATGAATAGGCAATTTTTTGAGGAAGAGCAGAGCATTTAACAGGACTGTGATAGCAAAAAGAGAAAGGGAAAGAGTCAAGGTTTATCATGTTAAGCAGAGAATCAGCTTTGATATAAACAGCTTTTTACCTATGAGAATTGCCTTCCAAAATGTCTTTTTCTCCAAATGCTCTAGTTTTGCTCTGAATTTCTCTAACAATAGCTTCCTACCTTAACTGAGATTTTGAAGAACTAGATAGTCTTGTGGTGGTGGCTGCATTTACTAAACATCAGGAATTGTCTTGGTTTTAAGCTACCTTAAGGTAGAGGTGTGGACTGAGCAATAATAACACCCCATAGGTGTACAGCATTTTATAGCTGGCAAAGTGTTTTCCACACCACAATCATCAGTTACTGGAGAGGCCTATGTGTTTACTTAGATGCCTGCCATGTATTCTTGTCATCAGAGGGGGAAGTTTCTGTTAAATTTACATATATCACCCTAACTCTCAGGAATAGGAATCAGGAGCAACCTTTAGGGGTCAAATTAGAATGCATAAAAGACTAGAGTTTTTTAGAAGAAGGAGCTCTAAAAGTGAAACAGATACAGAAGGCCCTGAAAGGCAATGAGTTTAAATTGCAAAGGTAGAGTCAGGCTTTGATGTTAAGTAACAATTTCTTGGCAGTTAGAACTGTCCAAATGTGGAAGGTCTGTCTGCAGACTTCATGGACTCAGGACCAAAACCGTCATTGGAGGCCTTCGAGCAAAAGTTGGATGATGCCATGTTGGATATGTTGTAGGTTCCATTAAAATTGACCTCCAGTGCCACCTTTCCAGATCCACAAAGATGCTAGGGCCTCCCCTCTCCCTACCTCTTAATATTAACTTGCACTTATTTTGCATGAGAGGTCACTTCAAAGCAAGGAGAGCCTGGGTTTAAGTTCTGCGTCTGAGCTATATTGGATTTATGACAGTGGTCAAGTCATTTAACATTGCAGTACAACTATGCTGACCTGTATTGGTAGAGGGAGTTTCTTCATTTGGGAGTTCCCTTTACCAATGAATTAATAGATCCAGTCCCTATCTGTACGTTTTGTGTATAACTATATGTCAACAAATTGTCTTCTCCATTGTAATGTAGCTTCTTAAGGACAGGGTCTTTTGTATTTTTATCTTTGTCTTTTGTATTTTGTATCTTTATCTTATCCCAGGCTCTAGGGATACAAAATAAATGTTTGTTAATTGGTTGGGTTTGTCCTTTGTTCTCGAAGAAGACCAAGACTTCAGGGAGGTGATGACATGACTTTCACTGAATTGAATTTAAGTGAGGGAGAGCTGTGTAAAGTCCCCAGCCTCACTTTCTCCTCCAGAGCCATCTGGGTCCAGTGGCAAGGTGTTGATCAGGATTACTGGAAATGGCTCCAGATGCAGTGGGAGACCTTGGCTTTTTTAAGCTAAGGTCTTTTCCATGTCTCTGAAGCAATGCCCATTCAGTGAATAGGCCTGTTGAAGAAGTGAGTTAAGGGATGGCCCCTTTAATAAAAAAAAATAATCAAACTGAGAGAGGAATACCCTCAGGCTTGCTGGACAAAAGAGAAATAATTACTATTTACATTCACTCTGAGCCTTGAGGTCCCCGAAAGTAACCTTTAAAAGGTGGGCAGGTACCTATTGTTGTCCAATCAATGAGATTCAGAGTGAACTGGGTTTAATGCTTGGTCTTTGAGAAAGAAATCTAGCCAGTAAACCCCAAGGCAAAACTAGGTAGATGTCAGCGATCAAACTTTTCCTCCCTTTGGGCAGAACACCCTCAGGTAAGGGTATGATACCCCATTTGAGAAGAGGAGGGGAGAGGATGAGTTGAATGATTAAGAGAAAGGATTTTTTTTTTTGGTAGGGGGATATAGGTTGGGTTAGATGATCTTAGAAATCTTTTCTAGCCCTAATTCTGTGACTCTATAAGCCTACAGGAAACACAACTTCAATTTTACATTAAATCAAATGAGTGAATGAGTGAATCAATGAATCAATGAGTCTCCAAATTGAGTGGATGAAGTCTCTCAGTGGATGGGTTCTAGAGGTCTAATGGTCTATAGTGTGAAGAAGTAGGGAGGATTAAAAGACTATGGGTGAATAGCTAGCTGGGATGTGAAACAAATGGAAATTTTTTCAGAATTATTTTTAGAGATGTCCTGTGATCATAAATACACAGTTCTTCAGTGCACATTAGGTAAATGCACAAGAGTAGAATGAGAGTTCACAGTTGACAATGCATTTTATGCATGACAACTGAATTAGGCAGTTAGTACAATCACAATTTTTTTCAGGCAAGAAGACTGAGGCTCACAGGCAGTAAATGGCTTGATCAGGGTTACAAGACAGTTCACCAATCCAGTCCTCTTGTTTTCTGCCCTAGAAACTTCCGGTCTAAATTCATAGGATTATAGACTTGAAAGGGACTTTGAAAGTTATCTATTTTGCCCTCTCTTTATTTTATAGATAAGGAAATGGGAGCTTCTAGAGGTGAACTAATTCATGCAAGGTCATACAGGTAGTAAGCATTAGAGAGAGGGTTTTTGCTCAGGACTTTTTACTCCAAAGACAGAACTCATTACCCTGGACCCTACTGCCATAGATGAAGTCTGAGAAGGCAGATAAAATAAAGTGCAATACGTATTTAACATGATAAAGGCTGAACTGAACATTTGAAAGTGGAGATTTATAGGACCTGTTATTTTACTGGTACCAGATCTTGATTCCTTTATACCTTAATAGATGCTCTTGGTTAATTGTTGTGACCAAAACATTCATTACCTGGTGGCCAACCTTGTTTAATTTAGCTATGTTGGTCTTTAGCCAGGAGGTATACAGTATGTTACTGAATATGTACGAAGTTTTTCCAGAATCCTAGCGCCTATAATAGCCACTGGAATCGCCTCAGAGAAACCAGGGCATGACAAGGCACCAGAATAAGACTTTAGTAGAGGACAGGAACTAATAATTAAGTAATAGTGCATTTTTTTAAATTGAGGTAGATTTCCCCCAATTTTTTTTTTTTGGCTAGGCAATTGGGTTAAGTGACTCACCCAGGGTCACACAGCTAGTAAGTGTTATGTGTCTGAGGTCATATTTGAACTCAGGTCCTCCCGAATCCAGGGCCAGTGCTCTATCCACCATGCCACCTAGCTGCCCTGATTTCCCCAAATTTTAAAAGACTCATTTTGTTGTTGATGAGTCATTTTTCAGTCATGTCCAAATTTTTGTGACTCCATTTGAGGTTTTCTTGACAAAGATACTGGAGTAGTGTGCCATTTCCTTCTTTAGCTCATTTTGCAGATGAGGAACTGAGGCAAACAGGGTTAAGTGACTTGCCCAGGGTCACATAGTAAGTGTCTGAGTCCACATTTGAACCCAGGAAGATGAGTCTTCCTGACTCCAGGACTGGCATTCTATCCACAGCACCATCTAGTTGCTCTATAAGACTTGTAGGATTATGTAAAACAAAAACTGTACAATCTCATAAAAAACAAAATTAAGTTCTATCTGTGATACTGGATTCTAGTTCTGATTGTACCCCCTTGTAGTTTCCTAATCTGTAAAATGAAGGAGTTGGTGTATAATAAGGGATCATTAGACTATCAGAAGACCTGGCTGTAGTCCTGACTGTCACAAATTTAATAGCTGACTTTGAGCAAGCCACTTTGGTGTGTGGTGCCTCTGTTTTCTCATCTATAAAATGAGGGGGTTTGACTAGATGAACTTTAAGGTTTTTTCCTGTTTTAATTTCCATGGCTATGATAAGTCAATGTTTACTATCCCTTGTGGTTCTAAAATCTATAATGATGTGACCTTTGGTCACACGCAGTCCTATATACTTGAATTCATGGGTTTTTGTTTGTGTCTATGTATCTATCTATACCTAGATATATGGACATACACAGTGTATGTAAATGTATACATAGATACTATATACACACATATATCTGTATATATGTGTATACATAATAAATGTGATATATATGTAATATATCAAAGCATATGTGTATATATGGATACATACACACACATATACATACATACCCTGGAAGTTGAGTGAAGTGATTGAGGATATTTATCGCAACAAGAGGAACAGTTGTCCAGATATGGTGTAGATGAGTATAGGATGAGTGAAGGCAAGCTATGTGGACGTACAAAATGAGAAATGGAGTTATGTGGAGAGAGACTAGAAAAGGAAGTGAGTTAGGTCATCTGGGAATAGGGGTAGAGGGATAGGGAGGGAAATTACATATTTTAATTTTAGTTGTCTTTGATAAGGGGTTATCCCTGAGTGCTTGCTGTTTCCACCAGTAAGGACTTTGATCTGATACTGTTTCATTGATGATGGAGGGACTAGAGGCAGGATAAGTGATCTGTGGTGCTTCCTGATTGGTTGATTGATTTTGTCAGTTTAAATCAAGCCTATTTTCATTTTCATCTTTTTTTTATTATTATTCTGTTCTGGAAATGCTTGTTTTATTCCATAAATTAAAAACTAAATAAATTTTAAAGAAAGAAAGCCAGCATGGTAATAAAATAAAAATATCACATTCTGCTATAAAATAAATAAAGACTATTTTACATTTAATAGTTTATTACCTTCAATTTATTTGCATTTAATAGTTTGTTACCTCCAGTATTTGAGGACTGTATTGAGGACTTGAGGACCTTTCCCCACTTTTGTGAAAACTTAGAGGCCACCCAAATGTGCATATAGGTCTCCAGAGTAAACTCCAAGTTGGATGTGGGCCATAAAGTAAAAAGGGCAGAAGATTGAAACCAGTCCATGCAAACTCAGAGAATCATGATGTGCTATGAAATTTTGAAATACTGTAGTAGTAAACTTTAAATAATTGAGGTTGTTTTGGGGGGAGGAAGGGGAGGGAAATGGAAGGCTTTTGATATCATCTTAATATGGATAAAAGAAATGAAGTTTAAAAAATCATTTTGAGGAATGATGATCCCAGTAGATTTTTGAAGCTAAAAATAATCCTAAACATTTGGATACTTGGATATTTTGTGTTCAGTGACAAAAATTTCATAAAGTTCATGCTTCATACATAATAGACATTTATTACATGTTGGATGTTACTGCAAATTAAATCTCAATTTGGATTTTGATAATTGGATTGATTTTAAGCAGAGTAAGTAAGTAAGTAAGCAAGCAGAGTAAGAGGAAGGAGAAAAGACTTCCAAGTTGCCATATTTGTAAAGTCTGATCAGATAATGTCACATCAGTTCCTTTCGGAGTCCTGGGTATTCATATTTTTGTGGAGCTCACTGAAGTTTCATGTGTAAGCAAGTCCAGAAGAATGTTTCAGGAAGAATTTCCTATTTCTTCACCAAAGGTGAAGTTTGTTTGTTTCTTTCTTTCTCTTTCTTCTTTTCTTTTTCTTTCTTTCTTTCTTTCTTTCTTTCTTTCTTTCTTTCTTTCTTTCTTTCTTTCTTTCTTTCTTTCTTTCTTTCTTTCTTTCTTTCTTTCCTTCTTTCTTTCCTTCCTTCTTTCTTTCTTTCTTTCTTTCTTTCTTTCTTTCTTTCTTTCTTTCTTTCTTTCTTTCTTTCTTTTTTTCTTT
>NW_020954720.1:7596633-7696498 GCF_900497805.2 Vombatus ursinus
TTTCTTTCTTTCTTTCTTTCTTTTTTTCTTTCTTTCTTTCTCTTTCTCCCTTTCTGTTTCCCTCCCTTCTTTCCCTCTTTTCTATATAGTCTTTGTGACTCTCTCAATTTTGTTAATTCAGCTATCTCCTACTTTTCTGATGCAGATTCTCCCTCAACGTACAAATACACACACAGACATAGAAACACACACACACACACACACACACACACACACACATGCACAACCCAGGCAGTAAAGCTGACTAGCAAGGCACACATTATAAAAATTATGATTTATTTTTTCAGTGACCCTAATGATAGTTTTAGTGTAGTAAATTTTTTATTAGAGTAAATTATTTATTGCAGAAGAGGCATAGAAGCCAACAAGTAATATAGAAATAATAATGTTGAAATTTATGCCATTTTTCTGGAGTCATTTTTTTCTTCTTCATCCTTCTAACAAAATGACTTCTTTTATTTGAAGTAAATGCTGAAAATAACATGAGATGGACATTGGACACTTACACAAAGAAGAGACAAAAAACTGAATTCGTGGCTTGCTGTGGTTTTGTAAGGGCACTAATACCCATATTACCTGAAAGCAGTCTTATACCCATCATTTTTTTGAGGTGACAAGGAGTTTGGCACTACTTTTCAAAGCCATTATATGATGTTTTTCAAGTTCAAAAATATATCATTATGGTACTCTTCTTCTATTGGCTTACCAGTGAGTCCATGCAACTATTCTAAAATAAGGAAAAATCTAATTTTACTTGAAACATCCTTTAGAAGAGGGCAAAAGCAGAAATAATTTGAATAATGATGAAAGAAAGGAGCATTACAATGACTATATTTTGACAGCCTCATGGCAGTTTCATGATTGTCTTTTTTATTTGCTTTATTATGTGCTGCAAGAAATCGAGATTAAACAAACTGTCTTTACATAAAGATCTACATTTCTTTCCCTTCCTTTTCTTCCCTAGTTGTAGAATTCCAGAAGTGAAGACAGTAAAAAGTAATCTTTGATTAGAGTGGTCATAAGTTGTTGTAGTGTTGGCTTATTAGTGGAATTTATTTTGCTTCTTACTTTCATTCAAGGAACTGAAAATCAAGGCATGTGGAAGTAGAAGGTCTTAGAGAAAAACATACTAGAGTCTGTGAAAAAAAAGTCCACAGAAGTTTATTTTTAAAAGGCTATAATTTTGTTTTTATAATCATAATTCTTATGACAGATATACCTGCAACACTAAAGGCTTCAGTTATTTTTGGAAATACGTCAATTTAACAGCATAAAATTTTGTCCTGGAAGGGAGTTTGGAGATCACGTGGTCTAATTCTCTAATTTCTTAGATGAGGAAACTGAGAAAGTAGGTAAAGTAATTTGCCTTATGTCATATAGACAGTAAGTAGAAGGGTTAGTATGAAGACCCGAATCATGTACTCAGGCTCTAAATGTAATGAAATACCACCCCTTCCCCCCCCAACACACACACACACACACACACACACACACACACACTATACCAAGCTGTCTCCCTTTGTTTTCCTTTTTGACTCCATTAAGAGTTGTAATTAGGGTGGAGGGGTAAGTAGGCTTTTCCCCAGGGCACTAAAATAGCGTGCTGTTACTCTTTCAGCAACATAGGTACAATTGAGATTAACACCTAGTCAGCAAGAATAATTAGTTAAAATAGGAAGACACCAAATGGTATGCTTCCCCACTCTTGTTCCCTGCCCTCACTCACAACCCTGAAGGCTTTCCTTCACACACCATCTTTCTTGATGACTCCCTCTACTGCCCTGCACCCCCTCCCAAACAACAACAGTGATAATGACAACAATGACAAATCTGATGGCCTCCTAGCAAAGGCTTTTCAATTTCTTAAGGTATCTTTCTTCTCCCAACAAAGTAATATCCCAGTGTGTTTCTTCCTCTCCATAATGGCATTTTTCTTGTATAGGTGATTTGGTGCAGTAGCTAGGTAGTACAGTAGGTAGAGTGCTGAGCCTGAAATCAGGAAGACTGCCTTGCATGAGTTCAAATCAGGTCTCAGACTCTTGTGTGACCCTGGGCAGGTCATGTAACCTTGTTTACCTCAGTTTCCTCATCTGTAAAATGAGCCAGAGAAGGAAACGGCAAACCACTCCAGTATCTTTGCCAAGAAAACCCGAAATGGGGTCAGATATGATTGAAAAAGAACTCAGCAGGTGATTTGAAGATGAATTTCATGCTGCTTGTTCCAGGTATGTTTTCTGAACATTTTGGTGGACATCACAATTCCTAGTTATGATGCAGATACCACTCCTCCCCCAGCCCATCTTCTACCATGTCTGTTCAAGGATATTCTATAGAAACCTGAGAAACACACTCTACCACACAGCCCAATACTTCACAATTTGTACAATGGCTATTAGATACCAACAAATAAACTTTTAGTTACAACAAATAGTATTCAAGGTCAAATTTGACACAAGCATAATGATTTTGCCCCAATGTTCCTAAAGTTATTTATAATTTCAGACCAAAATCTACAGGATTCTGTGCTGATTTTTGTTGATGATACACTTTTTGGAGCTGTATGGCTGACTCAACAACTTCTAATGGTGTGGGCTCCTTTAGGTGGTTTGCTCTGTGTTCACACTAATATTAGCTACTCCAACCAAGTACTCTGAAATTCATTCTCTGATGGTGGAACTCCATATTTTATGGCCTAGTTTCTTCTGCACACCTTGAGCTATCATTCTATTTAGGCAGTGTGCTATAATGATAAGGGCTTTGGGTTTGGCATCAAAAGATCTGGGTTTGAGTCTGGCTCCACCATTTACTAGTTGTGTGTTCTTGGAAAAATTGTTTAATCTCTTTGAACCTCAATTTCCATGCTTGTAGGATGGGCATAATACTTGAATTTCTACCTCATGAGGCAATTGTAAGGAGAGTTCTTTTAAAAAAAGGTTCTGTATGAATATGAGTTGTTATTACTGGAGACGAGCCCAGAAGTTTCCATCCTGCTCTCTAGTTAATGACTAGTTCTTTTAAAGAGAAGCATAGATCTTGCTACAAAAATGTTGGACTAGGAGATTTCTTTTCTAAAGTAAACTCCACAGTTATGGCTCAGTTACTTCTGAAGGAGTGAGGTCAAAGATAAACTATATTCAGGGCCCAGACAACTATATATATAAAACAGAACACAGAAGATTGTGGAGAATAGGACCTTGGTGTCCCTTTAAAGAGTGACACACTACATATTCTGTTGACTTTGATTTGGTAATGACAATGACTAGGGTCATCATCTATAACCTATATGTAATCCTTTCTTGATAACTTATCAACCATGTTTAGAGGAAGAGATTCCTTTCCCTCAAAGAACTTAGTTTTCTGGGGGTTTCAAAGCCTCTTCAAAATTCCCCAGTGAGGCACTGAGGCAGTTGTGGAAATTAATCACAACCCTATTACTCTAACAACTATGGATCATAAATTTAGAATGGGAGTGGATCCGAGAGGCAACATACTCATTTTTCAGATGAAGAAATCTTTAATAACCAGAGAGGATATGTGACTTGCCCAAGATCATACATTCAATACTTGGCAGACTGCAAATCCATCACTCTTTCCATTATGCCATATTACATTTGTTATATCATATTTAAAAACAAAGGATTATATAAATATTAATGTTAGTTTATGGCATGAATCAATAGAGGAAGTTTGTGTTTCATATATTAAAAAGCAGACATATGTAAAGACAGTCGAGAATAACAGAAAGAAAAATAACTAAAACCATTCTCCAATGGATAAATGGCCAACAGGCAGTTTTCAGAAGAAATCAAAGCTATCAATGACCATGTAAAAATGTTCTAGATTAGTAATAATTAGAGAAATATAAATTAAAACAATTCTGAGGTAACACTTTACATACATTAGCCTGGCTAAGATGACAAAAAAGGAAAATGACAAATGCTGGAGAGAATATGGGAAAATAGGCACACTAATGCACTGTAAGTAGAGCTATGAATTAGTTCAACCATTCCGGAAAACAATTTAGAACTATGCTCAAAATCTAGGAAACTATTCATACCATTTGGCTCAGCAATACTGCTACTAGAACTATTCCTCAAGTAGATCAAAGAAAGGAAAAGGATCTATATTTACAGTTGTATTTAATAACACCTATTTTTTTGTGGTGGCAAAGAATTGAAAACTGAAGGAATGCCCAACAATTGGAGAACAGCAGAACAAGTTGTGATATATGAATGTGATGAAATACTGTTATTGAGTCATTTCAGTCATGTCTAATCCTTCATGACTTCATTTTGGGGTTTTCTTGGCAAAAATACTAGAGTAGCTTGTCATGTTTTTCTGTAGCTCATTTTACAAATAAGTAACTGAGGTAAGCAGGGTTAAGTGACTTGTCCAGGGTCACACAGTTAGTAAATGTCTCAGGCCAGATTTGAACTCTTTGATTTCAAGCCCAGTGCTCTATCAACAGAACCATCTAGTTTCCCAGATGTATTATTGTAGTATAAAAAATGATGAAGGGGATGGTTTCAGAAAAATCTGGGAAGACTTTTATGAACTGATGCAAAGTGAAATGAGCAGAATCAGAAAAACAATCTATAAGCAACAGCAATATTGTAAAAATAATCAACTTTGAAGGACTTAGTAATTCTGATCAGCAGAATAACCCTCCACAATTTCAAAGGGTTCAAGATGAAAAATGCTATACATATCCAGATAGAATACTGATGGACTCAGAGTGCAGATTGAATCATATCTTTTTCTCTTTTTTACATATATATATATTATATATATATGTATGTATGTATGTATGTATGTATGTATATTCAGACATTTATAATGGGCTTTGTTTTTCTTGCCCTCCCATTGGATGGGGTAGGGGGAAGGAGAATTTGGAACTGAAAAAAAAAAGAATAAAAGAATAAAAAAAAAGAAATCCTCATTTTATTTGGTGTTTGTTGAGTACAGAATAAAATAATAAAAAAGGGAAAAGAAAAAAACTATAAAGCTACATTTTAAAACTGTGACTTTTATACAACCCCATTATATTATATACTTTAAAAGCGTAGTTTGGGGTCAGACTGAGCTATTGGAACTGAAAATCTTTCCCTTTTAAAACAGTTCTGACATGTTAGATGTTCCAACCAACATCCAAGATCTGCTCTTCTTGAGTGTGGGAGATAAGGAGCCAGGATTTATGCAGCCAAGAGGTTCCAGTTCCAACAATTTCTGGAAAGCAGTTTCAGAGGAGCTTGGCCAGAAATTATATATTGGCTCTTGTCCACAAAAATGAAGAAAATTGATAATGTGCCATCCCAGACTATGGGTGGGGTGGGACTGGATAAAAGTCCTATCCAATCAAATCAGATGAAATATTTGTAAGAAACATTTAGCACAATGCTGGCATGGCCCATAGTAGGTGCTATATAAATGCTTATTCCCTTCCCCTATCCATGTCCAAGGACAGTCCTGCTAGAAACAAAGTGATAAAATGAAGATGATATCTGTGATGAAAGGCAATGTGTCTCTCTTGTTCAACAAAAACAAAAACAAGCCTTTGGAATATTAAATAATAGAAAGAAAATTCATCCTGCTACTTAGAACATGGTCTAGGAGTTTTTTTTGTTTTCAAGGATTTCCAATTAGTAAATGTCTACTTTCCAGTGGCTATTCTGTGTGAAAGACCCATGGAACTAAGTCCATTGAATGACAAACCAAATCCACTCATTCATGGCCCTTCCCACCCACTCCCACCCCTCTAACTGCCCCTCCCCAACACACATAATTACATACCTTTTTTTTTTAAAGAATAAACCAGGGCCAAGATGGCGGAGTGAAAGCAATGACTGTCTTGAGCTCTCTCCCAAAGCCCTCCAAATACCTATAAAAAATGACTCTAAACAAATTCTAAAGCAGCAGAACCTACAAAAAGACAGAGTGAAACAAATTCCCAGCCAAAGACAGCCTGGATGGCTGATTGGAAAGGTATATTGTATGGGCGGGGAGAGGAGCACAGTGCAACGTGGGCGTGCAGGCTGCAGCAACCCTGGAGCAGGCCTCAGAAGACTGAATCTCAGGCAGCTGTGGTGATTTCCAGACTTCTCAACCCCTGAATGCCAAAGACAATTTAGAAGGTCAGTGGGAAAAGTCTGGGACTGCAGTGAGTGAGGAGCTAGGTCTCAGCTGCAAGCCTTGAGCGCGGCCCATGGCCGCGGCTTTTTCCTGAGCTTCAGGCCCACAGAGTGAGGGAGAATCGAGTGGCTGATCAGAGTGGGATTGCAGGGATCTGTTTGCCAGTGCTGAGGCAGGAATCTCTTGTTTTACCAGTGCTTGGATCTGGGTCGCAGTTCTGAGGTGCGGTCCTGGGGCGAAGAGGAACACTGGTGCGGTGGAGCTTGTTGTGGTGGTGGAGAGGAAACACCTTGCCCCTTATCATAGCACCTTGGAAGAGCTGAAAATTTACAGGTCCCTAGAAGTATCTCTGAAAACAGCTGTACAAACCCCCAAAGCTTGGGACAGTACACTCTTCACATTAGAAGCAGCCTTTTACCTTAACAAAGAGTTTAAAACTCAAGTAATTGGCTAGGATCATGGGTAAGCAGCACAAAAAGAGTCAGACTATATTATCTTACTTTGGTGACAAATAAGATCAAAACATACAAGCAGAAGACAACAAAGCCAAAGCCCCTACATCCAAAGCCTCCAAGAAAAATATGAATCAGTCCCAGTTCTTGGAAGAGCTCAAAAGGGATTTTGAGAAGCAAGTAAGAGAAGTAGAGGAAAAACTGAGAGTTTTGCAAGAAAATCATGAAAAACAAGTCAACAGCTTGCTAAAGGAGACCCAAAAAAATACTGAAGAAAGTAACACCTTAAAAAATAGCCTAACCCAAATGGCAAAAGAGGTCCAAAAAGCCAATGAGGAGAAAAATGCCCTAAACAGCAAAATTGGCCAAATGGGAAAGGAAGTCCAAAAGATTACTGAAGAAAATACTTCCTTAAAAATTAGAATAGAGCAATTGGAAGCTAGTGACTTTATGAGAAATCAAGACACTCTAAAACAAATCCAAACCAATGAAAAATTAGAAAACAATGTGAAATATCTCATTGGAAAAACAACTGACCTGGAAAATAGATCCAGGAGACATAATTTAAAAATTATTGGACTATCTGAAAACCATGATCAAAAAAAGAGCCTAGACATCATCTTTCAAGAAATGATCAAAGAAAACTGCCCTGATATTGTAGAACCAGAGGGCAAAATAGAAATTGAAAGAATCCACCGATCTCCTCCTGAAAGAGATCCCCAAAGGAAAACTCCTAGGAATATTGTAGCCAAATTCCAGAGTTCCCAGGTCAAGGAGAAAATATTACAAGCAGCCAGAAAGAAACAATTCAAGTATTGTGGAAACACAATCAGGATAACACAAGATTTAGCTGCTTCTACATTAAGGGACCAGAGGGCATGGAATATAATATTCCAGAGAGCAAAAGAGATAGGATTACATCCAAGAATCACCTACCCAGCAAAACTGAGTATAATCCTTCAGGGGAAAAAATGGTCATTCAGTGAAATAGAGGACTTTCAAGCATTCTTGATGAAAAGACCATAGTTGAATAGAAAATTTGATTTTCAAATACAAGACTCAAGTGGAACATGAAGAGGTAAACAGGAAAGAGAAAATCATAAGAGACTTATTAAGGTTGAACTGTTGACATTCCTGCATGGAAAGATGATATTTGTAACTCATGAGACCTTTGTCAGTATTAGGGTAGTTGGAGGGAAACAATTATATGTACGGATATATAGATATAGATAGATAGATAGATAGATAGATAGTGGGCACAGGGTGAGTTGGAAATGAAGGGGTCATATCTGGAGAATAAAATTAAGGGGTGAGAGAAGAATATACTAGGAGAAGGAAAAAGGGAGAGGTAGAATGGGGTAAATTATCCCACAAAAATAAAACAACAGAAAAGAAAAGGCTCTTGCAGTGAAGGGGAAATGGGGGAAGGTGAGAGGGAATAGGTGAATCTTATTCTCATAGGATTTGACTTAAGGAAGGAATAACATACACACTCAATTGGGTGTGGAAATCTGTCTTACCCTATAGGAAAATAGTGGGGGAAGGGGACAAGAGAGTAGGGGAATGATAAAGAGGAGGGCAGATTGGGAAAGGAAGTAATCAGAAGCAAATACTTCTGAGGAGGGTCAGGGTCAAAAGAAAGAATAGAATAAATGGGTGGGTGGGATAAGATTAAGGGAAATAGAGTTAGTTTTTCACAGCATGTCTACTATGGAAGTGTTTTGCATAACTGCACATATATAACCTATATTTAGTTGCTTGCCTTATCAATGAGGGTGAGTGGGGAGGGAGGAAGGGAGAAAATTTGGAACCCAAAGTTTTAAAAAACATATGTTTAAGAGTAAACCAGAGTAATAGGTTCTGACCATATAGTTAGAGCATTTTGGAACATTTTGCAAATAGCTATCTTAGGGTAAAGGCCTTATGTTTTGGTAAAGTTAACCACTTGCATGTTTGGGCATCTGACAAATCTCATTGATTCAAACTGTTTCCATGAGCAACATGGTCAGTAATTTTGCACTTGAGACAAGAATATAAAATTTTAACACTCCTTCTCCTCCACTCCTAATGACATGGCTTACTTGGGATAGTAAATGTGTATTTTATGGATATTTCTTTGCCTCCCAGCTTTCTTAGCTGGAGGCAAGTGCCTTGCTTGCTTCACCCTTGTTTTGGTCCTAGCCATTAGATTACATTCAGGAAATGGGAGTCCTAAGTTCTAAGTTCTACTTAGAGGGAGGGGTTTATTAAACAGTTGGGTCCCTTTTTTGTGACACATTACAAACTATTTTGGGTAAAGGAAGCAAGCACTTCCAAATAATTTATTGGCTCTTGTGATGATAGAGAAAAGAAGGGATGCAGACCTGGAACATTTGACTGAAGAAAAGGGAAGTGCTGATGAGAAGTCAACTATGTCACTATAATCTTAAATAGTTCTCTCTTAAAATTTCTCTATTATTTTATTATTGAAGCTGCCCCTGTGAATTATGAATAGTGCTATGTCAGAGTCAATGTGTTAACAACATGTACAGACCTCATTTTCCCTACTCTGAGATTCCTCCAGCTTCACTTCTTAGTTTGTTTTAAATTTGTCCTTTTCTGTTTTGTTTCTTTTTTTTTTTAAACTTTGGTCAGGATTGCTCTGGAAGGACAGAGATGTTCACAATGGGACTGTGAATGTTCGTTAAGATCATACAGTTGGCTAGAAAAGAAGTAATTAAAAAGAAAAGAATGGCATAAAATAAACATAGACCTACAGGAGTTTGGATTAGACAATAATGAATTGGAGAAGTTACAGTCTTATTGAAAGTAGAATGACTAGCCTAGTTATTATTCCTTTGACTATAATCTGGCTCTTTCTCTTGTAAAATGACAAAAAAAATAATTACTTTAGATTCAAATATCAAGACACCAAGATGAATGTTAGATACTTTGAAACTTAATTATTCTTTTCAGTCTGTATTACCTTTGTCCTTCCCAAAGTTTATTTTTATAAATCTTATTCAAAGACACCTAATGGAAAATCACCTCCATGTGGCATTTCCTTTGGCAGTTTTCATGAACTAAACCTCAAGAAATGATCATTAAGAAGTTTTATGAAAATCATATGATGGAGTATATAATAAGCATATTCCTAGTTTAAATCCCAGGCAATGTCTAGAATCAACAAGTAATAAACTAGAAAGACAGTAATTAAAATTGCAACAAAAAGAGAAAACAATGGGAAATATGTCCATACAACTAATCTGAAATGATAATATAAAGTTCGTGGGGAATAGTAGCTATCAGTAAAATAAGCAAACCATTGGAGTGAGAAAAGAAGTGTCAACATAGGCATAATCCGCTAATTTGCTAACCATCGAGGGGAAACTTTCACAGCTATGTAGATTTGGATTAGAGAGGGAAGACACTTTGGAAGCAAGGACACCAAACAGGAGATGATTGGAGAAGTCCAGGTGAGTGAAGAAAGATATGACAAGCTTTAGAAACTAATTACATATGTGAAGTAGAGTGAATAGTCAAAGATAAATCCAAGGTTGTAAACCTGGGAGACTGACTGTAGGGTGTTTGTGCCATCAACACTAATAAGGAAGTGATTTGGGGGGGAACATAATGATTTCTGTTTTGGATATGTTGGGTTTTAGATATCTATAGGATATCCAGTTTGAAATATCCAATAACTAGTTAGAGATGCACAATTGGAGCTCAGGAGAGAGAGTAGGGCTAACTATGTAATTTGAGAGTCATATGAATAGAAATGGTAATTAAAATGATGAGATCTGATGAGGTCCCCAAGTGAGAGAATGTGGAGAGAGAAAGAGGCCTAAGACAAAGCCTTGTGGTACACCTAAAGTTAAGGGATGACATATAGGTGATGATAGAGGAAAAGAGACTGAAAACTAGTGGCCAAACCAGTAGGAAGAAAATAAAGAGAAAAGATTATTACAAAAATTCAGAGAAAAGAGAATATCTAGGAAGAGATGGTCATTAGAGCTTCCTTTCTTGTGGTCTTCCTCTTCATTCCAATTCCTACATTTATAGAAGTTCACTCAAATATTCTAAGAAATCAATTTGTCAAACTCAACTCTCATGACTTATTCTTCCACTTAACCTTGGCCACACATGGAGATGATCACACACCCTTAATTTTGCTATCATCCCCAAGTTAGCTTTAGTAATTAAAAACTCTAAAATCCAGATGTCAAATCAATGCTCCCTTTCATTCAGTCTCTCCCTGTGCCTTACTTCTAAAATGATTCTAACTGAAAAATATACAAAAAAAAAAAAAAAAAGAATTAGACTCATGGAAAACTAGATATTTAAAACTCATGACTTTTTCTGATTTAAGAATATGAAATAATATGCCAACTTCTTAGTATCACATAATATCCTTAAAATTGATTATGCGTTAGGGCTTAAAGAAATCCTAAATAAAAGTAAAATGGTAGAAACAATGAACACATCACTTATAGTCCATAATGCAACAAAATTAGTAAGTAATACAGGGAAGAGAAGTAAAAGATCTGGAATCAAATCACAGACTAAATGATATCCTTGAAACCATTCTGCTTCTGGGAGCCAAGATGGCAGGGTAAGAAGCAAGTTGTTCTCACCCTCCTTTATTGACCCCTGAAAGCCTAGAAAATGTCACCCCAGGAAAAACCCTGAAACAACTGAACCAGCAGAAGGAAGGAGTGCAGCAGTCTGGTAGCCCAGGTAGCTTGGGGGATTAACGTGAAAGGCTACTCTCATTCTGGAGGAGGGGGTGCAATACAGAATGGGAGGCATCCCAGCAAGCCAGTAGAAAGTTCCACCTCAGCATACCAGGGGGAAATCCTGAACCTCAAAGTCATAGAGCAGACAAGCACCAACACCAGGACCCCCAAGTGCCTCAGTCCAGGCAGGGGAACCAGTGAAAACTGACTTGGAAAACCACCATGTGCCATGGAATTCTCTGGCAGCCAAGTCTCCTGGTGCCTCAGCAAAACTCTGGGAAGCACACCTCCAAGAGGGAAAGCTCCAGGTAGAGAAACATCCTGCAGCAGCAAAACATCCATTTGCAAGGCCCAGATGAGAAGGAGCCAAAGAAAGGAGTATAAGGCTTAGGGGAGCAGGAGCCAGAGAAAGGAGCCTAGTGTGTAGGCATCCTCCAGGGTCCTGACTACTCACACCTACCCTTAGAGCTCCAGTGTTGCTGATTCTACTCCAACACTAGGTAAGCTGCCAGAACCCTATAGCCTCCAACTGCCAGTATCTGAGGCCCCAGCACACAAAGCCAGTGACCATGCCCCAGGCTCCCAGCACAAGAAGCTTGGGTCAGTGCTCCCTGCTTCCCAGCAGAAGAGTTCAATTTTTTTTAAAGGTCAAGAAATAAGCAAACATCACAAGCAAAAAGAAATGTACAATGAGCATAGATTCTTACTATGGGGACAGGGAAGATCAAGACAGAAACTCAGAAGAGGAAAACATTGTCAACAAACCCACATCTGAAACCTCAAAAGGGAATATTAACTGTTCTGAAGCCCAAAAACCTTCTTGGAAGAGCTCAAGAAGGATTTTAAAAGTCAAATAAGATATGTAGAAGAAAAATTGGGAAAAGAAATGAGAGGTATGCAAGAGAGAGTCAATAGATTAAAAAAGGAAGGACAAAAATTAACTGCAGAAAACAAGTCTTTAAAAAATACAATTGGCCAACTGGAAAAAAAGTACACTGAAGAAAATAACTCCTAAAAAAGCCAAATTGGCCAAATGTAAAAGGAGGCACAAAAACTCACTGAGGAGAAGAACTCCTTAAAAAGTAAAATAGGCCAACTGGAAAAGGAGGTACACAATCTAATAGAAGAAAACAATTCATTAAAAATTAGAATTGGGAAAGTGGAAGGTAATGACTCTAAGAGAGAGTGCTAATCAGTGAAACAGAAACAAAAGAATGAAAAAACAGATGAAAACATAAAATACCTCATTGGTAAAACAACTGACTTGGAAAATAGATTCAGTAGAGACAATTTAAAAATTATTGGTCTACCTGAAAACCATGATGGAAAAAAAAAAGAGCCTAGACAACATCTTTCAGGAAATCATCAAGGAAAACTGCGCTGAGGTCCTAGAACCAGAGGGTAAAATAGTCATAGGAAGAATCCACTGATCACATCCTGAAAGAGATCCCAAATTGAAAATTCCAAGGAATATAGTAGCCAAATTCCAAAATTTCTAGGTCAAAAAGAAAATACTGCAAGCAGTCAGAAAGAAACAATTTAAATATCACAGAACCACAGTCAGAATTATGCAGGACCTTGCAGCTTATACATTAAAAGACTGTAGGTCATGGAATACAATATTCCATAATGCAAAGGAGCTTGGATTACAACCAAGGATCAACTACCCAGTGAAAGTGAGTATAATCTTTCAGGGGAGGAGATGGACATTCAATGAAATAGGGAACTTCCAAACCTTCCTGATAAAAAGCCAGAGCGCAACAGAAAATTTGATCTTCAAATATAAGACTCAAGAGAGACATAAAAAGGCAAACAGGACAGAAAAAAACAACATGTTATTAATAAAGGCAAACTGTTTACATCCCTACAAGGGAAAATGACACTTGTAACTCTTGAGAACTGTACTGTTATTATACCATTTTAAAGGGGTATACATAGACAGAGGGGGTAGGTATAAGTTGACTTTGATGTAATGATAAAAAAATTTAAGTGGGTTAAATGGATCTAAGTAAGTGGATTAATTGGATCTAATTAAGGGATTGCACTTGGAGAAAAAAAATGGAGGAGGCAAACAAGGGTAAATTACACTATAGGAAAAGGCACAAAAACCTATTACAGTAAAGGGAAAGAAAGGAAGGAGATAAGCATTGTTTAAACCTTATTGTCATCAGATTTGGCTCAAGGAGGGAACAACATAATCAATTAAGTATAGAAATGTAACTTGCCCTATAGGTAGTAGGAGGGAAAAGGGTAAAGAAAAGGGAAGTGAGAATAGAAGGGAGGGAAGAAGTAGTAAGGGTAAAGTGGAAAAAAAAAAGGGAGAGGGCTAATAGAAGGGAGGGCAGACTGAGGGAGATGGTGGTCAAAAGCAAAACTGTAATGAGGAAGGAAAGGGAGAAAGGAAAAAGAAAAGCATAAAAGGGGAGAAATAGGATGGAGATAAAGACACAGATAGTAATCATAACTGTGAATATAAATGGGATGAACTCTCCC
Source organism: Vombatus ursinus (assembly GCF_900497805.2). Lineage (NCBI taxonomy): Eukaryota > Metazoa > Chordata > Mammalia > Diprotodontia > Vombatidae > Vombatus > Vombatus ursinus. Next base: position 7,610,423 of record NW_020954720.1, read on the forward strand.
ATAAAATGGAAGTGCATAGCAGAATGGATTAAAACCCATAATCCTACAATATGTTGTTTACAGGAAACACATGTGAAACAGAGGGATACACACAGGGTAAAGGTAAAAGGCTGGAGTAGAATATATTATGCTTCAGCTGAAGTAAAAAAAAGCAGGGGTAGCAATCCTGATCTCAGACAAAGCAGAAGCAAAAACAGATCTTATCAAAAGAGATAAGAAAGGAAACTACATACTACTAAAAGGCACCACAGACAATGAAGTGATATCATTACTAAATATATATATGCACCAAGTGGTATAGCATCCAAATTCTTGGAGAAGTTCAGGGAGTTACAGGAAGAAATAGACAGCAAAGCCATACTAGTGGGGGACCTCAACCTCCCCCTCTCTGAACTAGATAAATCTAACCACAAAATAAACAAGAAAGAAGTTAAGGAGGTAATAGAATTTTAGAAAAGTTAGATATGGTAGATCTCTGGAGAAAATTGAATGGGGATAGAAAGGAATGTACTTGTTTCTCTGAAGTACATGCACATACACAAAAATTGATCATGTAGTAGGGCATAAAAACTTCACAGTCCAATACAGAAAGGCAGAAATATTAAATGCATCCTTTTCAGATCATAATTCAATAAAAATTATATGTAATAAAGAGCTATGGAAAGATAGACTAAAAATTAATTGGAAACTAAATGATCTAATCCTAAAGAATGAATAGGTCAAACAACAAATCATAGAAACAATCAATAACTTCATCTAAGAGAATGACAATAATGACACAATATACCAAAACTTGTGGGATGCAGCAAAAGCAGTTCTTAGGTGAAGTTTTATATCTCTAAATGCTTATGTGAATAAAATAGAGAAAGAGGCGATCAATGAATTGGGCATGCAACTAAAAAAAATTAAAAAAAGAACAAATCTAAAATCCTCAATTAAATACTAAATTAGAAATGTTGAAAACTAAAGGAGAGATGAATAAAATTGAAATTAAGAAAACTATTGAACTAATAAATAAAACTAAGAGCTGGTTTCATGAAAAAACCAATAAAATAGATAAACCTTTGGTTAACTTAATTTAAAAAAAGAAAGAAGAAAACCAAATTACCAGTATCAAAATGAAAAGGGTGAATCCACCACCAAGGAAGAGGAAATTAAAACAATAATTGGGGACTATTTTGCCCAACTGTATCCAATAAATTTGACAATCTTAGTGAAATGGATGAATATTTAGAAAAACGTAAATTGCCCAGATTAAGAGAGGATGAAGTAAAATACTTAAATAACCCATTTCAGAAAAAGAAGTTGAGCAAATCATTGATGAACTCCTTAGGAAAAAATCTCCAGGGCTGGATGGATTTACAAGTGAATTCTATCAAACATTTAAAGAACAATTTATTCCAATACTATATAGACTATTTGGGAAAATAGGCAAAGAAGGAGTCTTAGCAAAATCTTTTTGTGATCCAAATATAGTGCTGATACCTAAACTGTCAAGAGTCAAAACAGAGAAAGAAAATTATAGACCAATTTCCATATGAACATAGATGCAAAAATTTTAAACAAATAAGTAAAATATTAGCAAAGAGATTATAGCAACTTATCACAAGAATAATACCTATGACCACATAGGATTTATACCAGGAATGCAGGGATGGTTCAATATTAGGAAAACTATCAGTATAATTGATCATATCAACAACAAAACTAACAGAAACCACATGATCATCTCAATAGATGCAGAAAAAGCTTTTGACAAAATACAACACCTATTCCTATTAAAAACACTAGAGAGCATAGAAATAAATAAAGTCTTCCTTAAAATGATAAGTAGCATCTACCTAAAACATTCAGCAAGCATCATCTGTAATGGGGAAAAGCTAGAAGCATTTCCAACAAGATCAGAGGTGAAACAAGGATGTCCATCATCACCATTGCTGTTCAATATGGGACTGGAAATGTTAGCTTTAACAAAAAGAAAAGAAAAAGAAATTGAAGGTATTAGAATAGGCAAAGAAACAAAGCTATCACTCTTTGTAGATGATGAGATGATATACATAGAGAATCCTAGAGAATCAAGTAAAAAAACTACTTAAAATAATAAACAACTTTAGCAAAAAGTTGCAGGCTATAAAATAAACCTACATAAATCATTGGCATTTCTGTATATTACCAACAAAGCCCAACAGCAAGAGATAGAAAAGAGATATTCCATTTACAGTTACTGTAGACATTATAAAATATTTAGGGGTGTACTTACTGAAACAAACCCAGGAACTATATGAACACAATTACAAAACACTTTTCATACAAATAAAGTCAGATCTAAATAATTGGTAAAACATTAGTTGTTCATGGGTAGGCCAAGCTAACACAGCAAAATTGACAATTCTACCTAAGCCAATTTATTTATTCAGTGCTATACCAACCAAATTACCAAAAATTATTTTATAGAGCTAGAAAAAATAATAAGATTCATTTGGAAGAGCAAAAGGTCCAGAATATCAAGGGAACTAATGAAAAGAAATGCAGGGGAAGGTAGCTTAGCTATTCCAGATCTTAAATTGTATTATAAAGCAGCAATCATCAAAACTACTTGGTACCGGCTAAGAAATAGAGTGGTGGATCAGTGGAATAAGTTATGTATGTAAGACACATGACTATAGTAATCTGCTATTTGATAAACCCAAAGACCCCAGCTTCTGGGATAAGAACTCACTATTTGACAAAAACTGCTGGGAAAACTGGAAAAGAGTATGACAGAAACTAGGCATAGACCAAAATCTTACACCATATACCAAAATAAAGTCAAAATGGATTCATGATTTAGATATAAAGGCTGATACTATAAGCAAATTGGGGAGAGCAAGGATTAGTTCACCCATCAGATTTATGAAGAACAGAAGAATTTATGACTGAACAGGAGATAGAGAACATTATGAAATGCAAAATGGATAATTTTGATTATATTAAATTGAAAAGTTTTTGCACCAACAAAGCCAATACAACCAAGATTAGGAAGAAAGCAGAAAACTAGGAATTTTTACAACCAGTGTCTCTGATAAGGGCCTCAATTTTAAAATATATAGAGAACTAAGTCAAATTTATAAGAATATAAGTCATTCCCCAATTGATAAATGGTCAAAGGATATGAACAGGGGGTTTTCAGATGAAGAAATTAAAGCCATTTATAGTCATATGAAAAAACGCTCTAAATCACTATTGATTAGAGAAATGCAAATCAAAACAACTCTTGTGGTATACCACATCACACCTATCAGATTGGCTAACATGACAAAACAGGAAAATGATAAATGTTGGAGAAGATGTGGGAAAATTGGAACACTAATGCATTGCTGGTGGAGTTGTGAAATGATCCAATCATTTTGGAGAGCAATTTGGAACCATGCCCAAAGGCTATAAAAATATGCATTGCCTTTGAACCAGCAATAGCACTTCTAGGGCTGTATCCCAAAGAGATAATAAAAAGGGGAAAAGGACCCACATGTATAAAAATATTTATAGCAGCTCTTTCTGTGGTGGAAAAAATTGGAAATTGAAGGGATGCCCATCAATTGGGGAATGGTGGAACAAGATGTGGTATATGAATGTAATGGAATACTATTATGCTGTAAGAAATGATGAGCAGGCGGACTTCAGAAAAACCTGGAAGGACTGGTATGGACTGATGCTGAGTGAAGTGAGCAGAACCAGGAGAACATTGTGTACAATAACAGCCACGTTGTGTGATGACTAACTTTGATAGACTTAGCCCTTTTCAGCAATGCAAGGGTCTCCAAAAGTCTCATGATGGAAAATGCTAGCCACATCCAGAGAAAGAACTATGGAGTTTGAATGCAGATCAAAGTGTACTGTTTGCTCTTTTTTATTTCTTCTCTTTTGTTTTGTTTCCTCTTTCTTGTGGTTGTGCCCACTGGTTCTAAGTGTTCCTTACAACATGACTAATGTGAAAATATGTTTAATGGGAATGTATATATAGAGCCTATATCAGATTGCACACTGTCTTGGGGAGGGAGGTGGGGAGAAGGAGAGAAAAATTTAAAACTCAAAAGTGTATGGAAGCAATTGTTGAAAACTAAAAATAAATTAATTTTTTAAAAAAGTTATTATTAATAATGAGTGGGTAAAGGAACAAATCATAGAAACAATTAGTACTATGTAGAATGAATAATAACAATGAGACAATATGTTATTTTTTGCTAGATGCAGCTAGATCAACCCTTACAGGATTTTGAAGGTTAGGATGTTGCTTTCCCTATAACTTAGGTAAAAAAACAAAAGGTAACAATAAACCAAAAAAGATAAATAAACTAAAGAAAAAAGGAAGAGTTTCACCATCACTAAAATTGGTATTCATTATAGGAATGACAGATGCATTTTTTAAAAGTTTCATTGGTACCATTTGTTTTTGACACCACAGTCATTTTATTAGTATACTACCTTCTAGTGCAGCATTTTTTTTTTGGTGAGGCAATCAGGGTTAAGTGACTTGCCCAGGGTCACACAGCTAGTAAGTGTCAAGTCTCTGAGGCCGCATTTGAACTCAGGTCCTCCAGACTCCAAGGTCAGAGCTCTATCCACTGTGCCACCTAGCTGCCCCTTTATCCTTTTTTTTTTTGGTGAGGCAATTGGAGTTAAGTGACTTGCCCAGAGTCACACAGCTGGTAAATGTTCTGTGTCTGAAGCCAGATTTGACCTGTGGTCCTCCTGACTCCAGGGCCAGTGCTCTATCCATTGCACCACCTAGCTGCCTGTGCAGCATTTCTTAAACTTTGGGTTGGGTTGTGTAACTGAATGTGGGGGTTGCGAAAAATTTGACAACAATAAAAGGTTTCTGAATGTGCAATGACCAAAAATTAATTCAAAATTAGTTGTGTAATGAATTTGAGGTGTTTCTGGCAGTGCTTGCCTGTGTCGCAACACTGGACTTCACTGCAGCATTGATTCTGAACACACAGCATGCATCCTTTGCACTGCACATACTGTCACACCATGCAACACCAATGACTGCTGCCAGAAATACCTTGGCTTAGATTTGAGACTATTGTATGTTATGAATTGCAGTGTTTTTACTTTACATACAAAGTTTTCTGCTATTACAGAAACATAAATTTAATTGTGGAAAATATTTTCAAAGTTTTCCTACCATCATTCCTCAGCATATAAATATCAAATTAGCATATCTTTGGATTGTATTGTGTTAGAATGTTTGATTTTTAAAATTGCTGTTATCTCCTTTTACAGAAATATGTGTTTAATTGCAGCAAGTAAAGACAAAAGCCCTTTAATATTTCTCCACCATCACCACTGTATATGTATGTAAGTGTGAACATCAATTTTTAAAATTAAATACAAACAAATGTAATTTCATACACTAATGCTAGTATTTATTTGAGAAATTATTAGCAATACTTATTTATATAAGTTTAAGACAAAAATATTTTTTGTTATAGATAAGTGGCTTTATTTAGACAGAAGAGGTAAAAATACTGATGAGAATGCAGCAGTCTTCCCTACCAGATTATAGTGTCCTGAAATTGACAAGAAAAAGAAAATATGTTGAATCATTTTTGCAACATGGATTTACTTTTAATAATGATGATGGTGTGGAATTTATAATGAAGTTTTGGCTGCAGAAAGCACGAAACCAGTTAAACTAAAATGACATCTTAATGCTAACTAAGCATGTAGCGTACTGCAATAAATCAAAGGAACATTTTGAATGACTTTTAAAATCTTCAAATAAAGAAAAACAATGTTTTGAGAAATGTGTTACTGTCAATGAAAAGCATTTACTTGCAGCCTACAAAACTTCTTATTTAGTTGCAAAAAACTAAAAAGTCCTATGCGATAAGAGAAGATCTCATGTTACCTACTGCTATTAAAATGTCAGAAATAGTTCATGGGAAAAAATATTGGGATGAAGTTCATAAAATCCCTTTATTGAATGATACTGTTTTGAAAATAATTTCCAAAATCAGTAATGACCAATTTCAGCAGCTTATTACCAGGTTTAAGGGCAGTTCAAAGTTTGCATTTCACTTAGATGAAACAACTGATATTTCTAACATGGCACAGTTGTTACTTTATGTTATGTTTATAAAGGAAGCATACGTGAGGAATTATTATTATTCACCCTTTGGAAGGGCACACAAGAGAGGAAGATATATATCTTAAAGTCACTTAATTTTTCACAAATGACAGTTTACAGTGAAAAAATTGCATTGGCATCTGTAGAGATGTTGCTGGAGCAATGATGGGCAAGAATGTTGGATCAGCAAAATTTAAATCTGGTGCCAATGAACCTATCACTTTTACTCCCTGCATGATCCATCAGGAGGCACTTGTAGCCAAAGAAAATATCTCCAGAGTTAGATGTTGTCCTTCAAGATATTATCAAAATCATTAACTTCATTAAAACCCATGCCCTTAACAGTTTGTTTTCAAACCTTTGGAAAGACATGGACTTTGATTACAAAAGCTTATTACTACATGCAGAGATAAGGTGGCTCTCAAGAGAGCAAAGTTTAAACAGGTTATTGAAATTGAAAGATGAAGCTATATTTTTGACTGAGCAAAAATTTGATTTTGTTAATTTTTCCATAATGACTTGTGACTTTCAAAACTGTGTTATTTGTTGGATATTTTTGAAAAACTCAATGATTTAAACATGTTGCTTAAAGGAAAAAATTGTAACATATTTGTGTTAAAAAATAGAAAGTTTTACTAAAAACAATTAACAAATGGAAGAATAGGGTGGAAAATGGTTCTTTAGAAATGTTTACAGCTACAGATGATTTTATAATTGAAAAGAACCTTCCCAAAGATTTAATTCTAAGAATTATATTGGATCATCTGAAATGCCTGGAGACACAGTTTCAGACATACTTCCCTTCAAATTTTGATTCTAAAGTTGGGTTCATAAACCATACTCAATTGAAATCAAAAACGTCAGTCATCTGCCATTAAAAGTACAAGAAGAATTTGCTGAGTTATCAAAAGACACAAGTTTAAAACTTGAGTTTCCTAAAAAATCATTAAATGAATTTTGACTTGGGATTAGGACAGAATTTCCAACAATTTCTGAAATGGCCATAAACATAATTCTGCCATTTTGTACTGTGTATTTATGTGAAGTGGCATTCTCAGCATTGATGATCATAACACCAAAATATCAAACAACTCTAAAAAACATTGAAGATGCTCTATATCCTGTAGTATCAAATATTTTTCCAAGATTTAATTCTTTGTGTAAACAAGCACATCCATCTCATTAGTATGCAAATTTGCTTTCATTTTTAATAAATGGTAAAATTATATGTATCCCAAAGAATTGTTTTAAAATAATTTCTTTATGATTTATTATCAGTACTGTTTGATTTATATACCTATTTTATATATCTGTATACCCAGGGTCACATAAAAATTTCTCAGGTGAACAGGGATTGTGAATGGGAAAAATTTAAGAAGCCCTGATCTAGTATAACCCTTCTTTACAACATTAGTAGTTAAATAAAAGCAAAAATAAAAGCAAAACCAGCCAACACAGTGACAACATCTCACAGCACAGGCAACATTGCCCTTCCTAATCAAGAAGAGGGAAGTGAGTTTTATCATCTATGGTTACAGGACCAAGAATGATCATTGCATTTAACTTAAGTAATCTTAAGTAGTCTGTGGTAATTTAATCATCAGAGTTATTGTGTACATTGTATATCTATTCTTTCAATTTGTGCTTATTCAAACTTTTCTCATTTTTCTCTGAATTCCTTGTGTCTGAGTGTCTGAGACCAGGTTTGAACTCATATCTTCCTGACTTCAGGCCCAGTGCTCTATCCACTGTACCACCTAGCTGCCTCAATGCACAAAAATAGCATCATAGATTAGAACACAATCCACTTATCATCATCACCACCATCATCATCATCATCATCATCATCATCATCATCATCATCATCAATACTACCACCAGCACTACACTCATCAACATTTTCTTTGCACACACACAGAATGGCCCAAAAGTCTTAGCGTGATTTGAAGGTACTAAAGGTTTAGTAGCTTAGTTGCTTAAAATTGCACTAAGATTTGTGGGACATCTTATATTTGTCATCCTTATGTTATAATACCATTTCATTATATTCACAATTTGCTCAGTTATTCCACAGCCAATGGATATCCACCTTATTTCTAGGGTTTTGCTAGTGCATTAAGTCCTGCTATTAAAGTTTTGGTATATATGGTAGCTTTCTTGTAATCTTTTGCCACCTTGGGTTATTTACACCCAGTATTCCAGCAACAAGGTCAATGATCACAAACAGTTTAGTAATTTCACTCAGATAATTCTAAATCATGTTTCAGAAAAGTTGAACAAATTCACAGCTACACCAATACTTTGTTGGTATGCCTGTTTCCACAATCCCTCCAACGTTATTTCTTTTACCATTTTTGCAAATTTGATAGGCATGAGGTGGAACTTCAGAGTTGTTATAATTTCTCTCATTAATGAATTTCATTATTGTTATTAATATGAATTGTCATCTTATTAATTAATTATTGATTATTATTTTATTACAATAATATAATTATAGAATGTATAATATCATTGTATTATTAAGATATAATAATTATTAATTATCTTATTAATGAATTTCTCTTATTAATAGTTATTTGAATATTTTATATGGTTAATGATAGTTTTCATTTTCGCTTTTCACTATTATAAGTTCATTGCCTTTGATTACTTTTCCCTTGAGAATGACATCATGGTTTTATAGATGTGTCAAGTTTCTAAATGTATGTCTTGGATATCTGGGGACTAATGATAATGGCCTGCTATTCATTCTAACTGTGCACAGGAGATGTTGATGAATGACGGTGCAGTGCTAGTATTGATGATGATGATGATAAGTGGATTCTGTTCTATTCATTGATGCTATTTTGTGCATTAAATATTCATAGTCATTTCTGTTTAATACAAAGTTCAGTAAATACAGCTGAAAATAATCAGGTTTTAATGAAAACTCTAAATAAAATATATATGTTTCTTTAAACTTATTATTCCAAAGCAAGACTGATTACATCTTTCCCTTAGCATCCTAGAGATACCCCTCAGGAATTGGGTGTTTCTAATGCCATTAGCCCCAATTCAGATGTGTTCCTCCACTCTCTGACCCAATTAACAAAGGAATATTTACTTCACAGATATAGTACAGACAGAAGCACAAATATTTCTCCCCCACAATGCTCTAAGGATATACCCTCCCCCATACCTCCCTGGGGAGAGTGGGCTCAGACTTAACAGAGTTTCTACATAGCACTGATCCTATCAAATTTACTTCCAAATGTGGCATAATCACTAGATGAATCCACATTCTAGATATAGCTGTTGGGCATGTCAACCTCAATTCCTCATTTGTAAAGTGAGTGTGCTAGACTAGTTAACCTTTCAATTCTTTTCCAGGTCTAAATCTATGATTCTATAATCTTTATGATCCCTTTTAACTCAAAATTATATGATCTCTACCTTAGTACAGTTATTTGCAAAAGCTAGCAGCCTTGCAGGAGAGACTAACATTAGCTTGGACAGTGGAAAGCAGTGGGCTTGGTACTTTGTTATTTTCTGCCTCTTTGCACTCAGTACTAAATGAGTAGATAGAGTTTCTCTTAAATAATTTGATACTATACATACACACCAGAAAGTTGCTATTGTCACTCAGTAAATCTACCCATGATTAAAAGTATAACCTGTGAAAAATCAATTCAAAATGGCATAGCAAAAGAGAGATTCTTACAATACAAATTCAAATAGACTAATAGTGACTACCTCTGAGTCATGGGGGAGTGGGGGGGGAAGTACAATAATTTAAAGCCAATATAATTTTCATCAAGTAGTAGAAACCCAAGTTAACAATACTTGGAACTGGTAATAAGGAACACTGGTAAGTGTATTGGCAATGACAGCTATACAAGAAAAGAATGACATTGATATAGAAATAATTGAAGAAATTAGTTGCTTGGCATCCATAAAAAAGCATTACTTCCAATAAAGTTAAAAACACAATCAATCAACTCAAGTCAGGACATTCTCCTGGGAGGGATGGAGAGCCCATTGTGAGAGACGTACTAATTGACCTAGAGAAAAATGATTCAATGGATGAGCATTTAAACGATGTTCATGGAAGCTTGGATGTCATCATTGATTGTTAGGTTATAACATGAATTACTTGAGTTCCCAGTACACAGAACATTTATTTTATGATCTCTGTGAAAGGTTTCAGTGTGGTCATTTTTTTGCTGTCTTCATGAAAAAGCTTGAGACTTTAAAAAAAAATGTTTTCAGTTGCCTACTACTCAGAACAAAACAATGGGATTTTGAAATTCCATTTGAAATCTCACTTTTGAAAGTGAAAAAGAAATGTGCAGTTCATCTATCAAAGTAGCTCTATTTAAATGACTAAGTTCTGGTGAAGAAATTGGAAGCCATAGCATTATCTTATCCTGAGCCAAGTGTAGCACCTGCATTGTTAAACCTAGAGAGACTAGTATTTTAAGGATATTTTATAGAGGAAGCACAAGGTAGTGAGCAGAAGACCAGCATTCGAGTGAGAAAGACCCAAGTTCAAGTCTTGACCCTCACAGTTATACTTTATGACTAAAAGCAGGCCACTTAATTTTTTGATGATGTTGATGCCCCTAGACAACTCTATGACTATAAGTTAAAGATAGAGATTGTATTTCTGAAGGAAGTTTTCTTACCCCCAAGAAATCACAGGTACAGATCATTACACCCCAACCCCCACAAAAAAGAGGGTAGTGCCTTACAGGCAGACACTTTGGCTGAACAGTAAGTAAGGGTGAACAACTAGACAATTCAAACAACTTCTTGACAAATCTTTCCTTCCTTCCTACCTTCCTTCCTTCCTTCCTTCCTAACTTCCTTCCTTCCTGCCTTCCTTTGTTCGTTATCCTCCTCTACCCTCTAATCCCCTTCCCTTCCCTCCCCTATTCTCTTCTCCTTTCCTCTCCCCTCTCCTGTTCTTCCTTCCCTTCTCTTCCTCTCCTCCCTTCTCTTCTTTCCCTGCCCTCTCCTCCCCTGTCCTCCCTTCTCCTCTCCTCCCCTTCCCTCTCCTTCCCTCTTTTCTCTCTCCCCTGCCCTTCCTCCTCTCCCATTCTCTTCCTTGTCCTCCCTTTCTCTTCCCTCCTTTGTTTTCCATTCACCTCCCCACCTTGTCCTCCTTCTCCCTCTCTTTCTCCCTCTCCCTCTCCTCTTCCTATAGGTCTATCTCATCCAGACTGGAAATCCATTGGTCACTCACAGCCTTAATACCAATACTGATCAGCGGGGAAACTTTAACCAGCTCCATTTTTCTTATCTGGGTCAATTCACCCCTGCCTTACCTAGCAGCCTGGTGGCCATCAGTTCCTGGTGGCTCACTCATTCTATGGGGCTCACCATATTGCTATTAGACTTAGTGCAGACATCTAATCAACTTTGACCCAGTTGCAACTCAAAACTCCTGAACTCAATTAATAAAAAAAAAATTCAAAAGCTTCAGATTCCTTCAATATCAGGGATGACAGATATGTGCCCCCACATAGCCCATGTGATAAATCTTTCCCATGAATCAACCAATTGACATAATCTTGGAATAACATTTTATAATCTCACTTTTTTGTGTGTGGTGCCATGACACTCATGATTCTGACAACTGAAATTCAAGAGAAATATAAGAATACAAATTTGTCAAGTATTGAAGAGAGAGAAAGGAAGTCAGTATATTCTCAATTCTCCTCAAATGGAAATTCAGGGTTGCATCTTTTGTAGGAAAAATTATAGTATTTCTGTGGCCTTACCCTCATATCAGGCATATTTGGTGGTTTTCTGAGGAACAGCTCCACAGCATTATGTGCTGCATGTATTCACAGTGAGGCACACTTGGGAGAGTTCAAGAAAGGGAAGGTGAAAAGCCAGTATGGACTTTTGAATGAGAAAGAGAATCTTCTTGGAGCTGGAGACATGTAGGGGATCTACCTCCCCTCACTCCTCCTCCGTGCTATGTTCCTTGATTCACAGGACCTGCAACCATAGAGGTTACTAAGAGTGGACTGTCTTTGGTAAGATCTTTCTCTCCTTGGGTGAATCATGGACTTATTTCATTCCTAACTGAAGAACATATTGAATCTTGCATATTATTTGTTTCATTTTATACTGTATAACTTCCCCAATTTCTCTTTATTGCTTCCTTTGATAAAGAGGTTTACTGGCTAATTGTGATGGTCTTTTGTGTAACCAGCATTTTGAAGGAGGGACCTAGGTTGGTGTTAATAAGTTAAGTCTTACTCTCTTCTTGAGAGTTGTAAGGGAAAGTAACTGGATCTATCCTATTATTAGACTACAAATATTTGAAATGTGAATCATTATAGCCTGATACCCCTCTTGGAGGCAGGAAAGTGAAAGAGAGATTGCTCAACTATGGCAGTCTTCAATACCTCCTGCTCCTCTCCTGCTCTGCTATTAGAGGTCCTGGCATGCCCCTTCTCTCTGTGAAGGTGGAAATTACAGTCTCCCTTGGAGAAAGTATGAGGCAGATCCCAGACCAATATCTATCCATGTCACATGCAAGCCAGCCATATGTATATTAGAGTCAATTCGATAAAAACCCACCAACTGCATACTTTACTTTTCAAAGGTATCATGGAGAGATCTGTAATTTATCACCATAATTTTCGGAAGGCAAAGGCTTCTGGATAATAGTGAATCATAAGAAAGAAAATTGACCTTTTGCCAGGGGATAAGTGGTCAGAAGCTAGCTCAGTAAGTCATGGAAATTCCATTCCCTCTCCTTAAAGTAACCCTTTAAATGATGTGACAAAGTATCAAGGAGTCTGCATCTCATTTAAAGGCAGGTTTAGTCCATCTGGGCAAGGCTATTTTATTCTTTATCTCTTCCTGGGGCTAGTCCCAATAAAAGCTACTCTGTAGCTTTCAATTTGTATATATCCTATGCCCTTCAATCCCTTATAGATATTTCCTTAGGAACTTATCAAGTCTGCTTTTCTCTTTAAGTCTCATCTAATCAGGACATTTACCAAAATACCTGAAGACACCTTTGGGACTGAGAAGAAAGAAGTGAAGTTGGGGGTGAGGGCATGAAGGCTATCTTCAAGTATCTGAAGGACTGTCATGTTGAAGAGAGATTGGACTTGCTCTTGGCCTCAGAAGGTAGAACCAGAAGAAATAGGTATTAGTTTCTTAATCTAAGTAAAACTTGTTAACAAGTAGAGCTAGCCAGAAAAGCAGATGTGATGGATTATAGTAAAGAGGGGATTCTTTCTCAGAAATAAGTTGGACTAGTTGGCCACTGAGATCTCTCCCAACTTGGAAATTCTGTGACCCTGATCTATCAGATTTTCTTAATTCAGTGAGTGCCTTACCAGGATCCCCAGGGCAACTTGCTCCTGGTGAGATTTTCAACACATCTGGGCACAGAACTCTGCTTAGCTCTAGCCCTTTGTAGTTTAGTTGTGCTATTGGTTTTGCAATATTCCTTGAGGGGATCTATTTGTAGTGTGAATGAGTGGTTTGGATTCAGGTTTAATATACTTTTTCTTACAGTCTGCTAGGTCTCTCTCCTCTTTATTCTACCTTTGATTAAGAAATCGACTTGGTCACTTCATATTCTCTTTTTCCTCCATGTTATATCTCAGCTGTAGAACTAAGCTTATTTGATCAAGTGCATTTGGGAAGAGGAATAATTGAGTTGCAAAACCCAAGTCAGGATATTTCTTTCTTAGGTCCAAATTGAAGCAGTATCTCCAGGAACAAATATAAAGTCTTCTTTTGGCATTTAAAGCCCTTCACAACCTGACTTCCTTTTTATCTCTTGTGTTTTCTTTCAGTTTACTCCCCTTCACATAATTTAGAACCTAGTAATGCTGAGCTACTTGCTGTTCCTCACACATGATGCTTTCTTCATCTTCTAAATCGATGTACTTTGTACTAACTGTTCCTGTAGTGGGCTGGTAAATGTTTAACAATTGACTCACCAAAAAAAAAAGTACGCATAACACACTTTTAAAGTTTAATCCGTATCATTAACATAATCTCCATCACTTTCTAATGTCTACACAATTATCAAAACAAGAAATCAAGCCTTGATTTGTAGTTTTGGCTAATTTCTAAGGTGCAAATACTTGCATTGAAAATTTAACAATTGGCTTAAAATCCAGTTTGTATTGGCACCAGCACATCTTGACTCTATCCCATAGCTGGAGTAGGCTCCCTTATTCATTTCACCTCTTAGCTTTTCTGGCTTCCTTCATGACTAGGCTCAAATCTATCTACAGAAGACCTTTTGCCAGCCCCCTAACCCCCACCCCAACCTAGTACCTTCCCTTCTGAAATTACCTTCTATCTGTTCTGTATGTATCACATACAACAACGTAATACACAGAATAATATGTGTATAATATACAGAATTATCTCTATATTATTTCCCTCAGTAGAATGTAATTTCCTTGAGAGCAGACTCTGCTTTTTTGCCTTTTTTGGTATCCTTAGCACTTAGCACAGTTATTAGCCCATTTTAAATGCTTAATAAATATTTGTTTACTGAACAAATATCCAATATGTAAAATACTTGTTATTATAATAGGGCCTGATCCTCTGTAAATTAGCTTTCCATTTTCCCCCCCTCGATCTCCAAATTGTCATGAAGTACACTTAATATTTCAACAAACTAAGCACCTACTAAGTACAAGACATTTATAAAATGAGGGACTTTGAGTGGTCTCTGAGGTCCTTTCTATATATAAATCTATGATCTTTGAGCTTCCATTTATAGGTTCAAAGACAGAAACAAAACTACGCCTGCCCTCAAAGAGCTTATGTCTCCCTTAAATCTATCATTTCATTAATGTAGGTACTCCTGCTACTTATGCAGAGGCCACGTGGTACACTGAATGGAAGATTTCACCTGGGGTTAGGAAGACCTGGATTGAGTCCCGCCTCTCACACTGACTGACCATGGACAAATTACTTAACATACAATTGGTGGTATAGTGGGTACAGTTCTGGGCCTGGAGCAAGAGAAACCTGAGTTCTCAGACACTTAATGTGACCCTGTGTAAATCACTTACCTTTTGTTTGCTTCCTTTTCCTACAAAATGACTATAAAATGGCACTTACTTTGCAGGGTTATTGTGAGGATCAAATGAGATCATATTCATAAAACTTAGCGCAGTGCCGGACACATAGTGGGCACTATTTAGATGCTTATTCCCTTCTTTTCTTTTGCCCTTTCCCACTTAACGTCTCTGAATTCCAGTTTCATAATCTTTAAAATGGGGATGATAGAGGCATTTGTAGGTAAGGTGGTGAACTGGATAGAAGGTTGAACCCTGGACCAGAAAGACCTGAATTTAAATTCTTTCTCTGCCTCTGCTTGACCATAGTCAAGTTACTTAACATCTTTGAATCTTAGTTTCATAATCTTTAAAATGGAGATGATAAATTCCTATAGTATTTCACAAGAGGGTTGTAAAAGTCTATGAAATAAAGTATGTAAAACATTTTGCAAACTATACATATGATTTTTTTTTCTATTATTGCCATTCATCTCACTGTAAGCCAGTCTTCCAGAGGTATGATGGCCAGCCTGATGATGAACCTTTTAGAAGAGAGTCTGGTCTTTGGAATAGCCATCCATCATTTGGCCTATACTCAAAAACTTTCCAGAACTAGTCAGAAATCGTGCTTAGCCAGCTGTATTTTCACCTGGTCTAACTTGACCCTAAGATGAAATATCTAACTGAATCCAGCCTGGAGGTATGGGGCCACCTATAGTCATCATTCTTAATAATACCTCACATTTATATGATACTTTGTACTTTTTCAAAGAGCCAAATACTTTACCTCATTTATTATAGTCTGAGGCTCTAAGTAGGAACAACATGGGATTGCTGGGAAATGTGTCTTTAAAAAAAAGACCCAGCCTTAATAATGGAGCTTATGTAACAGACTACTAGGAAAAAATATTCCAATTTAGGTATATGAGGCAAAGTTAGATGAGTTAAAAATATATTTATACAGCTAGAGGTGTCAATTCCCCATCATTTTTATGTCAGACTGAGAGATATTTCTCTTAGCAAAGGTAGTGAATCTAAAAAACTCGGGGAGATCCTACCTGATTTAAGCCCTGTTGAAAAGTCAAAACACTTTTCACATTTGTTTGATATTTATTATAGCATTTATATTCACTAAACATTTATAATATTTGTAAATGGAGATGAATTTGAATGCAGTGACACATTATGCATACTCTGAAATTATAATACATTTTTATCATGTGGTTTAAAAGTCAACACTGAAATCATTTTTCCTGAGAAACGTCTGGGTGCAATGTGAATAAAGATAATATTGAATAGTTGATAGTATATGCATCTTTCAAATAGGACTTTCAGCTGTGCTAAATGCCCATGTATGAGGGATAGATGTGCTTTTACAGTCTCTGTGAGGAGCAAAACCTATTTGCCATTCTCTTCCTGAGAAACTATCAGTTCTTTGCAAATGGTCAATCACCTGACATGAGAGGGAAGAAAGGGCTTGAGATAAATGAATGCCTCTAATGCTTAAAGAGTGATGTCCCATAAAGGAAAATGGAATTCACCTTTATTGATGTGGGTTCTTTGTTGAAAGAGAGATAGGTGGCTCAAAGGAGGGGGAAAAATATCACAAGTTGTCATCCAGTTCAATGCCTTGATTACATAATAGAAACCAAAGTTGTGATGAAAAAAATCCCTAAATATTAATAGGTGGCATTTTATTTTTCAGGTGTCAACCACAGATATTCTCTAAGCCTAATGTACAGGACATCAGATGAGTTGCTTTGTGGAGAGTTTTTTTGGGCAATGTGAAAAGCCCCCCAAGTAAGCTTGATAATTAAAGGAGAGATGGTAAAAGAAAATAGAGGGGGAGAAAGGCAGGGGGGAGAAAAAGAAGTTATAAATCAAATAGATTATCTTATTTTTAGTAAAGATAAATATCAAAATAGGCAATGTGGCATTAGTGGATAAAGAACTAGCCTCAGAGTTAATAAGTCCTAGATTCAAGTCCCTCATCTCACTCACATTGGCACTGTGCTGTTGAGTCATTTTAGTCGTGTCCAACTCTCCATGAACCAACTTGGGGTTTTCTTGGTGAATATAATGGGGTGGGTTTCCATTTCTTTCTTTAGCTCATTTTGCAGATAGGGAAACTGAAGCAAACAGGGTTAAGTGACTTGCCCAGGGTCACCCAGCTAGTAAATATCTGAGGCCAGAGTTGAGTTCAGTTCCTTCTGACTCCAGGGTTGGTACAAAGATATTGGAGTGTTTGCTATCACCTTCTCTAGGTATTTTATGGACAAGGAAACTGAGGCAAATAGCTTTAAGTGACTTGCCTAGGGGTACATAGCTAGTAAGTGTCTGAGGATAGATTTGAACTCAGGTTCTCCTGACTCTATCCACTACACCACCTAGCTGCCCTACTGGCATCATGACCCCAGGTAAATAACCTCTCAGTGCCCTCAAACAACTCTTCTACACTGTAAGTTGCTAAAAAGACCTTTATTTGACTTGAAAGAGGAAGCTCCTTGCTGGGAACTACCTATACCAATGAGAGCTCACGTCCCATCAAAAAAAGAAAAAAAGAAAATGAAATGTCGAAGGTAACTTGATTTACTTTTGACTCAGGTAACCAAAGATAACAGCTAGTGTGAGTGATGGAAAAAGGTGGAGCACAAATATTTCCATATGGAATAGTGCCTGCCCCGTAATAATATGATAAAGATCACCTAGGACCCAAGACCACCAGGAAACAGTAATGGATTCAACTTAGAAAAGATAAGAACAGTTCTTAAACTCTTTATTAATGTGGGGAAGAGTAGCAGTGAGAGGTAGGAAAGATTCTGTTGTGTGAATTTCAAGATTGAGTCATTATCTCTTTGGTGATTGCTAATGGGCAGCAGGTTAGCTAAATAGCAGACACTTCATGGGTGCAGCTACTGGCTTCCCCAGGATCACCTGGAAATGAGTGTAGAAGAAGGCAGCACTGAGGTGGTGTTCCCAAGAAAAGATTAGAATTTGGAGAAGTCAATGAAAAGAAATCTTAGAATTATTGGTGTCCTGGAACATATTAAGCAAGAAAATAATCTGATCACTATTTCAGGAAATGTTATAAGAGAACTCCCCAGAAATATTTTCTTAAAAAGTAACATCCTGCAACTAGAAAGATTTATCAGAATGCCCGCAGGAAGAAACTCAAAATTCAACTCATTCAGGCATGTCATCAACATCAATATCAGAGCTACAACAAGGGAAAAAATAATTTTTCAAGCTTCCAGAGGGAAGGCAGATATTACCTACATATAAAAAAAAATCAGATTGGAGTCTCATAAGACTTTACTACAGAATTCAAAAATTATTAAATTATGTAGAATATGACATGATAAAATTTTGAAATATGAGTCTTAGTCCTGGAATAATTTTTGCTGAAGAATCTAAGGATTCTATGTTGTTGGGGTTTTTTTGTTCATTTTTTTTTTTTGGTGAGGCAATCAGGGTCATACAGGTGACCAGGGTCACACAGCTAATGTCAAGTGTCTGAGACCGGATTAGGATTCTGTTTTAAAACAAGATATGGACATGAATGACATTGTGGAAAGAATGGTGGATTTTGAGTAGTTGAACCCAGTTTTCCATTAATTCTACCAGCTTCTTGGTTTATCTCTCAACATCTGTCTTGAATACAATCACATTCATGTCAGGTAAGTATAAAAATGGGGCATTCCTTTCAGAGAGATTTCTGGTTTTTCCTTTACAAACTATAGGTTTGAGAAATAGTTCTTTTACATACTACCTATGTGACCTTGGGCCTTACCATTTTATCACTAAGAGTGGTAATTTCTTATTAAGAACGATGAGGAACCTGAGGGATACCCTTGGGGTTCCTTTCTAATTCCTGAAAATTTGGTGGTCCTTCAATATAGGTAGGTATTACCCGCCACTAATGAAGAGTTCCTGAAGTGTAAAGCATGTGACAGGAAGCCTTCCAGGGCTCTTAAAATCCAAATGATTGCTGCTTAATTTTGGTGAGTGACCTATTTATTGTATAGAGTGCTAAATCAGTAGTTCGGAGGATCTGAGTTCAAATTCTCTTTCTGATATTCACTACCTCTGTGATCTTAGAAAAGGCCCTTAAATTCTCTGAGCCTCAATTTCCTCATCTAGAAAATAAAGATACTGGACTAGCTGACCCCTAAGGTTCCTTCCAACTCCAAGTCTGTTGACTTCCCTTTCCTTTTGACTACTGTCTTTTTTCTGATCTTTTGTTTTCTCAGACGTGGTTCTTTTCCTCTTTCTCTGAAAAAACCTTCTCTGTCTCCTATGTAGGATAGTCATTCATGTCTCTGTCCCTAACTATGGATGCAATGTCCAAATCTCCACCCTGAGTCTTTTTTTTCTTCTTCATTTAAGTCCTTTTTCAGTTATCTTAATAGTTGCTATCCTCTCTATGCCAATTGCTCCCAAATTTACATTTCCATCTCCCATATCCCCTGAGTGTCATCTTTCCAATTACTTGTTCAAAATTTCTACTTGGATGCCCCTTAGATATCTCAAACTCATTGTGTCTAAAACAGACTCATCATCTTCCCCCTTCCAACCCTACTATTCCTTTTAACTTCCCTTTTTCTTTTTAAGGCACCATCATTCTTCTAGTCACTCAGTTTTGCAACATAAAAGTTTTCCTCAACTCTTTCCTCCCCCCATCTAATCATTGCCAAACCTTCCCAATTCTATTTCCACAATGTCTCTTACATCTGTTCCCTTCTCTACAATCATATGAACACCACCTAGTTTATGTCTTTGTCACCCCTCACATTGACTATTATAATAGTCTCTCAATTGGTCTTACTGTCTCATAATCGTGAGTTGACAAAGAAGACAAAAATGGAAAGAGTCAATATTGCAGGAGGTATATAAAGACAGGTACACATATACTGTTGGTGGAGGTGTGACTAGGTCCATCACTCTGGAAGGCAATTTTGAATTATACAAAAAAAAAGAAATGCTAAAATGTCCTTATGTTAGACCTAGAGATCTTATTGTGAGGTATATACCCTGAGGAAACCCCAAGGAAGTCTAAGACAAAAGGAGCAGGTCAAAATATATACCCATTTTTGCATATAGTTGAGGTGGAAATGAAGATGTACATCATGGAAGTTAAGTAACAAATTAAAGAATGAATGGAGAAAAACATTTATTAAACACTCCATGGATTGTGCTTCAATCCAGCCCCTGCTTCTCATAAAAATATCAATGGAAACAGTTAACAGCAGAATTAATAGAAGTCAGAAAGCTGCAAGGAACAATAGAAATACAACAAATACTAAAGAATGTAAGGAATGTTAATGAAAAGTGATGAATTTGGAGGATAAATCAATGAAAAGAAACATCAGGATTATTGGTGTCCTGGAAAATATTGAACAAGAAAACAATCTGATCACTATTTCAGAAAATGTTATAAGGGAACTCCCCAGAAATATTAAAAACAAGTAAAATCCTACAAATAGAAAGTTATTAGAATGCCAGCAAGAAGAAACTCAAAATTCAACTCACTCAGGCACATCATCAACATTAATATCAGAGCTACAACAAGGGAAAAAATAATCTTTCAAGCTTCCAGAAGGAAGAAAAACATTATCTACGCACAAAAAAAATCAGTTTGGAATCTCCTAAGAGTTTACTACAAAATTCAAAAGTTATTAAATTGTATAGAATATGACATGATAAAATTTTGAAATGTAAGTCTTGGTCCTAGAATCAGTTTTGCTGAAGAATCTAAGGATTCTATTTTAAAACAAGATATGGATATAACATAGTGAAAGAATGGTGGATTTTGAGTAAGTAAACCCAGTTTTTAATTAATTCTACCAGCTTGGTGGCTTATCCCTCATAATCTGTCTTGAATAAAATCACGTTCATTTCAGGTAAGTATAAAAATGGGGCATTCCTTTCAGTGAGATTTCTGGCTTTTCCTTTGCAAACTTTAGGTTTGAGAAACATAGTTCTTTTACCTACTGCCTATGTAACCTTAGGCCTTACCATTTTACCTCTAAGAGCGGTAATTTCTCAGTAAGAAAGATGAGGAACCTGAGGAATACCCTTGGAGTTCCTTTCCAGTTTCTGAAAATTCAATGACCCTGCAATATAGGTAGGTATTACCTGCCACTAATGAAGCTTTCAAGTGAAGCTTTGGCTTCCTACAGTCATGAAGCAGAGGACATGCTCATCACTTTAGAAAGTTTCAGAATGCTTGACCCATGGGACCTTGATCATGGTTACAAGGATTATCAGTAGAAAAAAGGTGCACTGTATAGAAAGGGGACAGAAATAAGAAAAATGTGGCTGCTAGAGCTGTGAGAGAGAGTATATAGATGGAGAAATAATGGGGCTCAGCTTCTGAGGAATTGGGGAATTCCTGAATTGCCAAGAGTAGAGAGCTCCTCACTAGAACCAGATTGCCAGAGGGAACTGCATGAGTGGGTAGAGGCTGAGAGGTAAGCTGTAGATGTAAGGGAAGGGCTCCCATTCCCAGGAGAATGTAATGGAGCCAAACCTAGACGATCCATCAGATTCTAGCCTGCTCTAAGAAATGAAGTGATCTCTAAACTGCCTACTGAAAAGTATGGACTTACAGTTTTCTCACCCTATCTCTCCATGTACAGAGGGGGAAATTTTCCTATACATTTGTAGGTTTTTCTCTAGGAGATTTCTATCCGAGCCTCTTTATTTGGAACAATGTAAGAGATTGTACCCATTTGGGTATATATGGAGCAGAGAGTGACTCTAACATTTGATTCATTTGATATTTACATTGCTTTTACCTCTAAATTATTATTTTTTTTTCTGTTGGAGCCTCTTGCATGATGAGCTTATAAAACGTGTCAGAACTGGATGGGGGCTTGGGCTGTGTTTTGCATAATCACTTACTGAAAACAAAACCACTGGAACATGTGAAAAGTAGCCAGATACTCTATAGCCCACGTTCTCTAATACTTCAGGGGCACAGTGTTATATTCCTATGAAAGTAAGAGAACATGAAAAAATTTAATGGAAAGAGAAATGAAGCTTCAAAAATGCCTGACCTGGAAAAATGCAGAAGAGAGTTAAATCTTTATAACAATAGGTTCTTTTCAACTGTGGCTAACTAGTTTTTATCTTAATGTAATCACCATATAGTGATGATAAAAAAAACTCTACTTTTGTATTGGTTAATCATTGAATAACACAGGATTAGAAAGGCAAAAAGAAAGAAGCATATGTAATTAAAAGGGTATTGCAGGTAAGGAGAAAGGCAGGTGAAGGGAAAGGGCATGGGATGATTGTAGGGCAAAACTCTTTATTAAAAGGCAGGGAAATTTTTAGGTATGCTTATAGAGGTAATAGGAAACTTAATTCAATTTCTCAGTTGTATTTAATGTCCTTTTAAATTTAGCAAAGGAACAGAAATATTTGAATAAGAAAACGTGTTCCATTTTGACAAACCAAATCTGTTCTTTAGTGTATGCTCTCCACCATGCCTAGCATAGATATTCTAATCTTAAATGATCATGCATTCTCAGACAAAGCCAACGTATTAGATTATTTTGCTTTACTATACATATTTGTTGCCAGGGAGGGCATAGGGTTAGTAGACAGTGATAGATATGGAAGAAAAAGCATCAATATAAATGTTTTATCATTCATTCATTCACTCACTCACTCACTCACTTATTCATTCATTCTTGGCTCCATACACTATACACTCCATACACTATATCACTTAGCTGCCTCATCTTGAGACAAATTTTGTAACAGAAGTTCAGTTTCAATATTTGGTAAATTGAAATTTAACCATTATAACATTTCACATTTATATAGGATCTTCAGGTTTCCCTTCTCCACAACAACCTTGTAGTACATCTTACAAGTAATATGTAGTAAAAGAGTTATTATCTCTGTTTTATAGACGAGGAAGAGGTTAAGTGGTAAAAAGAGTGAGTTAACCTTAGAGAAGTCAAGTGATTTGCTCATGATCACAAAACTAGTCAGTTGCAGAATCCAGCTATTACCCCATGTGAAGGGACTGAACGCCTTCCTAAAAATGAAAAATAATTATGGAATGGATTAAATGAAATGCAAAAAATATACCATCTATAAGAAATACATCAAAACTGTGCAAATGTGCAGAGGTTTAGATAGAAAGGATGTACTAAAATTTATCATGTTACAGCTAAATCAAGAAAGTCTGGATTTTCAGTAATGATATCTAACTCAAATTCAAACCAGGAGGCATTAAGAGAGATAAATAAGGAAATTATATCATGCTTAAATGCACCATTAGTAATGACAGCTTATTGATTTTAAATATGTATGTACCAAATTATAAAGCAATTGACTATGTAAAGAGAAAGTTCACAATTTTATAAGAGATAGATAGTACAGTGCTGAAATCTCCTATTAACTTTCTATCAGCATATGAGAAATTTAAAAAGAGACAAATAAAAAGTTGAGTGTTTAAGAAGCTAAATATAATGGATATATGACAAGAACTTATTGGAAAAAATAAGAAATGTATTTTTGATTTCTAAATACACATGGAACTTTCACAAAAATAGATGATTTTCTAGGACATAAAGAATCTTAAGTAAATTTTGAAAGGCTGAGATTTTAAATACTACATTTAATGACCATAACAACAAAATTACATATAAACAGTGATAAAATTTATTCATTTATTTATTTTGCATATGCTTTTGTATGTACATTTTGTCTCTCTCAATCGAATACAAGTCAATTGAGAGCAGGGATTGCATCTTTTTATTTTTTTTTTTTGCCTTTATATTCCCAGAACCAAGTATAATTCTTCTCACATAGTATGTGCTTAAAAATGCTTGTTGATTGATTTATCAAAATGATGAAAAGCTATAAGCCTACCTAAACATTTTAAAAACAAATTATTGAACAATGCCTAGGTTAAAGAAGTCTAAAAAAAGGTAAACATATAATCAAGTAATAGTAATATTAATAATAAGATAGTACTTATATAGTACCTTAAGGTTTGCAAAATGCAAACATTATCTCTTTTTGTGTATATTATGATGTTTAATGATGTAGGCCATCTCTCTCCCCCTCTCCCTCTCTCTCTCTTTCTGTCTCTCTCTCTATAATGATAATAGAAGTATAATTGTTTTAAAATTTGTGGGGTGCTACCCAAGGAGTACCCAGATGCAAATTTATAGCACTTAATAAAGATAACAAGATAAAAAGACAAATTTGATGAGTTGAATATGCATATAAAGAAATAAATGAAAAAAAACAAGTATTAAAGGAAAGAGGAGGGGAAAAGATTATAATGATCAGAGGTAAGAAAAAGTGTTATTATTTCAAAACTTTTCAAAATTCTAATAATCAGAGAAATCCAAATGAAATTTGGACTCATGAAATTGGCAAGGCTAATTAAAAATTATGAAATTAAATTATTGTGGGTCTATGGGAAAATAAGCATGCTATTACATTGTTGGTGGAGCTGTGAATTGATAAATTCATTTTAAAGAATAATAGCCAGAGTATAATAAGTATTATGACATTGTTCATAATTTTTGACTTATGCTATTACTATTAGAATATTAATAAAAGAAAAAAATGATCTGTCTATATATGATATTCATATGTTTTATTTGGAATAGTAAGCAAAACTGCTGTTTAGTAATAACCTATATCTTCAGTGATTAGGGAATGGTTGAATAAATTATGCAATAATAAAGAAGTGAAATATTATTGTGCTATAAAATCACAAATTTCAAGTGTAAGGAAACAAAGCTCATAAAATAACAAAATAGTGGAATAACAGAAAAGCATATTCATTACCTTTGCCTGCTAAGTACAATAGCAACAAAACATTTTAAGTATAGCAATAAAAAAAATCAGAAGTCACAGAAAAAAAAGTAGATTTTAAGAATCAAAGAAAAGTGTGATTTAATGATGAAAAACTTAAAAGGGAACATGGTTCATCAGGAATGGCAAAGAAATCCTGACTAATTATTAAGAACTTCTATATAAAAAAAGATATTTATGACTGGCAACAGAAATAACTTTTTAAAAAGATATTTTGCAAATAAGAAGAACAAGAAGGGATATTGCCACTGAATAAGGCATGTGGCATAATGTTAACTAGTGACTGGCAGAAAGCAGAATTAATAAAAATAATATAGGACACTTACAACTAGAAGTGTCTGAGTCAGGATTTCCTAATACCTTGTCAAATGGTCTAAATTTATTAAAACTAATTATGAATCAATGTATCTTTGTTTCTATCTTCAGTAAAAAGAATAGTCTTCAAACAAGCTAAGGAGGAATTTGCAAAATATCATGTGGTTAGATAGCTGAGAGAAATGATCATTTCTCTCATGTTAATAATCAATTACTATAGGGGAGATTCAGGATTTTTTCCCTTCCTATTTCCTTATTCTCTGCTAGGTCAAATAAGAATCTGAAGAATAGGACTGAAAAGGGGATTGGATTTAGCATTCTCCACAATTTTGTTCAGATCCTACCCAACTGGGAAAGTTTAGATCTGGTCAAAAGGTAAAGAGACTTTAGTCTAGGTGAATTCCAGCCCATTGTGAATCTGAGTGATCAGAATCAGGTCCCCCAGACACTCATTAGAATAAGCCCACCTCTCATTATAATATTCATTATTCCCATTAATTATTAACTAATCAGATTTGATTGCTGTCTGTTGGGAACACCCACTCCAAGGGCATACAAGCTTCAATAGGCCACCATGATCTATCCTTGGTACATGAGAGATGGCCAAATGATGATCCTTTTATTAATTATTTGCTAGCCGTGACTAATAAAAATGATTAATTACCAGAAATTATGACTCTCAAACTTTTTATATGTCACATAGTTCAAAGGGGTTCTAGGATTTCTTTTTTTATGTGTTTACTCTCTTTTGAATATTTTCTTCTCTGGTTAGAATGTAAGTTCCTTGAAGGCAGGGACTGTCTTTTTGCTTATATTTGTATCCTCAAGGTTACAGTGCCTATCATGTTGTGAGTGTTTAATAAAAGTTTGTTGACTAGACTTGTCCAGAGTCATATTGCTAACAACGTAATTTGACAGTGTATAAGTGCTAGCAAGCTGGAAGAGGGTTGAACATGGGCCTTGCAAAGGATTGTATTTGTTGTCAAGTTCTGGACTGGCAGAGATGTTCGTTACCAGAGATCTGGATATCAGGTGATGATTTAAGATTCGGGGTTGGATGCGTGCTATGGCAATTAATGAAGATTCTCTACTCTTGTTTAGAGGAGTTATGACTTGCATCAATGGGAAAATATCCAGCTGAAGAAGGCTTCCAGAATTTTGAATTATTGATACTGACTCTTTCAGAGACATTGTTTAATGCTCACAACCAACTGGCAAACTAGGTAATGCAAACACTAGTATTCTCAAATAAGGAAACTAAGGCCAGCCCTCTAGCCCAGAGTTATAAAGCAAATCAGTGACAGAGCCAGGCCTTTAACCTAAATCTTCCAACTCCAAATTTAGTACTTTTTCCAGTGCATATCACCAGATGAGGAATCTGAAATCTGGAGGAATTATATAAATTATTCCTCAGCAGTAGGAAAAGGACCAAAACTCACCTTGATTCCTAGTTACCATGATGCCCTATGAGATATATATATGAATTAGTAGCTAGATTGAGGAATTTGGCTATTTTTATCAGAGCCAGGATCTGAACTCATATCTCCTGCCTCTGTATCAGCACTTTTTTTTTAAACTATCTTTAGCAGGCAGCATGGTATCATGGAAAGCGAGCTGGGCTTGGAAACAGGGTAAGGCATAGGTTCAAATCCTAGCTCCATGCTACTCTGAGTCTCAGTTTCCTCATCTGCATAATGGTGATGAAGGGGATAGGACCTGGACTCCTAAAAGCCCTTGAAACTTTCCCACATGGCCCCCTGCACCCAGATCCCTGGCCTTAGCCTGAGGCACCCAGCCCTTCCCAATCAATAATCCTTTTAACTGCTCTTTCATTGTGGCCCTCATTGTCTGCACCTGGCCCCACCCCAGGGTATTCCCCACCCTTAATCCCATCTAGACCTTTTCTGTCGCCTCTGGGTCATCCCAGGCCATTGACCCCTCCTTGATCACATTCAGATCTTCCCACAGTCTTTCTGTTTAAAAGTGTCCATCTTGCCTCCATTGAATTGCTCAGATTCTTAACATCTGGCCTGCTTGTGTTAGTGTCATAATAAACCTTGTTTCTGACTGAAGGAAGGCTTGAGTTGAATTCTTTTGAGGAAGACCTGCACCTTTTGGTCTTGAATTTTGGAGTTCCCAGCACCCCTAGACAGCAAAAGGGATAACACTGCTACTAATATTAATACATCCTCTTAGGATTGTTGAAAGAAAAATGCTTTGAAAAACCTTAAAGTTCTATAAATATGACTTATTATACCAAGAATATTTGTGGTATATGTTGGGAAAATGTGAAAAATAATGATTATTAATAACCAATATCTTGGGAAGGTTCAGAGCTCTGTCTTCCCCCCATCCCTTTTTCTAAAGTCCTGACTTTAAGTTCAGTTTTTCTTTAGAAGGACATTACTGACAATGAAATTGCATTAACTCTCCTTATTCCGGTCAGACCCCATCCAAGCTTGCAAGGAATTTAATCTAAAATGGGGAAGCTCAAGTGTTCTACTCAAGCTTGAGTGGAGAGAGATTCTTCTCTCTAGATGCAGGGGGTGGGGGTGGAACCTGATCCTTTTATTAAAGGGACCTTATTAAGGGGATTTGTTCTATTAAGTTTGGATTCAGTCAAAAGGCTGCACTTGAGAACCTAGGGGGCCACCTGTGGCCTGGAGACTGCAGGTTCCCCACCCCTGGTGTAGATAGCCCAAGGCTGGGAGTGATGGGGTTGGGATCTAGACACCAAAAAGGAAAAACCCTGGACTTTCTCACGTGGTCAAATCTCTGGCGTTACCCTGAGGCTATAATCCCATCAACTGGCCTTTCATGGTAGACCTCCCTATGGCTCCAGACCACTTCTCCTTTCTCCCTTGGCCAGTGTGGTCTAGGTCCCCAGAATTCTATTACATCATAGACTGCTTGGCCACTCCTAGATCCCTCCCATAGGTTTTTCTGTAAATATAAGGTCTGTCTTGTCTCCATTAAGATGCTTAGATTCTTAAAATCTAGCCACTGGTCAAATTCTTGTAATCTAGCCAAAAGCTTATGTATGTATGCCCAAAATGACTGTGTTCTGATAAACCTTGTCTTTGGCTGAAAGAAGGCTTGGGACGAATTCTTTTGGGCAGGACCTGCGTGTTGTGATTTTGGGGTCCCAAGACCCCTGAACCCCTAAACCATATCAGGGGTTGTCTGGTATAGCTGGGAATGGTCAGTGGTCTGGTATAGAGATATTTTCTCTGTCCAGAGGTGAAATGATAATGCTATCAACTATTGTTGAAAGGGTATATAAACTGTGTAGCCAAACTCCTAAGTGAACTCAGTTACTGACTGCAGCTCCCATGCATGTCTTCCTACTTTGAGAAAAATAAACAGGCATGCAGCCTAATTCTGTTTGTCTTTCTTAGATCAGACTCTGGAAGTTGACAATGTGAACCTAATGAGAGTTTGATAGTTATACGAAAAGATATGGAAGAAGCCAGTGACATGATCAATCCACAAGAATTTATTGAGCATATTAATTTATGAAGCATTTATGTTTCAGGAACCAAATGAAACAGTTCTTGCCCACAGGGGATTTGCATTCTATAGGAAAAGAGCTTATTTGCACTTGAATGATGGGTTGATTTTCAAAATTACTTTCAAAATTTGGCTAGTGTATCTGCTTTACACCTTGAAAACCCTTTTAATAATAGGTGATCTGAAATAATTGATCTGACCATTTTCTATTGCCTCCTCAAATAACATATTTTTTTTTATCAGGTTGTATGTGGGAATACAGTGTGGAAGACAAAAATCACTAGGACTGGAATCAGGAAACACAGGCGAGAATTCTGGACTGGGCTGAAACTTACTAGCTGTGTGACCCAATGCCAGGTCATTTCCCCTCAGGGGCCTTAGCTCTCTTCTCTGTAAATGGAATTTGGAATATTTGCTCTACCTCCCTCCCAGGTTGTTGTAAGGAAAGCCTTTTGTTAACGTGAACATAATGTGTTCTAGTGAATTATTATTATTCCGTTGCTTCAGAAAATGTTGACTAGGACCTAGAAAATATCATTCTCCACCCCCCCCAATCAGAAAGTAAATATCAAGAGATTGAAAGGTCATAGTGCTGGTCTTGGTTAAAGAAAAAAAAAAGAACCCTACTTTTTTCTTTCCTGGAAGTTGCTATCATTTGATGTCAGCTTCTGGCTCAAGCAAAAAAATCTATACCCATTTGAAATAGCATTATTTGAAATGCAAGTTTTTTGCATACAATAAATTTCTCAACATAGAAGAGATATTATTATAGAGTCTTTATTATAAACTGCAGGGTGTGACCTACAGTAAAAGACATATTTTTCCTTGTCTTTTTTTATACCATAATCAGTAGATTTAAGTCACAGAGTGAATCCTGAATATCAATCTGGCTAGCATGGCTTTACTTAATTCACTAACAAAATAAAATATATGTGCATTTGGCAGTTGAAATGAGAAATAATGAGGCACTTAGGGGAATTAAATTTCTGCATTATAATGTAATAAGATTTTAATGACACAAGAAACATATACCATTCATACATTTTGGTGTTTGAGAAACCACACAATACTAAAAACCATGAGATTTTCTTCCACCCCCTGATGATTTTTGCTTGCCAGAAAGTGTTCATGTGATTTATATCTTGATGTAATAATGTTGTCCTATTGGGACAAAATGTATTATGACATTATATATGGCTTTTATTAATTCTATTCTATTGGATAATTGGAGACCTCCTGTGTTTTTTAAAATGACAGAGTAGAGACCTTAGCTCATTTTACATTTTTTAATTTCATGCTTGTCTTCTGCAAAATCTTTTCCATAAATTTAAATTGAACAAAACATGGATGCAGCCCCAGAGAGGAGAGATCAACAAATTGGTTAGAATTTCATCCAGAATTCAGAGAAATTGGAATTTATTTTTCATTTCCACGATTATGTCCCACAGATAGAAAATTTGGTGGAAAAGAGCAAACCTTGAATAACTATTATATAATCAAGTATAATAAATGTGTCTGAAACTTGGAACTCATAGATACCAAGATATCATAACTAATACAAATTATTTAGACAAGATAACCAATGTTAAAATCAGATTTGCAAAATTCATTCAGATCATTTCTAATAATAAAAAAAAATCCTCAGAAATGTAAGTTAAAGAGAGACAGAAGGACAGGAATACAAGATTCAGAAATGTTAACAAATTCAATTTGCTGCCTACTGTTTTAGTGTGCAATATTATTTACTCATAGTGCCATGAATGCAGTAGGTGTTTAATAAATGTTGAAGTGAATTGAGTTGGTTTGTGAAAAACTTTAGTTTGTTGTGTTACATTCAAATGCTTCCCTTAATCTCCCAGTGCCATATTGTACTTAGCTGAATTTACCACTTTAGATCAACATTTACTTCAAGAATATTAACTGTTCCCAGAAATATACATCTTTTTTAGACTTTTACAAAAAATTTTCCATCTTGCAATAACAAAGAAGGAAACCAATTACAGAAAGCTATTAAATTAGCAATTATGGTCTAACAAAAACAAGGGGATTGTAATTCCTCGCTCATCTGAGAACACACAATTTATAGGCTTCAATTCAGATAAGAGTTGGGCAGAGTGGGGTGTCTTTATTCCATAATTTGCAATTAAAATGTTTTCTATGTATGTAGTACTGGTTCAGAGGGAAACACAGGTAAGTATACCTGCTTCATTGGGTAGAAAGAACCAAAGCACAGCTAGGTGCTCCATAGTGAAAATAATATGCTGGTTAATCTGCCTGCCACACATCTCTCCCTATTCTAGTCCATCCAAGTAATCTTTCTGAAGTGCAAGTCTGACCATGTCACCTCTCTGTTCAATAAAATCCAGTGGCTCCCCATCACCTCCAGGATCAAATATAAAATCCTCTGTCTGGCATTCAAAGCCTTTCATGACCTTTCCCCCATCTTGGATCTGTTGAGGTTTAGGGGTTTAGGGGTGCTGGGACCCCAAAATCACAATACAAGGATCCTGCCCAAAAGAATTCAACCCAAGCGTTCTTTCAGCCAAAGACAAGGTTTATTAGAACATCCATCATATTGGGCAGACTCATAAGGAGTCTGAATGTTAGTGAGCTATTAACTAGATTATAAGAATCCCAGCATCTTAATGGAGACAAGATGGACCTTATATACAGAAAGCCTGTGGGAGGGATCTAGGAGTGACCAAGTAGTCTACGAGGTAATAGAACTCCAGGGAACTGGACCATGTGGCCAAGGGAGAATGGAGCCTTGATAGGATTAAGGGTGGGAAGTGGCCTGGGGCTATGGGGAAGTAAGCCCCTGGAGGGCTAGGCTAGGTTAAGGGTGACAGAGAGTTGGGAGGTCGGGTGCAGGCAATAACAAAAGGCCAGTTGATGAGATTATAGCCTCAGGCAACCTCCAGAGATTTGGCCATGTGGGAAAGTCCAAGGTTTTTCCTTTTTGGGGTCTAGATCCCATCCTCATCAGATCCAGTGACACTGGCTTTTTGCTCTTCCTTGCACAAGATATTCCATCTCCACTCCAGGCATTTTCACCAGCTATCCTCTGTGCCTGGAATTCTCTTTCTTCTCACTTTGCCTTCTGGCTTTTCTGGCTTCCAAGTCTCAGATACAACTGGACTTCTGACAACCCTCCTCCTTAACCTTCCCTCTCTTGATTATCTCCAATTAATCCTGTATAGATCTTGTTCATCCATAGTTGCTTGCATGTTGTCTTTCCCCATTAAACTGTGAACTTCCTGAGAGCTGGGACTGCTGTTGGCCTTTCTTTGTATCTCTAGCACTTAGCAGAGTGCCTGGCACATAGAAGGCACTGAATAAATGTTTATTGACTCACTGTCTGATTATAGACACAGAAGAGTGCATGGGGTTTGAGCAAGTAACAGGAAGCTGGCATTCTGGACCAGGTGTTCCTTGAGTAGTTAGGGAATGAGCAGAGTACAAGCGAGACAATGGGTATAGATCAGGCAGTCCCAGGAAGAAGTCCCAGAGACACAGGAGCATTGAAAGAGAACGGAAGGCAGAGGTCCAATCAGGAGTCCAGTGGGGAAGGGACAAGAGTTGGAGACCAGGGAAAGACAGTAATTTGAAAGCTAAGGAGGCAGTGATAAACCAGGATGGGGCAAGTCCTGAGTAGCAGGGCAGGGCCACAAATAAGCAAGGGTAGGCTGCAGCGGGGGGCCGGGGGTTGAGCGAGGGTGCCTCTGACTCAGCCAGCAAGTTTCTTATATATCTATACTGAGGCATCAGCCAGTCCCAAGTGGGATAAAGCAGGGCTACAGGTGTAGAATTGCATGTTAGAAGAATTATGTGCACAGGAGATACAGTTTTCATGCCTTCATAAATACTGGATGAGATCTGATTTATTTTATTGGATTAGGAAACTCTCAGTGAAGAAACTTAGTGTGGAGTTTGGTCAAATCATGGATAGAATCTCAGTTTTACAGCCTCAGTTTCCTCATCTGTAAATTGTCCACCTGTGTTGAGTCGTTGTAAGATGATACATGCATAGTCCTTCTCAAACATTAAAGCACTATATAAATACTAATCAACTATTGCTGGTTCATATTGGCACCTGGTTTGCAATTTATAGTCTTAAAGAGTTGCCTAGGCTCATTAAGAAATTAAATGACTTAGGGAGAGTCACATAGCCAATATGTCTCAGAGTCTCTGCCAGCTCTCTATGCACTAAGCCACCCTGCCTCATATGTTTATGTACAGAAAAATGATCTACCTATTTATCTATCTATTCATCTATCCACACACATATCTATTTATGTATATATACTACTATATATAGTTACATTTTATTGTTGTTCAGGCATGTTTGTCTCAGTTTCCTCATCTGTAAAATGAGCTGGAGAAGAAAATGGCAAACCACTTCAATATCTTTGCCAAGAAAACCGCAAATGGAGTCACAGAGAGTGTACTGGAGAAATAGATGGTTATGTATATGTTTATATTTTATTATTGTTGTTCAGTCATGTCTGACTCTTTGTGATCCCTTTGGGGTTTTCTTGGCAAAGATATTGGAGTGGTTTGCCATTTTCTTTTCCAGCTCATTTTATAGATGAAGAAACTGAGGCAAATAGGGTTAAGTGACTTGCCCAGGGTCATCAAGCTAGTAAGTGTCTGAGGCTGGATTTGAACTCATCATCCTGACTCCAGGCCTGGTACTCTATCCACTGTGCCCTCTAGTCACCCAGGTACCCTATGTTTTATACACACACATGTGTGTGCATGTGTGTGTATATATATATAATATATACATATATAGTTATATGTGTATATGTGTATATACACATCTATATCTATATGTCTATATGTGTATATACACATCTATATCTATATGTCTATTTTTATATCTATCTTTACACACATATGTACATAGACAGGGGACCTGTCACTTTATTTTTTAAGGAGCTCCAAGGTAAAGAACCTCATTCTAGCAATGTAGATGGCTACCTGTGCAACAGAGTACTAAGAGGTTAAGTGACTTGCTTAGCGTCATACACCCAGGAAATGGGACTAAAACTCAAATCTTCCTGGCTTTGAGGTCAGTTCTCTATCCCTTCCGGGGACCCAACCTATGAGGGCAAAAGCAGATGGGGTGGAGTAACCCTAGAAGATATTGTAAGAACAATTGATAAAAAACATTCCACTTGAAATCCTGGGTTTCATTCTTCTACAAATACATGTGGAGTCTGTTGGAAGGGAGGGTATAAACTTGGAGTACAAGGGTAGTGAGACAATGTAGAAAACCTGTGTGACAAAGGGTTAACTCCTGCATTAGACATCCTTTTATGAAGCTCCCTTTACTCACAGCATTCATATGGCCCCCGTGACTTTGCACTGGCCATTCTTGGAATGTATTCCCTCTGCCTCAAAGATCCTCACTTTCTTTAAGACTCGGTAAAAGTAACCTCTTTCCTTACTCCACCTCAGGAGCTAACACTCTCCCTTTGACATCCTTGTATTAAACTGTTTTGTATTTATTTTACATTTATTCTGTATATATTCATATGACGTATATGTTATGTATCTACCCCTCAGAGAAAATTAGCTCCCTGAATTCAAGGTACATTTCAATTTTTTTGTCTGTATAACTCTAACACCTAGCATGGTACCTGGCACGTGATCAGTGTTTAATAAATGCTTATTAATTGATTACTTGGTTTTATTAGTACTCCCACGAATCCCACTATGAAGAGATGGATTGTAATGTCCATATGGAAAACAGCAAGATGATGTAGCAAGGAGAAGACAAGTACATTCCTGTGGTCAGTCTCTTATTGTCCTGAGGCACAAGACCCTATTGTCCTTCTCATTATCTTATGATGAAGAGCTATAAATACACTTAGTGACCAGAACATTATCTAGTCCATTCTCAAATCCAGTGAGAGCTTTTGTCCCTCTGACCTTCCTGAGGCAGGCTTCCTTATGTGCCATTTCGCATAGCCTTTCGTTTTTTATCGGTTCAAAATGGGTTCTAATGCAAGTTTTGTGGTTTAAAATCACTCATGCTTCTTAAAATGTCAGACTTAGGCTATGTGCCATTTATCTCTAGAGGAAAATAGCCTGGCCTATTCCCAGATAAGAGAGACTTCAGGCTGTAACCATTTTTTAGGAATGGAAATTCTGGGGTCAATATGTCACTCAGGTTGATACCTTCCATAAGATAGATACTGGAAGGTGGTCCTACTCTGAAAAATAACACAACCTTTAAGTAAAGGCTCCTGTCTCTCTCTCTCTACACCCTTTACCACCTCTACCCTGGGAGTCAAAAGGAGTTTTTTAATGAAAGGAAGAAATTGACTTCTGGTTCGGCAGACTTGCCCATGCTGTCTCTCCTGCCTCCAAATTCCTCCCCTTTTTTGAGTGTTTTTACTCCAATTTGTTACACTTTCTGAAATTTCACCAGAAATATATTTGGATTAGTGATTCACAGATCTGAACCCTTTGGCATGAGTTCCCACATGGCATAAAGGGTCAAGATTTTTTTTTTCCTGGGGAGAGAGAGGATGGGATTTCCCCTACTTTGGGCTTAGTGACTTCACCCAGAATCATGAGGCAACCTGGTACACAATCCTCTCTATGTGAGCACACTAGCCCTACCTTAACTAAGGCAGGTTTACTACACAGACAACAAAAAGAATAAAGGGGGAAAAATCTACTAATGGCCTACTACGTCTCATGCACACTCCCCAACCCAAGTCCACAAATTCTGAAATGAACACCTCAGGGAGAGACAGTCTGCTTCTAGCTCAGAATTCTCATAGAAAGCAGCTCCTCTGAGCAAACTGTACTCACTGAAGCTACTTATGGACCGTCTCCACTCATCATCTCATTTTGGATTCTAGTGGCCCTTTGATAGATTTACACATTTACATTGAATTAGAAAATTTCCCCAAAAGTCCATGTGCTTGCCAGTCTCATTAAAGAAGAGATAGCTTAACATCTTGTATCTGAGAGATATATTACGAGAATTTATCAGGTGTTAATATAAATTAAGTGCTGTCAAAAGTGTCAACAGAAAAATCAGAGGGTCCAAGTCTATGAAGAATGGATTTCAAGTATTGAAGGATCATAGGATTAGAATCAGAGTGGGTATGGGGGAGGGGGGTAACAGACAGAGCATCCTTAAAGAGAGAATACCTACAAAAAGATCCAAAGGAGAGAATTCAGAAGAGGAATTCAATCAGGTCAGAGAGTAATCTCTTGCCTTCTAAACTTTTCATTGTGGTGTTACCCCTTACTTGGAGAAGATACGGACTGGACTTCTGACTTTAGTGATATAGAGAACTTCCTAACTAGGGGACCCCCTCTATCAATGCAGGTTAGCACCTTTTTTGAAACTTGTAGTACTAGAGAATTTTCTAGAGCAGAAGTGTCATTATTGTTGTTCATCCTTCATTCTCAAAGAGGACCAATGACATCAGTAGGTTGATTTCTTGATTTTCAAGTGAATTGTATTTAAGTGAGGCAGGGCTATGCAAAGTCACCAGCCTCACTCTCTCCCCCAGAATCATCAGAGACCAGTGGCAAGACATAGGTCAAGACAACTGGTGATGGCCCCAGATGCAGCAGTATCAAACACAAAGCCAATGGGTCACATGTGGACCACATCACTCCTGAGGGGTCCAAACCAGATAAAATATAATTGGAAATATTTAACAAAATAATTAAAAATGCAATAAAACATAGATAATATTAAATTTAAATCATTAATATGTAGCCCACAGGAATCCTTATGTACAATCTAATGGCCCCCATTTCTATTTGAGTTTGACACCACTGCTCTAGTGCAATGAAAGGTTGAATAACTTGCCCCACGTTACACAGCTAGTATATCAGTCAGTGAGTGAGTCAATTAACATTTATTAAGTGCTCATGATGTGCCAGGAACTATATGAGAGATGGGACTCAAGCCTAGGTCTTCCTGTCCCTGAGGTCAGCTTCATTATGCTACAGCTGCCTGTCAGTAATCCTTGGGTTGATCATGTCTTTTTACTTTATGAACT
Source organism: Vombatus ursinus (assembly GCF_900497805.2). Classification (NCBI taxonomy): domain Eukaryota; kingdom Metazoa; phylum Chordata; class Mammalia; order Diprotodontia; family Vombatidae; genus Vombatus; species Vombatus ursinus. The sequence continues at coordinate 7,647,283 of NW_020954720.1, forward strand.
TCTAGATGCAGCTTTACTCTACCAGACCTATAATTCTAATCCTGCCATCTTTCAATACCTGAGATTCATCTTTTTGTGTCTTGGATCTCCTAGTGTCTCTGCTCACATTTTTGACAAGACCTGATTGATATTAGGTGACCCCTGATAACTCCTTCTACTGTGTCACTCAGGGGGCAAGGTTTTGATATACCCTGGCAAAAACATGGCCTTTGGGAAAAATTTCTAGTACAACACAAATATGTAAATCTATTAAAACTTACTTCTATGTATTTATAGCAGTGGTTTTTAACCTTTTTAGAGTCATGGACCTTTTTTGTCATTCCAATGAAGTCAATGAAATCCTACTCAGAATAAGGATTTTTTAAAAAAAATTATTATCAAAAGAAATATTAAATTTCAGCTAGAAATTCATTCAAACAAAGATGTAATTTTTAATTTATTTTCCATCTCAGTTCACAGACCTCCTGAAATGAATCCATTGACTTATTGTGGGAGGTTGATGGGCCCCAGGTTAAGAAGTGCTGATTTAGAGTGATTTTAAGCAATGACTCTAGAAGTATAGATCTATATACATTCCTACAAAGATGATGGAATTACATGAAATACTAGATCCTCTCTTGACACATAAGAAAGACATGGTGAAGCCTCTGACCTGGCTACTAGAAATTAAAGAGGAAATCCCTTGCTCTTTATGTGTCTTCCCCTAATACTTACCTCTGTTTTTAAGCTAGAGCCTAAGAGTTGCATGCAAAATTGCCACTCCCTCCTCCGCCCCCAAAAAAGTCAAGTTCTAATAGGTTTTTGCTCTCTCTCTCTCTTTCTCTCTTCTTCTTCTTTATCTTTTTCTTCTTCTTCTTCTTCTTCTTCTTTTTCTTCTTCTCCTTCCTTCTTTTCTCCTTTTATTATAGAAAATTGCATTTACTCAAAATAGAATGCAAAGTATAAAACAGGAAAATGAATCAAGCAGTAAACACTCATAGCTCCTATTTCCCAAACTCCAATGTTCCAAACTTTCAGAGAAAGTAGGTTATGAGTCTCGGAGCTCTGTTCCCTGAGATGGCTCATTGGCCTGATACTATAAGTTAATAATAAAAGGAAAAGAGCTATGTAAGTCTATTTTTCTCTACTAACTCCCATCCCCAAGCTCTGATGGTAACATGCTGGCACAATCTAGGAAAGGGGAAAAGGGTTTTAGTAACATACCCCAAAAGCAAACCTTGGGCTTCAGGGTCAGAAAGGCAGTCATCTTAGTAGCAGATTTCTGAAGAATGAAAGTTGAAATTGTATCTGCTCAGGATAAGAACTCGATCTGGGAGGACATTATTATTTCCTAGCTCTGAGGATCCAAAGCTTCCTGGTAGTAGCACCCTGCGTTAGACACCGTTACTGGACAACTACTTGGCTCCCACATACGTTTTATTTTCTCTCTTTTGGTAGATGGTCTGAATCCCATCTTTCTCATGAGAATTCATGACTGGTCTTCCAGGAGGCATGCTGCAATGCTCCTACCAAATGAGAACACACAATGAAGAGAAGAGAAGGAAGGGATGGAGAAGGGAGTAAGCATTTATTAAGCTCCTACTAGGGGACAGGCCCTTTGCTAAGCCTATCACAACCATTATCTCATTTGTCATTATCATCTGGTCTGTTCCTAATAAGCTTTTAGGAGATGTGGCAGGCCAAGGAGGCTTCTCTCTCCCATTCTAGGTTTTTCCACTTACCATTTTGAGAGGCTTGCAAAGGCTAATACATTTTCCCTTCTCTAGCAATAAGCATAGTGATCTTTACATGGTAAAGATTTACTGTTTATGAAATCCACTGTTCCTGGCACAGAAAACTGGTGCAAAGTGGGTCTGGAGATAGCCTGGTCAAAGAACTGGAATTTGACTCACCCGTCTCAGCTATTTACTACCTGTAGTACCTGAGAAAGACATTTCCTGGCTCTGGGACCCAGTTTTCCCCACTGTAAAATAAGGGAGTTGGGCTAAGCAATGTTTTCTCATCCTTTTTGCCCCAAAGTCTATAAAACCTGTGGATCTGTACTTGACAATCCCAAGATGCAAAAGGAAAGATTAGTTTCTTTCTCATTTAGTGGGTTGGAGTAGAAATTAAGGGATATTTGGCCCTAACTACCACACTATTAAAGGACATTAGAATTCTACCTAAACTTTGCATAAAGCCTTTGACTTAGAGGCTTGTTTGAAATCGTTTTTCAGATACAGGCAAGCTATCTAACCTCTCAGAGCCTCAGTTTCCTCATCTACAAAATGTATCTTTTAACTCCTTTTAACTGCTTACCTCCTGGGGCTATTGTGAGGAATCAGGTTTTGCATACTTCAAAGCACTCTAACAATTCCAGCTATTAGCAATAATGATTATTATTTTCTCTCCTACTCCCTATTTCCACGTACAGGAAGTGATGAACCAAAGGTTTTTGTTGAATTCCCTTCAATCCCAGCATTCTTTCCACCCTACTAGGCTGCCTGTGGGGCTCAGGGCTCCTCCATGCACACAGTATAGTACAGGCTCACCAATGCCTGGGGTACCATCTGAGGCCAATCTGTGTCATTTCTTTTTAATGGACACGATGACACAGAATTTCAGAGTTCAGAGAGATCAGAGGCTTTCCAGTTTAACTTGTGGTGTCCTCATGAAAGTCTTCTTGAGTAGGCAGCTCTCTAATTTTTTTGGTCTCAAGACCTCTTTATACTTTTAAAAATCATTAAGAACCCCAGAAAGAACTTTTGTTTATGTTGTTACATTTACTGATCTTTATTGTACTAGACATTGGAACTCCTAAGTATGATTGTGAAAATAGTTTTAACCTCATGAACCCACTAAAAGGGTCTTATGGAACACCCTGGGGTCTCTAGATAACACTTGGAGAACTGCTGACTTAGGTTAATTCCCTACAACGGAAAGTCGGTCTTTGGGGGTTACCTTTAAAACACCTGATGGAAACGTGGCCAACAATTTCAGTGGTGAATAGGATGCTATACTAGCCATCTAGTTCACTTCCTTTATAGGTTAAATGGACATCTGTGAGTTGGGCTAAATTGGGATGTCTACAATTTATAATGTTATTTCTGAGACAAAATGTTTTTCAATTTTCATCCAACTCTTGGAACACAATCCATTTGTAGGCTGATAGGTTAATAGCCTATACTTCTTTTGTCATTGTTGTTGTTTTTTTCTTATTGAGACCTAACAAATAGTGAGTGATCTCTCTATATCTCAGAAATGTCCATGCATGCTATAATGTAATTAACTACAGCAAAGTTGAAGTTTCTCCTCAGAGAGAATCTTTGAGGCCAAGTTATCATGGTGTTTGAATGACCTCTCCTCTTTAGAAAGTGGAATCAACTTAGGGTTCTAGACACTGTTTCTCAAGAAGTTCACTTTGTCTCTGCTTGCCAGGTAAACTGGGAATAGACTAATTCAGCCTCCATCATGAACTCCCTGTAACACTTAATTTTAAAAGAGAGAGAGAGAGACAACAACCCTTTTGGCACATGACCTCATAGTTCACAGGCTTCTTGGCTCTGTTTCCTCAACATAAAATAATCTTGGAGACTGTTGCTCACAATCTTTGGTAGAGATCACTTCTATATCATATTCCCACTAGTTTTGGGGAAGTCAGTTAATTAGCACTCATAATTTAATTTTAATGGAAATTACATATAGGAGCTTGCAAGATAAATATATTGTTAAACACCCTTCAGGCCTAGGGTGCTTAAGAGTGCAGGATCCTTAAACATATTAGGCTTATGTGATCACATAGGCCTACTGAATTTCCTGCCCCCAGCCTCAAATTGATGGAAATAAAATGTTTAAGCTTTTAACTTTACCTTCTTACCTTTTTAATAATGTTTGCATACCTCTTAGGTTATTTGCAGATGTTACTCTAGCCATTAATGTTTAAATATTCTTTGGGGAAGATTTTCAAAATTGTGTGTTTTGGACTTTGTGGGTGTTTTAACCTGTAGTGGATTTATACTGAAGCTTAGTTATTGCTGGCAAAGCCACAGACAAAAGTACCCCTAGACCCCCTTAGCCTTCTGGGCCCTGGAGTGGGTTAGCAGAAGTAACTCCAAGAAACTTGGGGAAGTACATGCTCTTTTGGGAATTTGAGGCTAGTCAGTTAATAAACATTTATTAAACATCTACTGTGTGCTGGACACTGTGCTAAGCCTGAGGTCCCCATCTATTCTGAGAATATACTAAGGTAGAGAATAATTCTTGGGCTAAAAGGAGCTAAAGAGACATGGGGTGTATCCCCTCATCCCCTTTCTTTTTCCCCCTCTTTCTCCCCTTTGCCCCCTCCCCCCATGAATCTAGTTTCCCTCAATGTACTGGACCTTTAACGACCAAATTGTGAAGTTGCTTAGAAATAAGCCTTTGTTAATAAACCTGGCCCATCTATGGGTAGTCTTGGCTGTTGCCTATGACCTCGGCCCAGTTATTTCCTCTCAAACTGCTTGGCTTTTCCAGTTCTGAGCACAATCTGTTAACCACCTGCCTGTGCTGTTTCTTTCTCTGTCTTAGTTCTTGCTGGTGACCTTTCCTCAATCTGGTCTGCTGGCTCTGCTGTGAGGTCATGGTTTACATACCTCCTTCAGGCCACCTGACTAGCCCTCTCCCTATATTTGGCTCATATTTCTCAGACTTGTTCCTTGCCACTACACCAAGCATTAGCCCAGTCCTCTGTTCTGATCAAACATCACTGCCATCTGCTTGCATGACCATTCTCCATACTTGAATATTCAATTATGGCACCTGCTGGCCTGATATCTGTTCCATGACTGGATGTGGGTACGTTCTGCTCAGATGGAAACTTGGGTTTCCAGATTATTTTGTAAAATCTCACTACATCAGTGATCCATCAGAGCTCCTAATTGGCCCCAGCTTAGTTTTTCCAACCATATCTACTCTGTAAGATGAATATCCTATTTCAAATCAAGTCAACTCCTTTGTCTCACCACTAAGCACTATACTTCCTGTTCTCATGCCTTTGTTTATGCTCTTCCTTGACCCTTCTAACTGTCCCTTCTGCTGATACAAATCTTCATCTCATTTTCAAAATAAGCTGAGACTTTGATGTTATTTTGTATCAAAACTCATACAACATTAACAAATCTGAGTGGCCCCTATCCAGAAGGCAACAATAGAAAGATTAACACTCTTGTGCCAAAAAGGAGAAAGAGGATTCATAGACATTTTTAGAACAAATGACAAACATGAAAAATCTGCAAAAATATTTTTGGAAGAAGTAGACATCACTAAACAGGCAACAGGAAAGGCTGAGAACATGTAACACACCCCTGGATTGGTCAAATATAACAGAAAGTGGCTTACATCCAGATGGAGTCCATAAAATGACTACAATCCAAGAGCAGAATCAAAAATCCTTTTATGGGTACCATCTACAATGACATAGTTTGCCATATATCACTAAGGAAGCTCTTTACAAATGGTTGAGTAACCCAGACTTGTTTGTGGAAATGGAGAGGTTTATTGATTGATAGTGGTGATTCAGGACCAGGTCTTTACTTCCAGAAACTATGGAAGGGTTTCCTTAAGGAACCTGGACTTAGTGATCAATGTAACTAATGCAAGAAAATGGTGGGGACAGTGCAACACATCACTGTAGGCTGTAAAACTTTATCACTTGCTGAATACTTGTGAAGACATGACCTGGTGACTAGAATTATACACCAGAAGCTTGTTATCTTTCATGGACTGACAGATGACAAATGCCTATGCTATAAATACAGCTATAAATAAATGTTTTAGGGAAGTGAACTGATAAAGTCTACTAGGACTATATTATCACAAACTGAATCACAATCATCAGGAAATATCTTGATTTATAAAAAATTAACAATTTCTTTAAGAATATCACCTTATCAAATATTCATAATCTTCCAAATTAGGCCCATCTCTAGGCCTCGGTATATAAGAGAAGAGATTTGAATGGGAAAGTGTCAGGCTTCTGGAGCTCTTTGAGAAGGCAGACCACTTATAACCCTCATGCCTGTACCAGAGGTCAGTCAGGGGAGGGAGGGGCAAGAGTGAGCCTAGAGGGCCTGTCACATTTTCCCTTCTACCCTCTACTATTGACCGTGTCTTCAAAGAGACTGGTCCAGTAACAAGTAAAGCATCCAGCTGGGATCTGGGAAAAGGAAAACTAGATACATCAAGGAAAAATAGCTTCAGGGAGCATGATTGCTTTGCGGTACTAAGAAATGTAGCCATTGACTACAAAGGCACCAACTTTGGTGCCCAGGAGACAGTTATCCCTTACGCGGACATTGTGAGGACTCCATGAAGAAAGAAAAGAGATCTAATAATACAGAGATGTGAATTTACCCTTTGGTTACAAAGCTCTCTAAGCTTGCACTGATTTTCCCCTAGTCTCTTGTATGACAGTGTGCTCCCAGTTTGGGGAAATGTTTTCTACCAACTCTTCTTACTATAACACCTTAGTAAACACCCATTTTCAAAAGCAATTTAGCTCAGGCTGGCTAACTAATCATCAACGCGGGAGCACATTGATGGAGGTTTAATGCCTGCAGAAAAAGCCATGCCCGAGGGGAGAGACTGAGAGTAGTGAGTGCCTGGACAGAATAGCTTGGCCCACACTAGAGCTGGAGATGAGAGTGACAACTCCTCATTACCTCAGCAGAGTGCCCCACCACTGACCCTTTAATATACTAATAATACTAACATTTATGCAATGACTTAAGATTCACAAAGCTCTTGACATGCCTGTGGTAATGGTCTTTTAGTCAAAATAAGTAAATGTAAAAAGACTTTGTTTTTCTTAGTATCCAGTTTCAAATGTCACTGAAATTGATTTTGTTGATGTTGAATATTTACACTGAATTTTGTTTATATTATATTATTTGTATTTGAACTATTTAGTTTATATTTATATTGTAATACATAAATTATATTTTAACATATTAATTAATTTAATATATTAATTTATATTTTATATTTATTAAATATTTTATACTTATATTATATTGTTTATATTGAAAACTGCTTTGGTAGAAGCCAAAAAGAAACGCTGAATAATAGAACTTATCCTAGAATAAGCAAGATATTATCTAGGGCTCTTTACCTCAAGCAATAGGTTATGTTGTTGGTTTCATTCCTGTCCTTGTCCTAGCTCCTCTCAGGTCCTCCTGAATGAGCAAGCTTTACTCTTGGAAAGGAGATTGTCCTCCTTTACAGAAGGTAATTTATTTTCTAATGGAGAACTTGGAGTTTTAGAAAATATGACTATTTACGATGACTTAGCATAGCATACATGAAACCTGTTTCACTAAATATCAACTAATATAAATAATTTAGATAAATTTTCAACAAAAAAAGGTAGTCAAGAATATGAAGAAAAAATAATAATAGCTAATCATAGCTAACATTTATATATCACTTATTATGGGCCAACCACTATGCTATGTTTATCATTTGATACTCACAACAACTGGTGGTGAGTGCTATTATTATCATCCCTATTTTACAGATAAGGAAACTAAAGCAAACTGAGGGCAAGTGACTTGCCTAGGGTCACACAGGTAGTGTGCGAGGCTGTTTTTGAACTCAGGTTTTAGTGACTCCCCGCCTGCCACCTAGGTGCCTCGATTGCCCCTAAGGTTCAGAGTCTGTACTAAGCAACAGATGAAGGGCAAAGGTTCAGTTAGCGTAAATGGCCCAAGGCAGTAGGAATGAAAACCTGAGCCCTGAAAGGTGTAGCTTCTCCATTAGTAACCAAGGTTGGTCTTAAGCTGGTGACTCAAGTCATATATAATATTTTACATGCTGCCGTTCCATGGCTTCCTCACTTTTTCACTTTTTATCACTGATTAAATAACAAAGGAGGGGGGAAATGAAAACTGGTGGGAGGCAAAGGTGACGAAAAATGCAATTGTTTCTCTAGTAACCCCTGGCACCTTGCAAGGGCTGCAATTCCAAAAGGGCCTGGGCTTTTACTGCCTCCTGAGGAGACAGAGGCTGGTTGGCCTGACTCCCTGTCTCTGCTTGAATGACTTGCAAAGAGCCTCTGTCTACCATTCCGGTGCTCCAGGTCATCTGTTTCATATGCCTCCTGTGGGAGAAGAAAAAAATATAGTATGCACTCTGGAGAAGTTGGAAATGACTGATGATATCGTTACAATGCCTCGCGTTGGACAGCGAATTAGGTGCCATATCTTTCTTTTCTTTTGGCCTCCTTCCTACTCATCCCTGGTATAGGAAAATCAAGCTCAGACAGCACAGCATATCCTCATTAGGGAGCAAATGGAAGATGCTTCCTGGTTAAATCTGCTTTGATCTTACCGGAGAGGGTAGAAATGAGCTTATCACAATGGGAGCTCTAAATTCAGGCTTTCCAGGACAGCCTCTTTATCTGTGGCTCTCCATATGGCTGCTTTGGGGTCTTTAGTTTCTTTGAAAAATGCATTTTCCTTTATTTGGGGCCTGTACTGCCTTTTCAATATTACATTTTCTTTAATGTATAATGTTAATATAAGATATTGTTGCTAGACCTATTGTGTTTCATGAATAAATTTATTTATAATTCAGAAACAGAATCTATCATTTTCTCATAGTTTACAGCAAAAACAAGTATTTAGTCCCAAACTAAAGTGTTATGAGCCTTTCTTGAAATAGGGCTAGGATAAGTGGGAAGCTCTGTAAAGGCTTTGCCTGTGCTAAAAGCACTGGGCATTTTCTGAGGATTGATGGCCAGCTAGGAGGAGTTGATGGTCCTTGGCTGTACCTTGGGCCATTAACCCCAACCAGTCATTAATTGCCTGGAAATGTCCTGGGCTGAGGTCATTATTGCTATTATAAACTGAATTAATGCCCTGTGCATTGGCCAATCAGATTATTTGAATTATCTCTACTTTCCATTCAATTTATAATTTTAAACAGTACCACAGGCAATCAGACCAGATGATAGATTAATCACATGCAAAATTACATTTTAAATGAGTTGTTTTTGATTCATACAGATAACCAAAGGACTTGAATGCATTAATCTTGTCAGTATTTGGCATTTATAGAAGTTGATTGGCCATGCCACTCTCCCCCTCAATACTTCCTCTTTCCTACCACTACATGCCCATATTATGAGGAAAACAACAAAATGAAATGATCTTTTGCTTCAGATTGAAGTTTTTTGGCACTGCTCTTCCTAGAGAATGTTTGCATGCAAGGTTTTCATTATTCTAGTGCCAGGGAATCAGAATGACCAAGAGTTGGTGCCTCCCAGATGAAGTTTGAAGTGGTCTGTACATGTGATGATGTGGGCCAAAGCCTCATTGATTTTTTTTTTCATCCCAAATTTTCTTTGAAGTATTGTTACTGGGATTTCAGAGACCTGTCAGAGTCCTCTTTTCTCCTCCCTTCTAGTTTTGGTACCATTTTGGCTCTCACCATATTTCTTCTCCAGCAATCCATTTAGCATGTCCGTACCGTTGGCAACCTTCTATCATATCCCGCAAGCCCATTTTCAAAAAGGAAGTTCTTTCCTTCTCTTTGAATTCTTCTTTCTTCTTTATCTACTGCCCCAATTCTCTCAAAATATTTCTATGATTGGGATATTTTAAGATATAATTCTTCAAGCCTTTTGGAATATCTCTTGAGCTCTTTGGAGGAAAGGTATCTTCTATTTATGCAGCAAATAGAGTAATTTGCCATGACAGAGCATGTAGACAGATTTGTTTTGACTTCTGGAGTTCAACGTCACAATTTGGATTATATTTCTAGATCACATTTGGTTTGATATGGGGTCTGATTGGATATTGCTTGACACTGTGTAAAATACAGATTTAAAAGTGGAAGTAAATTAAACAGTGTGGCATATTTATTTGGACTTTGTGGTTTTGTGAGATGGAGTCATGAGGCAATAAGATAGTCAGAGAGGGGTCAGAGAGGATTGTTGAGAGCCTAGCCAAATCACACATTTGGAATCGTAGGATCTCAGGGATGATAAGGACCTCATTGGTTTTCTAGTCTAACCCTAACTGGAGTACGTGTGAATCGCTGTAGCAATGTAGTCAATAGCATCTGCTTAAAGATCTACAATGAGGAGAAGCAATAGGATTTCATGGAAAGAACTACTCCTATCATTGCTGTGTGATCTTGGTCATTGAACCTGTTTCCATACCTGCAAAAAAATGGATAAGAATATTTGGTGTTTTTTTTTTTCCTGCTTCATATGGTTATTATACAGCTCAAACAAGACAGTGTAGGTACAGTGCTTTGAAAACTCCACAGTGATAAATAAATGTCAATTATTGCTATTATAATTTCCCTCCCTCCTCTTCTTCATTATCTTTAATTATTGTCGTACCAGATTTTAAATCTTGGTTCTGCGATTTACTACCTATGCGACTTGGGGCAAATCTCATTATTTTCGTGTATGTGAACCCATTTCAAATGTTGAAGGCTGAGCTAGGGGATCTCTAATTTCCTTTCTAGCTCAAAATCTATGATCCTCTGAGGAATTCACTGGTTCCTAAAACATTCTATTCTACTCTTAGACACCTCTAAATGTTAGAATGCTTTTCCTCATATCTAGCTACTTCCATCACTTAAGCTTGAATACTCTGCAGTCTAGGGGTGAAGGGAGAACAGGAAATCTATTTCTGTTTTAGAAATAACCAGGGCATGAACTTTCTATGTATTACATCACTATTCAGCAAAGAAAGATACTAGAAGAATCAATCAAGGTGTTGCCAGGCCTTTCTCCGGTGTTGAGGTCAAGAGTGGGGATAGTGAATTTAGTGTTGGATTTGGAAGCAGGAAGACTTGTGTTGGAATCCTACATTATTAGACACTTAATAACTGTAAGCCAGGCAAGTCACTTAATCTTTCTAAGCCTCAGACTCTTCATCCAGAAAAAAAAAAAAAGATGCAGATGATAGCAATAGCTTGATTTTCAGAGTTGTTGTGAGGATCAAAAGCATCTTGTAGACCTTAGAGAGCCATGTAAATAGCAGCTGTCATTATTATGGTTTATCTTGCTATTTTCACTATATTATTTTTATTAATATCATCATTTAATAGTAGTTAGCTTCTTTCTAGGTTTGTGAAGCACTTTACAGGTTGGGGTTGCAAGAACCTAAGGAGGCCAGAATCATCAGGAGCATGTCTAGAAAAGTGCAAAAGAGAACCTTGCTCATTTACAATAGAGATTTAAGATGGAGACTGTGAAGGAGAGATTCCAATAGAACAGACAAGAGTTTTCAGAGACTACTATGTTTTGACCATGATAGGACACCAGGCAGTAGTTCCTGGGTTCTCACTTTGGGGAAAATCAGAATACTACATGTTCTTGGAGAGAGGAGAAATGAGACATTCATTCTTGTTTGTCTTCTCTGCCTACTTATTTTGAAGTCACTTCTGGAGACTGGTGTAAGTGTGGCACAATGGTGATATGGAGGGGGTATGACATATGGACAATTAGAAGATGAGGGGACATGTTTTTCTGTAGGCCATTTCCACATGTTACCATTTAAAGAGTTTTTCCTCCATTGGATATAGCCACTTTGGGTTAGGAAAAAGTTGTGAATATTAGCTCTGCTTGAATTCATCCTTTAAAATGACTAACAAAATAATGGATAAATTTGAATAAATCTCTTCTAAGTTGTTTCTTCAGATTTTTAGGTATGAAATCAAATAGTATTTAGGTCAGCTGCTTTGTTAATGTCACATGTCCCTATCATTCAAATGAAATCTAGCATTGCATATGAACCTCCTACTTGCAGGAGAATTTATTTTTATTTTGATATTTATTTTTGATTTGAAACTATGACGGGGTGCAGGTACAAGGAACTTCCAGCAAAAAAATGCTCCCTGCCAATTCAGACTAGCACCTGCTTTACATCACGGAAATATTTTTTAAACTCTGCAATTTACAATTTTTTTGTTTTAATGGTATTTTATTTTTTTCAATTACGTATAAAAACAATTTTTAATGTTCATTTCTTATAAGATTTTGAGTTCCAATTTTTTCTCCCTCCCTACCTCCCTCTCCTTCCTCTTCCCTAAGACAGTAAGCAATTTGATACAGGTTATATATGTGTAGTCACGTAAAACGTGTTTCTGTATGGAAATCTTGAAGAGTTTCCTGGTACATTGAAATTCAAAGTGTTTTGCCCAGGTTCACACAGTCAAGATGTGTTGGGAGTGGCACTCAACACAGGTCATTCTGACTTTGAAGCTCTTTCTTGCCTCTATACCATGCTGTTCTTAGCATTGGAGGATCGTGATAATCCTTACACATTTAAGCAAGTACCCTCATTTCTGCTTCCTAAGGCAATATTAAAACCGTAACAAACATTTCTGATAACTCATTATCCATTTACTTTAATATCCTGATAATGCATATACTTTCCCCCAGAACCCTCTTTCCTCTCTATTTGCTAACCTTATATAGCAATTTATTGGTTGACTATTCCATTATCTTTCTTTGTTGGAAGACCACGTATCTCATAGCAAGTCCAGGTCCTTGTTAGTTCTGATATTGAAGTAATATTTCTCCTGCGTCTATGACCTCCTTTCTCTTTCATGACCCATGTATGTATGTTTTGGGGGTGTTGAATTCTTTTTTTTATTTATGGTAAAAAGCACCCCTTTTATTATTCTGAGCTTACAGCATAGAGACCCTAATAAAGTACCATGCACCCTTTGGGTGATAAGTATTAATAGGCTGAGAATTGAATGACTGCTAAATATCTCTTTTTCTTCAGAGAATCACTCTATCCTACAGCTCTGTTTGTTAGAGCCTCTGATTATTTCCAACACGTTAAGTCTCTGTTCATCCTTGATGTGACTGTTAATCTTTTTGTTATAACCTCATTATCTTTCCCTGTGCTTGGATCATTGGCACAGATTCCAGATAACCAGGCCAAAATGGTTTAAAGGAGGAATAAAGAGAAGCCCCATTGTATTTCTCTTTCATAATGAAGGATGCTTTTAGCCAGGGACAAAGAGAAACCTTGTCCATTTGCAACCAAGGTAGGAGACTAAGAAAATTAAGCAAAGATTCCAGGGAGGATAAACAGAGAAGAGTCTGTAAAGAAGTCATTGTTTTTGTTTGCCCAGAACAGGAATTAATGTTGCTTCTTGGCAGGTGCAGTTTGTGCATGTAAATGGCCAGTCACGATTATGTTGTTTTTCTGTCTATTCTGTTCTTCTTTATGATGAAAACTCTCCCTTGTTATTTGAGTATCTGTCAGCTTTTCCCATTAGAAAAACTTAATCCATCACATGTGATTATTTCAGCAATAATGTTTGACCACATTCCTGGAAACTTATTTTGAATGTTATTTGGTTTTATGTAAATGTGTACATCTATTAGACACTTCCACAAGTGCACACCCACACACATATTCTTTTAGAAAATTTCTTGTATTATGGCATTTTCTTGGTCAAAGTAACAAAGGATTTCTGGTTTCTTTGTTAACCACTGAACCTTTGTGACCACATAGGGTCACTATGATTTCTGGCAAGTCCTTCACTCCACGCTAGAGGAGAAACCCAAGGCAGGCTCAAAGGGCAGATATGTAGTCAACCATTGGACTTTGAAGGACAAATCTTGTCTAGCTTGGTAGCAAATTCCAGAGCTTGTGCCACGGGAGCATAACCTCTGAGAAGCCAGGGTCTTCTCCATGCGATGATGAGGCTTCCTTTCAGTTAGAATGTAAAAATATATGACAGTTATGGTGGGGATGGAAACTGAACCTGTGATTTTATCAGTGTAGGGGAGCTGAAAATTAGCACCTTCTCTGTAACCCAGAGAGAATTTCCCAGCAAACTAAGAGGTTAAGTGACTTACCCATGGTCACACAGCTACTATTGTGTTCACCATTATCATCACCATCACTTTCACTACCATTATCACTTTTCACTATCTGTTACTATCACTATCTGTATAATTTATCTCCATTCATTCATTCAGTAAACATTTATTAAGTGTCTACTATGCCAGGCACTGTGCTAAGTGCTAGGGATACAAAAAGAAGCAAAACACAATCCCTGCCCTCAAAGAATTTACAATCTAGTGGAGGTAGTGCAAAACAAGCTATACAGAGAATAAATAGGGTATAATTAAAAGAGGGAAAGCACTGGAATTAAGAGAGGTTAGGGAAGGCTTCCTCCAGAAGGTGAGATTTTAGTTGAGACTAAATGAGGCCAGGGAGGTTAGTAATCAGAATGGAGGAGGGAGAGTGTTTCAGGCATGGGGGATGTCTCTACCTCTATAAGTATATATCACATATATTTTTATATATGAATATATGACATATTAATTATAACACTAATATATTGGTTATTGTATTATGCAATATTATAATGCCAATTGCAATTTATATATTAATTTGTGCACATCTACATCTTTATAAGCACATATTATATATTTATATATAAATAAAGCACATATTTATATATTATTTATATATATGAATATTATTTATATATTAATTTGTGCACATCTACATCTATATAAGCATAAATATATACATACATATACATATACATGGACACAGACATGTATGTGTATGTATACACACATATACATACATGTGTGTGTGTGTGTGTGTGTATATATATATATATATATATATATACAGAGAGAGAGAGAGATATTGGTTTCTAGTTTTGTCCCTGCCTTTTTAGCTGTTAACAGACATATTCTAGCTGAAGTTGGTGAAGGGCATTGACAATTTGACCTCAGTAACTCTTAAAGATCATTTCCCACATTAGAAAGGGGTTGAAAACTTCATTAGTGGAGAGAATCTCCACACTGACACTCATAAACCCTTGAAATGCTTTTTCAAATGTAGTACATTTCCATTTCTCATTGTTATCTCAAATTAACAGTAAACGTTTACTCTTTTTCCTTACCTAAAGTAGGTAATAAAGCTAGAAGGGACTAGGGATCATTGAATTCAAAACCCCTCCATTTTGTGTAGAAAACTGAGATGCAGAGAGTTTTTATCACCGACTCAATGTCACATAGCTTATTTGTGGCAAAATTGGCACTTGAACCAAGGTTTCCTAACTCACGGGAGATAGGTTTCTCGCTTTACCATACTGCTTCCCACCCGTGCGTGGAAAGCTTAGGGTTCATTCAACAATTCAGTCTCTGAAATGTGCCTGTGAGAAAACATATTTGAACAAATGCAAAGTGAAGTAAACAGAACTATACAAAACAATATACATAACGACTACAGCAATGTTAATGGAAAGAACAGGAATAACAAAAATCAAAACTGAATACCATGAAATTGTCCTGACCAAACTTGGTCCCAGACAAGAGATAAAAGAATGTACCTCTCTTCTTTTTTTGCAGAGGTGGGGGATTAAGAGCATGGAACATTGCATACAGTGTTGGCATGTTGGCGCTGGTGAATGTTGGTTAGGAAAATGTTTTTTCCTCTTTCTTTTTTATTCTTAGTTATAAGGGAATGTTTTCTAGGAAAGGGAGGGATATATTGGGAAATAAATGTGATATAAAAACAAAAGATACTAATAACGATTTTTATAGTAATAACTATTTTAAAACATTATTTGAAGGGAAACTCATATTCTGCTGCCAGCAAAGTGCACACCTGCTGGCCAAGACTTTGCCATCCATTGTTCTGAGAGTGACATAAAGGAATAATGGACCAATGCCCCAGGAACCATTGCTGGGTCCCTAGGAGATGCCTGGGAATGCACCTGTCAATAATTCACCCAGTCAGGGACTTGTCACCTAGGGAAGAGATGAGTTGAGTAGCTTCAAAGAGAAGTATTTGCTTTTGTACACTTTGCTCCCTACCTCCTGCAAAAATACTTAGAGAGTAATCATCTACAGGTTATTTCACTTGAATCTGTCCTCTGATCTGTGGGTGGGACAGATATTGGGTTAGTTAAGGAATCCATTCAAAGATTCACTTAAATCAATGTTTTCCTATTCATTTAACTGGCTTAAACAAAGCTAGAACTCAAATAATTTAGTTATACATTTTCACTCAATGTTAGAATTAAATGTTGGTTATCTGAATAATTATTAAGTAAATATATACTTTTTGGTGACTCCTTTATCACTGAGGGCAGATAATCTAGTAATTTTCAATAGACTCTTTCTTTAATTTTACAATTATTAGTGAAATATCTATTGAAAATGGAGTTAGAATGAACTCTGCAACAGGAAAGTTCAGAATTATGTGCTTATGTATTTTTTATCATAACATTTAATTGTATATTAAAAATGCATTACCTTTGACAGAAACAAAGTGAACTCTAGGGAATAAACACACCAAGCTGTTCCGGTTTTCTTAAACGGAATGGAATTTATGATTTGAAAATTATTTTGCATCTTAGAGACTTGGGAAATTGCTTGCCTTTGTTGGACAATTGAATAGTTCTTAGGGATTCAATGTCAATCTTTTCCTGCACAAAAGCAGTCATCTGGTCTGATGCAGAAGACATTACAAAATGCTAATTAAAAATAACCAGGAGAGTATCCATCTACTGTAACTTATTGGCTAAATGAATAAATGATTGAATATCCTTGTAGCCACACACCCAGGGCAAGTATCTTGGCAGATCTTAAGAGCCACCTGGGCTGCAAGGGGTGGGGGTGAAGTAGGAGACACTGCCCTGGGGGAAATAAGTGACATGAGGAAATACTTTGACCAATTCATCAGAATATGCCATGTTTTATTGAAACAATCTTAGTGAGGTAAAAAAACCAAAACCAAAACCTCAATGTGGCTGGGATAAATGGAGGTACTAGCAATCTCTTGGATGCTTTACTTTTGTAGAATCACAATTTTAGCGTTGGAAGGATCCTTAGTGGGTATTTCGTCTAACTTATGCTGGAAAAATGATTTCCAATATAAGAAATCCAATGAATAATTATCTGGTCTGTGCCTAAAGATTTCCAGAGAAGGGAAACCCAGAGCCTCTCAAGGTTGCTTATTCCACTTCTGATTGTCAGGAATATTTTCTTAACATCAAGCTAAAATTTGTCTATGAGCAATTGGTCCTGATAAGAAAGTACTAAGATATCAAGGAACATTTTCTTATACCTTCTAACCTCATACACTCCTTTACTATGTATATTTTCAACATGTAGCTTATATCATATATTGTTCTTGCTTAGGTGTTGCTTAGAAATGCTCTCTAGTTGTTTCTTATATAGATTAGATGTCTTGTCTCGGTGTTCACAAGAATTAGAATCCTATCTTCTATTTTTCTGGTATTCCCTCAAGACACCTAATAAAAAGTAGATATACATATTAAATGAAACACATACACATATATTCAAAATTATTATCACTATTGTTTTATTACTGGTGTAGTGGATAGAAGACCTGCTTCAGAGTTGGGACAACTAGGGATCAAATTTTACCAGCCTTGTGACCCTGATTAATCATTTAATATCTTCTAATCACTCTAGACAAATTCTGTAATAATACTGTAAATTTCAGAATAGTCATCTATTTATAACAGTAAAGAATGTTTCCTTAATGAGAATTCCCCATATCAATGAAATCACAGTTCTGCAGGAACAACAAGGATAACAGCATTGCTACCGTGAAGCGACATCTTTGGAGAAAAGGCACAACTTCCACTACTGAACCCTAGTAGTATGGCTATGGAAGGTTCCTTCCTTCACTTATTCTGTCACCAGCCACCATGTTTGAAATAAAGCTTGGGTGTTTCTTCACAGAAAATTTATACTAAAGGCATTTGAATGTATCCTGTCACACTGGTGACCGTCACAGTATAGTGCAGTGACGGATTGCTATAGCCTCTATTAGTTGGCAAAAGGCTCAATGTGAAAGAAAAATTGGAGGAGTTGTGTAAATGTCATTGAGTTTAGTTCTCCCCTTGGTATCTGGGAGACTAACAGTGTGATTTTTCCAGGCTTGTACAAAGACCACAGAAAAGTGGTTTCTATTTAGGCAAGTGTGGAGTTGAGATTTTCCCCCTCATTTCAATCCATGATTGCCATTCAATGACGGTTTATGCAGGTTGGCTTGCCCATGCAGAGAAAAAATGAATTCTATTAAGTTAAACAAGGGAAGCGGTGTGGTATTTTAATGGAGAGAGAGTTGGTCTCAAGGTGAGGAAGGCCTGGTATCAAGTCCCATCTCTGATATATACTGCCTATGTGACTTTAAGCAAGTCACGTAACTTCTCATTGGTCTAAGCTACTCTCTGAGATTATAAGTGAAGTGAAAATTCCAACTTGCATTGGCAGAAGGAATTCCCTCATCTGGGAGTTCCCTTTTCCAATGAAATCACTGGTCCAATCCCTACTTCTATCCTTAAGTGAAACAAGCCTTTACTTTTTATTTGCTATTATAAGAAACAATAAAGTACATCTAGGTGTCAAAGTACTCATTTTGGATGGTAAAAACTTCTATGTGGGCCTTGAAACAAACTTTTAAAATTCCTTCATTTAGAAAACAATGGATATATACCTGATTGTCTGCTATATTTTGTGAGAATATTTGATACTTTATCAGAACCAAAGAGAAGAATTGTGTAGTAATTGAGTCTTAAAAATAGGATTATATATCTAGAACTAGATGTTCTGGTCAGAACAACTGTCATTCCTTTCATTTTATAAATAAAGTGAGGCTCAGCCAAATTAGTGTGATTTGGCCAGGGTCATACAGGTAGCAGTGTTAGAGGTGGGATTTGAATTCAGGTCTTTTGACTCCAGAGCCCACTGTATCTTGTTGTTGTTGTTGTTCAATTGTTTCAATAGTGTCTAACTCTTCATGACCCCATCTAGGGTTTTCTTGGCAAAGATGCTGGAGTGGTTTACCATTGTCCTTTGCAGCTCGTTTTACAGATGAGGAAACTGAGGCAAACAAAGTTAAATGACTTACCTAAGGTCACACAGCTATCAAGTGTCTGAGGCTAGATTTGAACTTAGGCCTTCTTGACTACAGGCCCAACACTCTATTCATTGCACCACCTAGCTGCCCAAAGACGGCCCAAAGAATTGTAAATAGCTAGTCAGAGCTGGGGGTGCTAAGAGCCTTCTACCTGGTATCTCCAAGTGGAGCAGAGTCCCCTGATTACCCAGTGCAGTTATATCTTTGTAACTTTAGTGAGTTTTTTTTTTCCAGAAGAAAAAGCAATCGATTTCCCCAATGAGTGATGGATCTCCATCATAGAACATTCATCTTGCCCTTTAAGCCACGTGACATTTGCTAGGCACTTAAAAATCCCACTACACTGCACATTTCTTTGGTCCAAGGTTTTATATATCCTTTTCTGCTTGATCTATAAATGGAGGAAAGAGTGTATGCCTTCAGAGAAGAACAACAATAAGCATTCTTCCCCTTTAAGATATCGTCATGAGGGAGCGGCTGGTTGGCAGTCATATACCATCATTTGTTTTCAAAAGTCCTTATCCTTCTGAGTAATGACTTCTCTTTATTTAGGGACTTATTTACCATGCTGGCTACACAGCTTTCTCCTTCATGGGCCCCAGGGCCCCTTGAATTGCCCATGATTAGAAGTGATGAGCTTTAGTTAACCAAGAATCCCAGAGGTGATAGGATTTCGTTAAGTGCTGTGATCAAACCCTGGCTTTCTCATTCTCTTCTTATTCTATATTCAGTGTCAGGCTCTTGCTGCAAATCTTTGTTACTTTATGATTGGATAGTTTTCTCAGGAGACCTAGAAAGAATTAAATGTGCATTAGCTAGTCTGACCCTTTAGGGTATATTTACCCTAAGACTATTGGCTCTTGGATAAAATCTGTATGAGTCAAAGCAGGAATTAAGATTTCATATATAGACCTCATTCTCCTAGGGCAATGTTAATCATTAAAACTCTCCTCAAGGGCTAGGTTGGTGGTTCAGTCTAGATTCCACCTATGATTCCACCAGCTTATGTGCTTGTGGGCCACGAAAGCCATTATACATTTTACAGGTGTGGTTTGTAGATATTAAACAAGGTGTGGTTTTTTTTTTTATTTAGGTGACTTATTTCTTAACACTTACTAATTGAAATTATGTGAAAATCAATAGCATAAGGCTTCATTTCAAAGCTCACCTCTACTACTTGTGCAGCCATGGGCAAATTGTTTAACCTCTCCATGACTCAGTTGCCTCATCTGTAAAATGAAGGGGTTGGACTAGATGGTTTCGTTAAGCTTTAAATCTACAAACCATTTAACTAGACCTTCATATGTTGGGCCCAGCACATCGCGGTTGTTCTGGGAACTCCTCTGTACTTGTGTAGATTATATGTCTGTTGTAAAACATTTGAGTGTGAGAGAAGTTCTAGTGCTTATTTTGACTCTCTACTACTGATATACACAGTTGGGATTTTAGCCATCATTGTAGAATACCAATAAATAGATCACAACCCAGTGGAATTAGTTAAGGTGGTGTGTAGCAGATAGTCCATTGGAAGGACAGCCCAGTTGACTAAGGTGGAAATGTGCCTTGAGCTGTAGTTCACTGTACAAATATGATAAACTTTCCTAATTTGTTTTATATGTACTCTGCCTTAAATCCGTAGTCTAGCTCATGTTAAACACTGTATTGACCAAATAGATTCACCAGACAGGATTATAGGAGCATAGGTTCCTAGGTCTATTTCTCAGAAAGGAACCTTAGAGTCTTGATTTCCAGAGAAGAATACTAAAGGTCAAAGAAGTGAAATGATTTTGCTAAGGTCATACAAAATTCACATTTATATAGTGCCACAAGATTTACAAAGCACTTTCCTTACAGCAACCTATAAGAGAGGGACTAGAAGAATTGTTATCCCATTTTATGTATGGGGAGACTGAGGATAAACTACTTTAAGTGACTCATCCGTGGTCATAAATAACTGGCATTTATATAGTACTTTAAGGTTTGCAAAGTGTTTTTCAAACATTATCTCATTTGAGCCTCATAACACCCCTGCCTGCTGCAGCTCAGATCTCAAAACTCAGACAATCCACCAGGCTCCGTCTCCTCCAGCAGAAGAGATTACAGGCAAGTACCTCCACGTCTGGCTCCCTATTTAATTTCAGATTTTTCTAGGCACTAACAATATGCTTTCTTCATTTTAACAGTGGTATCAAATGTGAAGAATTGGTCCTGAATTTAATGTCTAATGTTCTCTTTCCCATCTGAAGAAGTTGAAAAACGTGGGAAAAAAAGCCATACTGAAAAAAGCAGACTATAATACTTACCATCTTGCTGCTTTTCATGGTGCAGGTTTTTTGGACCACTTACTACAGAACATTTCCCCATAGAACTATTAGAGTTGAAATGTGGATTCAGACTCTGGTGAAGATGTGCAACTGATAGGGCTGAGCATTCTAAGCAACAAAAGAATAGAATAAAAATTGAGACATTATTTTTATCAACCAGAACAAGAATTGAATGCTGCTATTAATATAGCTAGGATATGGAAACTACATTGGTTGTGCTCTGAAATCTTACTTCCCATAACGCAACTAAGGCTGCGACGACATAAATGTATTGCAAAGCTGGAAACCTTACAAAATGTATTTTTTCTTTCTTTTTCTAAAACATCCTCTCCTTTTTGCATTCCATTACCCTGGCAGCTCTGATGCAGGCATAAATTGGACTCTCCTAAAGCAACGTGCATGCTCCTCTGTGTGATCTCTCAGTGCCTGCAGGAGAGTTCTTCTCCCTAAGGAAAGAGGAGTAAGCTCTTTGCCTTTAGCTGGCAAATCAGATATGTGACTCTTAGACTGAATCTGGAACATGGATCATCTTCACTTTTGATGACATCTGTGTTCAGGCTCTGGAGCAGCATAAGCACAGACGTACAAATACGAAGGGAGAAATACACATGTACAACCCGAATCAAAATGGGAAATAACCAAGAATACCAAATCTCCACGACCATTCTACAACACACTTCTTGAGAGCCTCACCTGATTACAAATCATTCAGGGATTGAACAATTTGCCCCCTTGTCCTATCTCTGTTTGTTTTATTTTATTTTTGCCAAACCTCCATCCAAATTGAAAAAGGCAGACTACCCATCCTGTATTTCCTCTGCATTTACTCATGTGCTACTGGATGGAGCGAATGTTACACACTTCCAACAGGGCCCTCACTGAAGCAAGGAAGTGCTTTTATTCCTCTTCACCTGACTCCCTATCTCACTCCCCACAGAAACTATTCCCAGTCTTTTCCCCCCTCAATCTTCCCACCTGTGTTATTGTTCAGTTGTTTCAGTCACGTCCAACCCTTCATGACCCATTGGCAAAGATACTGGAGTGGTTTGCCATTTCCTTCTCCAGCTCATTTACAGATGAGAAACTAAGGAAAACAGGATTAAATAACTCAGGAAGATGATTCTTTCTGACTCCAGGCCTGACACTTTATCCACTGTGCCAACTAGCAGTCCTTTCTTTTGTCTCTCCCTCCAATGCCTGTCTCCTCAGCTAGGGCCTTTGCTTCTTACTTTCTTGAGAAAATTGAGGCCATTGGAACTGAGGTCTCTTTTCTCTTTCTTTTCATCTCAAAACCACTTTATGTCATTCCTCGCTGCCTTCTTTCCTAGAGTCTCTGACTAATAGGTGATGTGTCCCCTAGCCAAGGCCAACCCTTTTACATGTGTCCTTGACCTCATCCCCTCCCATTTTCCCCAGTAAGTTGCAAGCACAATCACACTTGAATCTTTAATCTCTCCCTAGACAACTCATTTGTTCCCTACTGCCTTCAAACGTGCGTAAGTCCCCCGATACTAGGGAAAAAAAACCTTGAGTCAGTCTTGCCAGCCCTCAGCAATCATCCTCTATCTCTCCTTTTTAATTTTTTTCAGCCAAACTCCTTGAAAAAAGTTGTGTACATTTGCTGCTTCCATTTCCATTCTTTTCTATCACTCCTTAATCCTTTCCACGTTGGCTTCTGATTTCATTACTCAACTGAAACGGCTCTTTCTAAAGTTACCAATTCTATCTTAACTGGTTCTTCTCCTATCTGTCTGACTGGTCATTCTCAGTTTTATTTGTTGCCTCAAACATATCATTTCTTTTAACTGTGAGTGTTCCCTCAAGGTTCTGTGCTAGGCTTTTACTTCTCTGTTTACACCCTCTCGGCAACCTCATCATTTCCCATGGGTTTAACTATCATCTTTATGCAGATGAGTCAGAGATCAACATATATAGCTCCAGTTTCTAACCTGAGCTTCGGTTCTGCATTGTCAAGTATCTATTGGACAATTCAAACTGGAGGTTCTGGAGACACCTCAAATCCAACATGTCCAAAACTGAACTCATTATCTTCCCACACCCCCAACCTTCCCCTCTTCCAAATTTCCCTACTTCTATCAAAAGCACCATCATGCTCCCAGTATTCCACGTCCAAAACCTTGGAATTAATGCCTTTAGTCCACATGTCCAGTGGTTGCCAAGTCTTGCTATTTCTGCTTCTCTTGCATCTGACTGCTTCTCTCCACTCAGGGTTACCACCTTAGTTCAGGCCTTCATCACCTCTTGTCTATATTATTTCAACAGCCTTATGACTAATCTCCATGCCTCAAATCTTTCCCTATCCCGGTTTATCCTCACACTAATGTCATAGAGATTTTCCTTACGTGCAATTAAGAGATAATTAGCAACTTTGGAGAGAACATTTTCAGAATGATAAAATCAGAAACCAGATTGTAAGGGGTTAAGAAGAGATCATACTTTTATATGTAATTGTTCCCTTACTCATTAGAGTGGGTAGAGATTATTTCATTCTTCCTATATGTATCTTCAGGCCCCGTCTCAGTGCTTAGCATGTAGTATGCATTTAATAAATGTTTGTTAATTGATTGAAACAGGTATTTATTAAGCATTGGTTAATATGCCAGGCATTATGCTAGTTAATGACGGAGTACAAATATAAAAAAAAAATGAAGCAAATCCTGTTCTCAGGGAGCTAATATTCCATCTCAACTTTAACTAGTTGTCTTTACAAGCCTCTCTTTATGTATTGGAGTATGCGCATGGTGCTATTTAATGCTTTCTTTGCTTAACTATACTCAATGATCCAACTCCAGAGAGGCTATTTCCAATAGTAAGCCCCACTTTCACTCTTTTCCTTCAAAAAGGCATTCTCTGTGCTAACAATATGACTATGATTAGAAATTTTTAACATCCTGATTTTTATGAGAAATGTTTGTGGAAATTCTTCTATGTCCAACTATAGAACTATGAGAACTGACATATAACTACTATGACTAATTTTTCTCCTTTCTATTATGGATGATTGTCTATTATATCAATAAACATAGACTCTGCATTTGGACTTTTGATCAAAATGTTCTGTCCAGTAGGCTGATTATGTTATGTGCAAATATTTGCAAGTAGTTTAAGATAATTAAAGGAGACCATGATAGATCTCTGTTTCCGTAGCTACATTTCAAAGCTGAAATAAACCTTTATGCCAATACATTTTTGGACCATGTCCTGCAGTGATCAAAGGCAGATACCAAGGCACTCCTCTTGCTAAATGAAATTGCATATTAGAACTTCATTAATAACGGACAAATGCAGGTCTCTGACTTAGAAGTGGTTGAGTAAGAGGAAAACAGGGCAGGACTTATCTATATCTATATCTGCATATATGTATATATATATATATTTTTCTATCTACAGTTATAGATATATTCCCCATCATCTAGTAGCAAATGCCCTCTGAATGGGTGGTTATGGGTAATATTGCCAACACACTAGAGAAATGGAACTATAATGCGTGTACAGAAATTATATATACAAGACATTTATTCAGAGATAAATCACAGTGGATGGATAGCTGGTGAAGCAATGGATAGAATACTGGGCTTGGAATCAGAGAGAGTCATTTTCATTAATCAAATATGGCTTCAGACACTTACTAACTGTGTGACCCTTGGCAAGTCACTTAACCATGTTTGCCTCAGTTTCCTTATCTGTTAAAAAAAAGAGCCAAAGGAGGAAATGGCAAACCACTTCAGTATCTTTGCTAAAATAAAAACAAAAAACCAAAACCAAAACCTAAATGGGGTCACTAAGAGTTGGACCTGACTGGAGATGACCCAACAACAACAAAAATCATAATTGACTGGGCCCTGTGATGACAGGGCAAGGGTACAGGAATACAATTACCTCAAAAGTTTCTCACGAGCCTCTTCAGATCTTTAATTTGGTAAATAGCTATTGCTCATGTAGATACTTGAAGATGGTTTGGACCAATTTGGTGTGCTGCAGAGAGTCCCAGGAACATATTAGTATATAATTATCTAAATACTACCCTTTGCTAATCCAGTTAAGTCTTGAAACATTGAATTTGTGAACATCTGAAAAACCATTGGAACCCCATTCAACCAAAATGTCATAGCCTAGTAAACATAAAGGTCACAAAACATGTCTAGAAAGCTATCTTTCTTTCATTCTTTCAGATCTGGACTAGGCTGTGTGTGACTCAGAAACCCAATCTTTTGAATGTTGTCACTCTTGCAAAGTGACTTAGATCACTTTGCAATCAAATCAAATATATAAGAGATACTAGTCCCCAGTATTCAGGGCTCTTCCTTTTTAATGAATATCACCAAGGCTCCTATAGAAGAGGTAGAAAATTAGATTAATCTCTTTTTGTGTTCTTTCCCAGGAATTATCTCAGAAGTGTTGCCTTTGACTTCATCAATGATCAAGCAACTAAGGCAAGGGGTCCCAGGACCATTTTTTTTTAGGCTATATTTAGGCTCCTCATTTGGTCTACCTGATCTCATAGAAGTTTACCTTCCTGGGTCACTGGTATGAACTGATTGAGAAGCCCATTAGTTGTAACAACTATCATTGAAGGAACATAGAAATTCTGAGTTACTTATTTTTTCAGTCCACAAAGTCTGGAGAAGTCCCTGATTTTGCTGGACTGCCTTGGGAAGTTCCCTCTCGCTAGAAGTTATTAAGGAAAGGTTGGACGATAATTTGCTGGATATTTTAGAGGGGAGCCTTTTGCTATCTTTCTTTCCTTGAAATAACTTGTGAAACAATTTCTCACTAACAATGCTTTGAAGATGTCTGGCTTTCAACATGGGTTTCCTTAAAGTGTCATTTTTTAATTGTTGAAATTTCATTTGGATTTTAAAGGTGGGGGGAGCAAATTTAATGACACAATCCTAGAAACCAGAAATTAAATTTTCTTAAAATAGTATCTCAAAATCTTCCTTTTAATATTCTGTGCCTATTGCAGCTCTAAATCTCTGATCCTACCTTTGACTTTCAAATTCTGTTGGGATAGTTTTCCTCATTTGGATCTCACATGATGCTTTTATGGGAACTTGTTTGAACTTCTCTGGCTTTCCACTTTTTTAAACATGATACTGTTCATAATCTTCTGGAAGCCTCTTTTGTTTTGTTTTTTCACCAATGAGTTTGTATTTTAAAGAGATGCTTCCCTTTTTCTATCATATCTCTCTACTTGGTGAAGAAGAGGTCAAGTGTTTGTTGACTAAAGCAGTTTCTGGCCTTCTTTAGTCTTTTCATTACAGTTGCTGTTTACATTGATTAAGCTTTTTCAAGAAACGGTGATTATTAAGATTAAAATTTTTACTTTTTAAATTTCAATTTTTTTACTATTGATGGCTTACTTGAACCTGCCAGGTTGAAGATATTTCCATTGTTCATAATGTCTCTTCGTCTTTATCCTTTCTTTAAAATTGCATATTGATTTTGACCTTTGTTCTATATAGTTCAGGGTCTAACTACACAGAAACAGCTACTTCCAATATGATTCTACATCATAAACCAGTAATTTCTTTTTTTAATTAATTTTTAGTCAATTTCATTTTTAGTGACGTTGTTTGGTATTCACCCTGTCTAGGGCTTTTTGGCTTGTTTCTGTGTAGCACATGCTCTGGACTTACTCCCCCAATTCTATTTAGACTATTAGTTCAGGTTCTCAGAGGGCAATCACCTATATTCTTTCCTCAGAATTCAGGGGTAGGCCTAGGAGTGTTTTTTCTTTAAATTTATATTTATTTATTTTTAATGTATAGAATAAAACAAGAATTTCCATACATAATATAATAAAAAAAAAGATCGCACATGAAATTGCAAATCTGTTATATACAACTTACTATTCCTTTTAAATATATGATAAAGTTATCACATAAGTTTCTTTTTTTTTCTTTTTCTTCTTCTTTTTTCTTCATTTGTCCACCCTGCCCTAGGGATGGCTATCATTAGACACAAAGTATGTTATACATACATGCATATGTACATTTATGTGTATATATAAATATATATATGTATACATCTATATAAAATCATTCTACACATAGTGTGTTTTTAATGTTCACTAGGAGCTCAAGCCCCCACTGATGTACTTCCCCAATGGTAATCAGTTGATTTCAATTAGTTGGTCAGACACTAACTATTAGAAATGGAAATTTACTGAGGTGATATAATTGGTACCAAAAAAATCTCTCTAAACTATGACCACACTCTCCCACAAGTAAATATGGAGTTTAGGGGGAAATGAACTCGAGCTTAAAGAGAACATGGGTGCAACAGAGAACTCACAAATTCTGGTTGCTGGAAGTTCTTTTGTCCCTTTCTTAGGGGTGGTCCTTAAACCATGTGCCTTGGGAATGTTGTAGTTTTTCTGCTATGTTCCTTGGATCTGCCTTTCCTCATTGTGCCCCAACTGTTTTTGGCTTCTGATGTAGATACTGCTGGCAGCTACTGTTATCTTAGAAATGCTGCTTATGATGAAGAAAAGTCTAAATACTCCAACTCCTTTGAAATTCACATGATGCTCCTCTGGCCACAGTAGAATGGGCAAGCAGAAGGGAGAAGGAAACTGATGCTATGGCTGATGTTGACTTTCTTCTTCTTCCCCCTTTCTTCCACCCCTCAAGCAATTTCTTCTCAGAAACTTAGCTGGAAGGCTTCCATATGGTTCACCACTTGCTTGTATCCTTCTGTTCTAAGCTGACTCACCATTTTATTGAATAACCCACAGGGGATGACTGAATTTCCTCAACCAATCCAATCACACTTCTGTGTAACATGACTCCAGTTTATCCAATGGCTTTTAAAAGCATCTAATTTGATCATCAACTTTTCACACTTAGGCTAAAGTCTTTGATCAATTGATACAATCTGTCAACTGGTTAAAGTAACAGGGCATGACATCTCATCACTTACTTAAATTCAGGTAAGGTAACTGATGGACTGACTCAATGAATCCCAACCTGGCATTTGGAAGAAAGCATTTATGAAAAATAGACATGAGCCTTCTGAATAGTCTACAGTTTTGAAAAAGTTAAGTTACTTATTGCCTAATAAAGACTGTAATTTTAAAATGTCTTTTTGGACCAGCTGCCTCAATTATTAAAGCAAGATATATTTGGAAAGCACAGGTGACATGGTCCTATATTGGTCCAATGATTACCTTTTTGAAATGACTTCTGAAATATCATCTAGTTTTGAGCTCAGGAATTCTATCACATGGTCTGGAGATCACATAGTACTGGATAACTACTCTTTCTGTTAATCTTACCTATAACGAAAAGAAATAAAATATGACCTGTTTACCAAATGACAACAACAAAGCAAACAAACAAATCCAAAGCCTAGGGTAAACGTCTGTTGGCTGTATAGAAATGTTTGGTTTGATTTATTTAAAAGCAAGTTGTTACAGCTTTTGTTTGTAGCCTTAAATTAATTGTAGTTAAGGCCTGATGTTGTTGTATTCTAAACACTTGAGCTTTCTGCATTTTGTTTGCATCACTTAACTCCTACTGAAGCAAAAACAAATGCTACATGACTTTAAGATGAATTGCATGGCCTTGTGTGTGTTCACCAGTGATCTTGTGGAATGGTTGCTTGTTAGCTGCAAAAGATTAAGTGGCAGTTTAAAAAATAGTTTTTCTATCCATCTCAAGTCATCCCATTAGAAGATGAAAACATTGTACTTACAACGCTTGAACTGAAGGTTTTTTAAGCAGATGATTATATGTGTGACAGTGTGACCTTCTTCAGCAAAAGAAGTCTGGGAACTCTAATATAATTAAAATGTAAGAGAAAACTAGAGTATCTAAGGCAATTCCTCTACTCTATTAGGTTAAAGATCAATGCGAATGATACATCTATAAGCATCATAGAACAGTCAAGCTCAGGTTTCTTTACCTGAAGACAGAGAAGGCAAAACCATTAAAATTTTTCAGTTTGATTTGTCTTTATAACTTACATAGTCTTTTCTCCTTAGACTCAAGAGCTTGCTGGAAGAAAAAAAGGGAACATTATCTTTAATTTTTTTTAACCATTTTTTCCCAATCTTTATAATAGTACTAATTCTTAAGAATATTTTATTTATTTAAAATCTAGAACCCCAAACTTTCCATTAGTGGAAACCAGGCATCTCTTAAGAACTAAGAATTAATTTTGAGTTCCTCTTTTTTTCTCCCTAATTTTTTCCCTGCTAAATGTTTTTTAATTGGCCCATTTTTAAAAAAAGAGAATATGCAACAGGTATACTAGCCACCACTACTACCACCACCATCACCATCACTCCACTGGATTGTGTCCACTCCTGGCAGTTGCTGACTTCTCTTCACTATGCTCCTGGCTTTTTTGGCAACAGGAAGCCAGGAATTTGGGATTTTTTTGGTTTTGTTTTTTCGATTTGTTTTTTCTAACTATGTAAATGAAGCAGTATCTGCATATATAAACTGCTAATAAATACGACATGGAGAATTCAGGACCTATTATTTTTTCTGCAGTGATTTATCTATTGTATTTATTCTTCCTTCTGCCAACAGGTTAATCCCTAGAAAAAGAGTGGTTTTAGGGTGTTGCTTCGTATTTCCAAACATCTAATGGCTTAACCTCCTTCCCTTCAACCTGGCCCTATTTACCTTCCTAGTGTTATCTCCTGTAATAATCTATTTGGCTTCTAGTCTGCTAAGCTTCACAGCTGTAGCCACTTAATCTCTACCTGTTAGCTTCCAGGACCTTTCCTTGGGCAGGAGCAAAAGAAGGAACCCCAATCAGCAGCTTAACACCAAGTCAGAGTTCAGTGATGAGATAGCCTTACCTCTAGTCCTATTTGGACCTTATGTTCCATTACCCAGGGTTTTGTGTTTTCCCTCCATGATCAGTCTCTAACTTTGCACTATGATCTTAATAACTGCATCTCAATGTTGTCCCCTCATATCTGATGCCTTGGTTGTCTGCCTGGTGCTTTAGTTTCTTTGAGATTTAGGTCTTCCCTTACCCTTCCAAGGTACCTTTGAGGGGACTATTAGAATGCAAGCTTCTTGAAAGAAGGGATTTTTTCATCATTTGTATTTGCATCCCTAGAGCCTGGGATATTAAGTATACATTTAATAAAAACCTTGCTGCTTGATGAGAATTCTGTCTTTGAACCCCAATTACTGGGAGCATTTTCTGCTACCTGCTGACAGATCCCTATGACTTTTCCTGTCCCAGGATTCCTAATGAGCAAATTTCTGACTCCTTCCTGCTTCCCCTGCCTAACTCACATATAAGCATCTGTTTGATCTTAGGGTCCTGACTTTCCCCATTCCCTTCAAATTGGATCATTGTGTAGCCAACTAAGCCCTGATTAAAACATACATAATGCAGTGAGTAGTCTTACTTATTTAGATTCATTGATTACTAAATCACTCAAATGTATTCAGAGAATGCAGAATTTTGACATAAAGATAGAAGTGACCACAAAGAGATTTCATAAATACTGACAAGGATATGAGCTTTAGAAACAGCTTGAAAGGCTAATCATATGATTGTAAAACATATCCATCAACAAAGTTTCATCATTTTTCAACTCACATAAATCTAGGTGAATCATCCAGTATGTTAGTCATCTCTCCTAGCTTTTTCTTATCTGGGAATTCAATAAGCATTCCATCCATGCCTTTATTTAAGTCACTATTTTTTTTTTTAATTTTAAAGTAGTAAACATACCAGAACCAAGCACAGGTCTCTGAAGCAATCCCTTGGATACTTCCTGCCATGTCGACATGGAACCATTAATGGTTGCTCTTTGGGTCCAAACATTAAACCAGTTCTGAATCCATCTATCTGAATTACTATCTAATCTAAATCTTTATTTTCCATACAATAAGAATAGTATTTTATTGTACGTTATCAAATAACTGCTAAAATTTAAGTAAACTGTGTTTTCAGCATTTTCCTCATTACTTAGGGAGATAAGGTTAGTCTAGCATTAAACTTTGCTTTTATGATAACTACAGAATTTATTAAGGAATGAGAGTCAAGTTACTGGCCTACAGTTTGCAGATGCTATTCTCTGTCTCTCTCTTTCTTTCATTCTATCTGTCCCTCTCTCCCCACCTCCCTCACTCTCTCACACTGGGTTTACCTGTCTTGCCAAGCAAGAACTACAACAACTCACCAGCCTATCTCCACTGCAATCGTAAGAAAACTTTAACCTGTTCTCTTTCTGCTCTGGGTTGGTATGCCCCTCCTTAAACAGCCTAGTCTTTCCCCATCCCAAAAGTTTCCCCTAGCTGTGTCCAACGGTCTAAGTCTTTAGCCCTATGGCACCTTAGACCTCTTCCAGCCTCAGTGTCTTCTATTAGTAGGAATTACAGGCATGTGACATTAAACCTGGAACAGATGCAATTCTCTTACCTTTTTTGAAAGGTGGGGCATTTTACTTTCTCTAGTTCCCCCTTTTGTTCTCAAGAGGCCTCAGCCAGGGTAAGGGTCTGTTTACATTTCCCATAATCCTTCAAACATCACTGACAGTCATTCAGTAATTACATAAGGCAATTGTTTTGGTCTTTAAGGATCTGGTTCCTCCAGGCCAGTTAATATGAATTCATCAAGGGCAGTTAGTTGCTCTCTTATTACTTATCTTCTAGCATCATCATCCTTTTGGCCATTTTTATTCTCTTATTTCCAGTGAAAAGGTTATTTTCCCATTCTAATCTGCTTTCCAGCCTCATCACTCAAATAAAATTGCTTTCTCCAAAAATTACTAATAATTTCTTACCCAAAATCTAATAGACTTTTCCCAATCCTTGCTCTTCTTGACCTCTCTATTCCATTTAACCACCATTGACCACTCATTGCTGCTGAATATTTTCTTTTCTCTAGGTTTTTGTGGCAGTGTTTTCTTCTACTTTTTTGTTTCTTCCGAGTCTCCTTTGTTGGATCATCATACACAGACACACCTTAATTATAGGTGTATCACAAGGCTCTATCCTGGGCCTTCTCTTTCTACACTCTCTTGGTGACCTCATCAGTTCCCATTTCTTTAATTATTATTTCTATGCTGACCACTCCCAGATCTTTACATGACACCCTCAAATTCTTAGTGCAGTTTTCACCTAGTTTAAAACCTACATATTCAGGCCCAAACTCTCTTCAGAATTCTGACTTCAAGTTATCAACTATCTGTTGGATATTTCAAACTGAATGGTCCTGTGGACATCTCAAACTCAATATATCTAAAATAGGATTCATTATCTCATCCCCCAAACCCGGCTCTCTTCTGAACTCCCCTATTTCTGTCAAGGGGACCACCATCCTTCCGGATACCTCATTTTGACTCATCTCACATATCTAATTGGTTGCCAGACTGCTATTACCATCTCTAGAATATCTTTCACATCTATCACTTTCTCTCCACTTACGTAGCCAGCACCTTAGTCAGGTTCACTTCTCCCTGCACTATTATAATAGCTTCCTAATTAGTTTTCATGTCTCAAGTTTCTCCCTATTCCAATACATCTTACATATCACTGCCAAAATGATTTTTTTAATGTACAGGTCTAATATTATCATTCCCTTGCTCAATAAACCCTAGTAGCTTCACATTACTTTTAAATGCCTAACAGAATACTTTGTATGTTTTCCCAGAGGTTATAGTGTACCACTGGAGTTTATTGGGTGGGGAAATAACATGGTTTTATTCATGCTTCAGGAATATCATTTTGGTAGTTACGTGAAAGCTGTATTAGAGAAGGGAGAATCTTGAGGCAATGAGAGCAATTTGCAAGATTTTACACTAGTCCACAGCAAGATGGCTCAGTGGGTACAGTGCTAGGCTTTGAGTCAGAAAGACCTGAGTTAAAATCTGGCTTCTGACACACTTATTAGCTGTGTGACCTTTATCAAGTCACTTAACCTCTGTTTGCCTTAATCCACTGGAAAAGGAAATGGCAAAACACTCCAGTATCTTTGAGCAGCTAGGTGAGCACAGTGGCTAGAGCACCAGGCCTGGAATCATCCTGAGTTCAGGAACTCATCTTCCTGAGCTCATTTACTGGCTGTGTGACCCTGGGCAAGTCACTTAACCCTGTTTGCTTCAGTTTCCCCATCTGTAAAATGAATCAGAGAAGGAAATGGCAAAACCACTCCAGTATCTTTGGCAAGAAAACCCCAAAAGGGGTCATGAAGAGTCAGACATGACTGAAAATGACTGAACAACACAATAGTCCAGGTAAAAGATCATGAAGGAAATAAAATATGAGA
Source organism: Vombatus ursinus (assembly GCF_900497805.2). Classification (NCBI taxonomy): domain Eukaryota; kingdom Metazoa; phylum Chordata; class Mammalia; order Diprotodontia; family Vombatidae; genus Vombatus; species Vombatus ursinus. Next base: position 7,680,788 of record NW_020954720.1, read on the forward strand.
GACATTATAAAGGTAGAATCAGTAAGACTTGAATGAGTAGATGCCTGAGTATATCATCCTAATGTACAATGCAATCCTACCCTCCTTTTTACTTATCTTATTTTTTTTGAATAAGGTATATCCATCCAGAACCTTATTCTAGTCATTAGTTTCATCCTACCAATCCTCATTTATATCTGTGAGGTCAAATTTGCTTCCTTATGTTAAGATTTCTAGTTCTTCTTGCTTGCTGATTAAACTTTGGATATTTGTATGTGGGGATCATAGATAGATAGAATATTTATGATATACTTTCTAAGCCCTGGGGATAAAAATATAAACAAGCAAGACTGTCTCTACCCTCAAGGAGCTTATATTCAAATGGAGGAAGTCAAAACACCTGGAGTCTGGGGAAGGGGAGGAATAAGGAAGTAAGGCGGGGGTGGGGAACCTACAGCCCAAGGCCACATTTGGGCCTCTAAGTCCTCAAGTGCAGCCCTTTGACTGAATCCAAACTTCATAGAACAAATCCCCTCAATAAAAGGATCTGTTCTGTAAAACTTGGTCTCAGTCAAAAGGCCTCATCCAAGGACCTAGAAGGCCACATATGGCCTTGAGGAAGCAGGTTCCCCACCCATGTGAGTCCAGACAGTGACATTCTTTTTTTTCCCCCAATTCTTTTTAACATTTTTATTTAAAGTTTTGAGTTCCAAATTCTATCCCTCCCCTCCTCCCTCCCTGAGATTTTAAGCAATCAGATATAGGTTGTACATGTGCAGTTGTGTAAAACATTTCCATATTCAGTCATTTTGTACAAGAAGATTTGAATAAAAGAAAAAAATGAAAAAAAGTAAAAAAATTAGTATGCCTCAGTCTGTATTCAATCAATATTAATTCTTTCTCTGGGGAAGGATAGTGTACTTCATCATTAGTCCTTTGGGATTGTCTTGGATCACTGTATTACTAAGAATAGCTGAGTCATTCACAGTTCTTCATTGTACAATATTGCTATTACTGTGTACAACATTCTCCTAGTTCTGTTCACTTCACTATGCATCAGTTCATGTAAATCTTTCCAGATTTTTCTGAAATCATTCTGCCTGTCATTTCTTACAGCACAATAATATTCCATTGCAACCATATACCACAGCTTCTTTAGCCATTCCCCAATTGATGGGCATCTCTTTGCTTTCTAATTCTTAGCCATCACAAAAAGAGCCGCTAAAAATATTTTTGTACAAATAGGTCTTTTTTCCTTTTGTTTTTGGATGTCTTTGGGTTATAGACCTAGCAGTGGTGTTGCCAGATCAAAGGGTATGCACAGTCTTATATCCCTTGGGGCATAGATCCAAATTGCTCTCTAAAATGGTTATCTCAGTTCACACCTTCACCAACAGTGCATCAATGTCCCAGTTTTTCCACACCCCCTCCAACAACCAACAATTTCTTTTTCTCCCATATTAGCTGATCTGATATGTGTGAGGAGGTACCTCAGAGTTGTTTTAATTTGCATTTCTCTGATCAATAGTGATTTAGAACATTTTTTTCATTTGACTATAGATACTTTTGATTTCTTTGTCTGAAAATTACCTGTTCATACCCTTTGACTATTTATTATTTAGGAAATGACTTGTATTTTTGTACATTTGACTCAGTTTTTTATATATTTGAGAAATACGGCCTTTATCAGAAATACTTGTTGCAAAAATTGTCCCCAGTTTTCTGCTTTCCTTGTAATTTTGATTGCACTGGTTTTGTTTGTGTAAAAACTTTTTAATTTTATGTAATTAAAATGATCCATTTTACATTTTGTATTGCTCTCTATACCTTCTTTGGTCCTGAATTCTTCCCTTATCCACGTATCTGACAGATAAACTCTTTCATGCTCTCTTAATTTGCATAGGATATCACTCTTTATGTGTAAATCATGTATCCATTTTGACCTTATCTTAGTATGTGGTATGAGATGTTGGTCTATACCTAGTTTCTGCCATTCTGTTTTCCAGTTTACTCAGCAGTTTTTGTCAAATAATGAGTTTTTGTTCCAAAAACTTGGATCTTTGGGTTTATCCTATGCTAGATTACTGTGGTCATTTATTATAATGTAATTTGTACCTTATCTACTCCACTGATCCATCACTCTATTTCTTAGCCAGTACAAGATTGTTTTGATAATTACTGCTTTATAATAGTTTAAGATCTGATACGGCTAGACTACCTTCTTTAGCATTTTTTTTCATTGATTCCCTTGATACCCTTGAGGTTTTGTTCTTCCAGATGAATTTTATTATTTTTTTCTAGCTCTATAAAATAATTTTTTGATAGTTTGATCAGTATAACACTGAATAAATAGATTAATTTAGGTAGAATTATAATTTTATTATATTGGTTTGGCCTACCTGTGAGCAATTAATATTTTTCCAATTGTTTAGATATGACTTTATTTGTGCAAAAAGTGTTTTATAGTTGTGTTCACATAGTTCCTGGCTTTGTCTTGGCAGGTAGACCACCAAGTATTTTATATCGCCTACAATTATTTTAAATGGAATTTCTGTTTCTATCTCTTACATTCTTTATCAGACTATAGGCACATTTCTCCCTTGGCCAAGAGTATTTCATTCCAGTATTTTAAGACAAGATCCAAATTCTCATTCTCAGACATAATCCTCTTGTAACTATTAACTTGCAAAATCACTTCTCTTTCCCCCACCTCCCAAATCCCTTGCCTTTAAAAGACAGCAATGAGGAAAACATCATCTGTGCCCGATAGCTTTCAATTTCTTGCCCAAGACTCATAAACTTTGGCAATACTTTCTGGGTTCATTCTGTAAGAATCATTTGTATCCACATGAATCACCAGAAGGGGATAGCAGTCATTCATTTTCACAAGTCCATCAACCAATTAATCAAACATTTATCAAGTGCCTACTAAGTACCAGACACTATGCTAAACTGGGGGTACAAAAATATGGAACTCCTGTGCCAAAAAAACTTACAATCTAATGAAGTCACAGTAATTACTCTGTTATGTTTTAGATACATGCCCAAGAAGACAACACATCTCTCTATTATCATCAGGCTGACAAATCACTATTTCTGTTTTCCTGAGCAAAGAGTATTATTCTTCTTTTCTTTCTTTGATTCTTACTAAATTATATTTCATTAATCAGTCAGTCAGTCAGTCAGTCAACAAGCAATATGACCCAGGCACTGTGTTAGACCTAGTGATACAAATACATAGCTGAGTCCATCCCTACCCACTAGTAGCTTACATTCAATTTGATAGTTTCTGTGGCTTTACTTTATCATTCCTTGGAAGGCAAGCAACAGCCTTTTAGACCTCAATCACCTCTTCAGGAAGAGGCTGAAATTTGATTTTGTTTTTGTTTTTTTTTAGCTCCAAGGGAACATTTGTATTTTTCTTTCCCTCTCCCACTCTGGGACATTTTTCTATTCTCTCACTTGTTCTCAAGGATTATTTACAATCTGTGATTTCTGTTCTTTTTTCCCTTCCATTGTATCCCGTCTTCATTTTTTTTTTTTAAGTAAAGGAACACTTCAGTAAGTCTGATAACCTGGAGTGTGCAGAGGTATTCCTTGACTCACTTCACTTTTTCTTCTATAAATGAGGCCAACCTGCCCTTGGAACATAGATAAACAATCACTTGTTTGTAGCAGAAATACAAACATTGGCTACTAAATGCAGCTCATTTTCACCATGCTCCATAATGAACGAGATTTTCAGTCTTTTTCTTTTAAATTATTTGTAGGTGTTTATGCTTTACTTCCTAAATATTTCCTTAAGACTTTTTCAACTTCTTATCACCTAAAAAATTGAAAGCCACACCTAATGTCCTTTCTTTGGATTCAGCTACAGCTTTCTAGGGAAGTCATTTCATTTTTTCTTCTTGTTTATTCTACTTATCTACTTACTTTATTTCCTTGATTTACTTAGTTTTTCTTACTTATTTTGTCAACTACCTTTTCTCTCTCCACCCAAATACCCTTCCTGCAGATTCTTCTCCTCAGGTGTTTAATCATTCCTTTTCTTCCATCATTTTGAGTATTCCTAGGGATTAAATTCTCCTTCAGCTGAAGACATTCACTCATCTAATGCTCAAGTTGTCCAAAGTTTCTTTACGTAAATTCATTCTCTGGATTTATTCACAAGTCTAAGATCTTTAATAATCACCTTCATAAATTCTTTCTTCTAATTATTCACGGTAAATCCTTGTAACTTCTTTTTTTTTCCTTTTCCTACGACCTTCCTTCACAGACACTAGAAATAAAATCTTCAAGTAGATAGTTCTCCTTCCCTTTTTCTTCATTTGCCTATATTTCTCCATATTTAATCCTTGGCCTTCTTTGTAAGTTCAATCACTTTTACAACTTCTTTCTTAATTCAGCTCAGAGCTTCCTTTTCTTTCACAAAAACCAGAAGTAAAATCATCCCTCCCTCTAAATCTTAATCTGGATTGTCAATTAATTCTAATTCAATTTCCTCAGATGATGGTATTTAGTGTATACTCCACCTTTCTGGTTCTACTTTTTGGTTTTACTTTTCATTATTTCGTAAAGGTCTTATTCCTCGTACTTGTCCACATAAATTGCGTTATAGTGTTCATTTGTGTTAAAATGCATCAATGTACCTCAATTTACCTAGCTGTCCCCCTACTGCTGGATATAGAGATGGCTTCTAGGTTTTATTTTTCAATTGCTATGACCATATTTGAACAGACAACTTTTTTGTTTTGTTTTTGAAAACACTATCATGATATAATGCCAATAATAGAATTAATGGGTAAAAGGATATAATTATTTTTAAAGCTCTAAATACATATTGCCTGATTGCTCTCTAAAAAAGAGCTTATATTTGCAATTCTCCCATCCATGAATGGACGTACCTGTTTCTTCACAGCCTCCCTGCCCTCCACATTGAATCTCATTACCTTTTGTTATTTTTTTTTCCTGTTGAATTGGTGTGAGTTTATAGAATCAAAGATCTATAACTGGAGAAGACCTCTGAGACCATCTATTGCAATCCCATTTTATGGATGAGGAAGCTCAGGCCAAGAAAAGTTAAGTGACAGAGGTAGTAAGTTAAGCATCAGTTCACTTCAGTCATTATTTTTCCTATTGTATTATGCTGCTTCCTGAGATGTTTTCTCAAAGTTATTCTTTCTTATTAGTGAATTTGATCATTTTTTCCCAAGTGATTATTAATCATTTGTGTTTTAACTTTTGAAAATTATCTGTTTATATCCCTTAGCCATTTATCCATTGTGGACTGGCAGTTAAAATTCTAATTTCATAATAGTTTCTTAAATATTTCATATGTCAATGTTTTGTTAGGCATAGGTATTTTCCCAATCCATTTTTTTTCCCTTTAAATTAAATTGTGGTATTGTGTATATATATATATATATATGTGTGTGTGTGTGTGTGTGTGTGTGTGTGTGTATGTATATATATGTAATTTTAATGTAGTCAAGCCCAATGATCTTGCCCCCAATAATTCCTTTCATTTACTGAATAAAGAGAAGTCACTTCACAATGGAGAAAAATATTTTATTTCATATTTTTCCATTTTTTTATAATTCTTTGAAAAATGTTTAAATTTCTCATTCTTCTGGAATTCACTGAGATAAGTGATATAAGATTTGGGTCCAAATCCTTTTTATATCAAAATTGCAAACCAATTTTCTCAAGTACATTTGTTAAATAATACATTTTTTCCACTTAGTTTTTATTTTCTAGAGGTTTGTCAAGCTCATACTTTTTTTATACATTGGATTGGATGTTCAACACAACACTACATATATATACACTATATATATATATAATATACACACACACATACATATATGTACATATATATTTAATTTCATTGATTTAATTTTCTATTTCTTCCTTAGTACTGGATAGTTTTAATTATAGCCATTTTGTAGCATGTTAAAATCCCATAACTCATGATCCCCTTCATCAGTTTTTCTTTTCAGTATTCTCCTTAATATTCTTGCTATTCATTTGTTTTTCAATATAATTTTCATTATGATTATGTCTAGTTCCATAAAGAAGACCTCTGGTCTTCTTTGGTATTGCAATAAACGTAGATTCATATAGAATAATATTGTTGCTTTTATTAAATTAATGGAATACTGGATAGGTACCCAACTTCAAAATCAGAAAGACCTGGGTTCAAATAACTCTGATACATATTGGCTGGGTGACCGTGTCACTTAACTTCCAGTGTCCCAGGTAATTCTCTACAATTATAAATTTCAGGGCAGGTGCCAATCTATATCAGGAAAGTGCAATTTTGGTAAAAGAAGTTACCTATGCCAATAAAATCACAGGCTTAGTTGAAAAAAAAATGCAACCCCTTTAATGTGAACATTTAATGTGTCTCCAGATGTTTAGGTCTTCCTTCATTATGGTCATTGTAGTTTTATAGTCCTTTTTGTACAGCTCCTGCATATTCCTGGGTAAGTTAATTTCCAAATATTAGGGCTTTTGTTGCTCTTGTGCACCTTGTTCTTTTTTATTACCTTTATTACCTTTTCTTTATTTTTATTATGATTAAATAAGATGACAAATTTTTTTCCGTATTAATCTTATATTTGGTGACTGTTGAATTCATTTGCTGTCTCATAATTTTTTAGGCTGAAGTGGTTGGGTTTACAAGTTATACTGTCATATCATCTGCAAATAATGACGTTTTGAAATCTTTATTTCCAATGTTATTCCTGCTAATATATTTTTCCTGTCTTGCTACAACTGCTAGAATTTCCAATACCATATCAAATAAAACCAGTGAAGATGGGAACCTTCACTTTGTACTTATTTTTCAGAGGGACTGCTCCTAATGTTTCTCAACTGTATATCATATTGATTCTTGGATTAAGGTTGATACAATTTTCATTATCTTAAGGAAAAAAGTCCTCAATACAATATCTATCAGTTTTGGTCTCTTATTATGAATGAATATTGAATTTTATTAAAGGTTTTCTTATATCTTATGAAATATGACCAAAAGGTTGGTTTTTTTTTTTTTGTTTGTTTCTTAATGTCTTATATTTGGGGGGTGGGGTGGGGAAATTATATTCATAGTCTTTTTGATGTTGGACCCGTATTGTATATCTGATTTCAACTCTGCTTGATCATGATGAATACTTTTTTTTTTTTGCATTGTTACATTCTATTGGCTAATGCTTCACTTAATGTTTTTGCACCTATATTGGCAATATTGTACTATAAGTTCTTTTTAGTGTTATTTTTGCCTCATTTTAAAATCAATACCACATTTCTCCCCTTGGCTTTCTTTACATTTATGAATAATATATGTAACATAGGGATATTGTTCTTCAAAATTTGAAAGAATTCTGCTTGAATATTCCAGGTTTCCTTTTTGCTTAACATGGTGATTTTTTAATGACTTGTCTTATTTCCTCCTGGAGATTGGTCTACTTAGAAATGTTCCTTTTCTGTGATGTCAAGTTTGGCAATTCATATTTTTTTGTGGATAATTACCATTTCCTTTAAATTTTCTCATATGTTAGAATATAGCTGTGGGTAGAAATTCCTTTATAATTTAAAAATCTATTTTTAAATTTTTATTTCATTTCCATATATAATTTTTCAAATTCACATTTTCTCTCTTTTTAAAAATTTAGATTTGCTAATGGCTTATCAGTTTTATTGATCTATTAAAATAACCACTAAATTTATCAATTTAAGTACTTTTCTATTTATTTCTGCTCTTTATAATTTCTTTTTTACAAATTAAGCCTTGTCCAAGATTCCTTGAAATAGGAAATACAAGTAATTTTAATAACATTTGAACACTACTATTAAAAACTAAATAAAATAGAGATGTGTATTTGCAACAAGTGTTTGCTACTGCCATGGAGGAGATCTAGGATAGAGTTCATGTTAAAAAGGATTTCCTGATAAATGGGTGACTACAGAGATTCTTGTTTGCATATAGTGTTCTGCTAATTGCATGAAATCCAGTGATAGTGCAGAGCCTACTAAATGAGAACTATAATTATTCTAAGAGTTTTGCCTAATTATTCCATGGGAAAAAAAACAAGTGGATGAAGAATATCTATTGTCTAGACCAGAAATGTCAAACACTCAATGACCCACAAAAGTCCCTATTAGGGCTGGACAAAATTAAAATACAATTGAAAAATACTTTTAAAAAAAGATACAGTAAAACATAGATAATGTTAATATGTGGTTTTCCAAGTTAATATGTCACCTACAGGGATCTTTATGTATGGTTTAGTGGTTTTCAGTTTCTGTCTGAGTTTGACACCACTATACTGATGAGTAGTTCAATGGGGAAGCTTTAGTTTGGACCCTGTCTATCAGTATATAACAACACACATATGAGTGTATATACCTGTGTGTATGCCCAGATACTTTCAGAAATATTAAGGAATGATTCTTTTTGCAAAGCTTTTTGCTTTCTTTGTGTCTTAACAGAAATAAGTACTATATTTTGTCAAAGGCTTTTTTTTTGTGCCTATTGAAATAATAGTTTGATTTTCATTTTTGTTTTAAATTGGTCCACATTTCTTATTTTTCTAATGTTTCTAGTTTTAATCAAATCTGGTCATGAGGAATATTGCAAAATATTCCTATTGTTCTCTTTGCTTTTACTTTTACTTACTATTTTGCCTCAATATTATGTGATATTGTTGAAGTCCTCTTTCTCTGCTTTATCTCTCTCCGGTTTTATATCAAGGAGATATTTGCCCAAATGATAGCCTCTCCCAGCTCATACCTGCTAAAAAACCATACTGGGCTTGTAAAGTTAGAGGTTCCCTGGGACACAGTCCAAAAGATGTATACACTAACTGGAATTTTAGTAGAATGGAGTTTTCTACAAATTCTACCACCTTCCTGATTGAATGACAGCTAGGAAAAGGGAGACGCAAAGATTTATATCTGGATCTGATTAGCATACAATGAGTGAGAATTTAGATTTCTGCTGGAAAAGAATAATAACTCCATTTAACCCAACTAGAATTTGTTATATATTTATCATGAGGCCAGGACTCCATTCTGTGCTGTGGAAACTAAAGAAGAAATGGTTCACTGTCCCTAACCTCAAGTAACATGTCCATGCACACACACAAAACAGTGAGATAACAACATATTATTTATTAACTCTGGTTTCTAACCAACAGAAGTGCCATAGGATTTGGAACTCAAGAAAGACCGTAGATATTAACTAGTCCAATCTCATTTTACAAGGGATTTTTGCTGCTGACTTCCTCTGTAACCCTGGGCAATTCATATCATCACTTGGTGAAGTTGTCTGGTGAAGTCAGCAGCAGAACAAAGATCCAAATGTAGATCTTTTGACTAGAAATTCAGTGGGTTTTTTTTTTCATTTTAAATTTGAAAAAAAAAAGGATTAATACTACATTGCTGTCCTTCTATTACAGTCTAGCCCTGCCCAGAATTAGGGGAGCACTAGTATAATAAAAAGCCTAGCATCTCATTTCTGGGCCAAGTGGTACAAACTTGGACCTGGAATCAGAAAGATCTGAATTCAAATCTAGCCCTGAATCATTTAGTAGTCATGTGACTCTCGGCAAGTCACTTGGTCTCTGCTTGCCTCAGTTTCCACAACTCTAAAATGAGGGTAACAATAGCACCTTCCTCCCCAGAGTTGTCATAAGGATCAAATGAGACATTTATAAAGCACTTAGCACAGTGCCAGGCACATAGTAAATATTATATAAATGTTAGCTAATCATCATTTTCTTCATTATTATCATCATTATTTCTCCAGATCATTTCTGCAAAGTCGGATGAAAGGGGTGGAATGTTCAGGGGCTGAGCTAATAGCCTACTGAGAAAGTCAGGAGAGTCAGTGGCAAGGGCTTGCTGGAGTCTGGTGCCAGGAGGTTAATGAGGGACTTCAACTCAAATGATCTGTTGCAAACAATTACTCAAAAAAACCAAAAGAAATTACGATGAACTATTCAGCCAGAACAAGGTCACTGATTTGGGTATTTGGTGGATTTCTGCTCTCATCATACTGCATGACAACAAAACAGAAGAACAGCGACAACAACAAAATATAGCAACAATAATAATTTATGTAAATAATAAATTATAAATAAGTAATAGCTGGCATTTGTACAAAGCTTTAGGGTTTGCAAAGTACTTTACAAATATTTTCTCTCTTCATCCTCATGAAAACGCTGAGAGGTATGGTTCCTATTTTACAGATGCCATAACTGAGGCTGGCAGGTTAAGTGACTTGCCTAGAGTCACACTGCTAGTAAATGTCTGAGTTCATATTTGAACTCAAGTCTTCTTAACCTAAGGGCCATCACTCTATCTGGAACTCCCTAGTTGCTTCTGGTATTAACTAAGTAGAGTGAGTATGTGGGAGAAAAGGGAAACAATACAGTGTGTCTATGCCTCTTTCAGTATTTCTGCACCTTTCCCATCTATCAGGTCTCTTCTGAACAACCTTTTAATGACTTACTATCCTCCATATGACAAAATAAGGCAAGAAGATATTAAAACACCTAAGTAGCCTAGAACCAAGAGGGCAACCTCTTCCATTGGTGGATACAGTTGCACCCCTAACTATATTGAGATGCCAGGACTTCCAGGATCTTTTGCCCTTGGCTTTGGCATGCCAGCAAAGCTAAAACAACAAAATCACTTACACAGTGTTGCTCTAGGGTGGAGAGAGATCATAGATTATGAGGTAGAACTCTTACTTAATTAGGGGGTCTGTGATTTTGTCTTTTGAAATTTTTCAATAAAATTGATTTTTTTTGGTAACTCTTTGTATTCTATTTTATGCATTTAAAACCATCACTCTAATAAGGGGTCCATAGGTTTCACTAGACTGCCAAAGGGGTCTTATGACACACAAAAAAGGTTAAGAGTCCGCACCCTATGGGGGAATTCTTAGCTCAGTAATGAATCTACCAGTCTTAAAGAAATCAATCAATAACCAGGGGTTAACTATGACATTTTGGAAAGATAGTAGAACTGCAAACACAGCTACAGGGAGTCATTTAGTAAACTGTAACATTATCAAGCAGAATGGAGAACTGGGACATCTTGCAACACTCCTCCCTCTGGTAGGTTGGAGCCTATCATCATTTCCACCACATTACCAAGTATGGGCCGATGAAAGGATGCCTGTACTAGCAGACTGTAAGCTCTAAGAGGGCAAGCATCAAATTAAATTCATTTTTGTATCCCCCTAGCATCTAGTACAGTGGCATACACATATCGGGAGCATACTTCTTTGTTTTCTTTAATGACTTGTCTGATATCATACAGCAAATCAACAGTGGGGGGTGAGTTAGACCCTAACTCTCTTCCCAGTGTTTTTTCTACTAGGCTACGCCAGACCAACTTAGCAGTTTATAGCAAACCATTCTAATTTAAAGCACATCCATAATTAGATATTGGCTACATCTTCAGTACCCATCATAATGAAAGGAATAACTTTAAATATATCATAATGACCAATTACTTGAAGGAGCTCTATTCTGCATGTTGAATATGAGCCCAAAGCTCAGCCAACAAGGTCTGTACTTCCTGAAGTTGATGGTGGTGGTAACAGACACATACAGCAGTGTGCCGTCGCTGATCATTTTAAGTGGCAATTTCCTTTAATCATCTACTCATAGTGGAGGAGAGAATTAAAGGCCCCTCAAGCCCTTCTTGCATCCAGAAGCAGGTGGTTAGGGTTGGGAGAAGGGAGCAAAAATGTATGTAATATTACACATGGTAATTCAACTCTGTAAAAACACTCCTTGATTGATCTCTGTTATTTAAACACTTAATCTGATACCTTGCAATCAATTGTGTCAGTGTTTTTAGGATGATAGTGATGATTCAGTACTGTAATAATAATACATACATGCACATATATACACATACATACATGTGCATACATGTGTATGTATACATATGTGTATGTGTTTATACATATATACATATTTATCTCCCTTTAAGGTTTGCAAAGCACTTTTAAAAAATAGTAACAACCCTGTGGGATAGGTATTTGAAGTACTGTTATTCCCTTTTTACAGCTAAGGAAACTGAGGCTCAGACTGGTTTAGTTATTTGCCCATCATAAGAAAATTAATAAGTATGAGGACTGGGGTTCAAATACGGTTCTCTCCTGACTCTTCTACATGCAAATGCCTCTGCAACTAGGGCCCAGAATTGTGCCCCAAAAGGTCAGTCCAAGACTGCTTCTTGTTGTTTTTGTCATTTTCAGTCATGTCTGACTCTCCGTGCCCCGTTTGGGGTTTTCTTGGCAAAGGTACTGGAGTAGTTTGCCATTTCTTTTTCTAGCTCATTTTACAGATAAAGAACTGAAGCAAACAGGATCGCACAACTAGTAATTGTCCGAGAGACCAGATTTGAACTTAGGTACTCCTTACAGACTAAGAATAAATATACAATAGTTGAAAATACTTATTGAAATTACAACATTAATTGTGCTATTTATTACAATTTTGAATTCTAGTTTAAATTTAAATTCTAATTAAATCTAATTAAATTCTTATTTAAATTTAAAATTTACATTTAAAAGTATGCTTTAACTTTAATCTGAATGTTTTAGTGCAGTGTAAAACTGTGGAAAAGCAGGCTGTATTTGGAGTGAAGAGAACTGCATTTGAATCCTTTTTCTATCATTTACTGTCTCTATGACCTTCACCAAGGCATTTTACTACTACGATGGGCCTCAGTTTCCTCATCAATAAAACAAGGTCCCTTGTGACTCTTAATCTATGATCCTATAAATTATAACAAAGAATTTCTCATGTTTCAGAGAATCAACTTAGAATAAGCAGCAAGGACCCTGAAAGTCATTGCAATCTGTTGAAAATCCAGAGAGCAAAATTTTGAATGTCTTTTAAAAAAACATTTACCCTTTAGAAATCTCATCCCGAATTCCTCACATTGTACCAACCATAAGTAAGAAAACATAGAGGCGAAGCTTCATAATTCTACTTCAGCTTTTTTCTTTAGTCTTTCCTTGGTAGAGGAATGAGTAGAGAGAATCTACTCTGTTTAGGAAAGGACTGCTTACTTCTAAAGGAGAGATCAGTGGTGACTGAGCTAGCCAGTTGTAGCATGTCAGAAGGTGTGACTGAGACTCACAGCTCCCTAATGAGTAACTGCCACAATGCAGGTTACACAGAAGCATCTAGAAATATGGGTTACGAGGTAAAGGCGGGGGAGGGGGAGGCCAAGGAGAGATCAGAGGATACCTTCGATAAATCATGAAAATTGGTCCACAGATGAAAGAGCAAACAGCTTTTGTTTTCTAATGAGCTCACTGGATTCTGAAATGGAGCCAAGGCAAGCAGAAAGACCCTATGTGGATTTAGGAGTCTTCCCTTATCTGCCCCCTAAAACATGTTTTTAAGCTGTAGTTCAGTTTTATACATGACAATTATTTTCCATATCTCCAGTGGATAATACAGTTTCATTATGCAAATAGTCTTTGTTGAAGTATTTATTTTATAACCCATCCAGAGGCTAAAATTCCCCACGGTGTTTCATTCTGATGTTTCTAGAGAGGCTCTCCTTCCGAGGAAATGCCAGACTATGAAACCCTGCTTTGGCTGTGTTTTGCAGAAGAATGAAGAGGGGTGCTGTGTGTAGAACAGACATTCCCTACCTGGACCAGAGAACATGAACATAGCTTTAAGCATAAAGCAGGGACTGACCCTGGGGATTCATCATTTGCAGACTGGTTATCCAACTGCTTGCTTAGCCGAATCCATACGCACTGTGACAAATGAGTGCTTTTGGGGGCATGACAATGCCAACCATTGTTCAGAATGTGCCGTCCTTCGGTCTTCTCACAGCCACCCCTAACTACAGTGAACCTGTCCACTTCCCCCTCCCTCTATCTTTTTACAGACCATATGGAGAGGAGCATTACTCAGCTAACAGATGTGTCTTGGTGGTGCCAGGGATCTCCACTGTACATAAAGGTGTCAGGAGTCCATCAGGGGAAGTGGTCAGTCTTCACTGTCCTTATGCTGGCTGTCTCTGCTCTGTGTATCAGCATTCCGGTGGTTCTCTTAGAACCTAGAACAATTTATCTAACCTGGGTCACGTTTTTATAATAGGAAGTGCTGTGGATCAGCGGTTAAGAGTCCTTGATTTATTGTCTTTTTATGGGCCCTTTGCTATGCTACCACGATGGATACCTTGGCAGTCCCTTTCATTAATATCCCATAATGGAGTATTTATGATACTACTGTTGACTCATGGAGATATATTTTACATCTCTGCATAGTAAGTTAAAATGCTGGGTGTAGATGGGAGCCCTGGTTTGGGGACTAATAAAAAAGTGGTTTGGTTACAATTATGGCAATATGATTACTGTATATAGTATGCTAGCAAAAAGCAAGCCAGGGGAATGCAAAAGCCTGTGGAAAAATAGACAGGTCCAAATCAGAATTAGAATGTTTCCTCAACCTGAGTGATAATAGATAAATTCTCTGCCAGGGAGAGATGCAGTAAAGTAGGACTTTATAGTGTAGAACAGTTAGCATCTGGAATCAGGAAAACACTTAAAACTTTCTCAGTTATTGATTCTTTTCCTCTCAGGAAACGGAGTTTGGAATCATCTAGTTAAGAATTTCACGTATCAAGTTTTCGTTCTTTTTCTTCTCCATATTTTATTTTATTATTTATTTTTGTGCATGTGAAAAGGAAGTCACTCAGGATTGGCTCACTTTTGCAAAGCTGAGTTGGTGTTGTTGTTTTAGTTCCCATGACTATTTCTGGAATGATTTGCCAAGCTGTGATTCACTTCATTAGGCTATCTCTGTGCCATCACACACCAGTAAATTCAATTTAGAGGGAAAAGAATCATTTACATCATCACACCTAAATTACCTTTGGTGACAGAAACATGAATTTCGTATGTTGCCTTCAGAGCCATGCGAAAGTATCAATGACACCTCAGAAAGCCTATATTCTAGTTCCCTGTTCTTTAAATTTAGTTGCTAAATATGGACCCAACTGTTATCCTTCCTGTCAAGGTAGCTTGCCTTCTCAAGAGGCAATGTGGTAAAGATGACTGATCTTAAAAACATAAGATCATAGATTCAAGACCAAAACATAAGTTCAAATCCTTTCTCTCACATGTACTACCTATATGACTCTGGGTAAGTCACTTAATTCTATTAGGCCTGAGTTTCTTCACCCATAAAATGAAGAGGGTGGTCAACATAGACTATGACATTCCTTTTGGCTCTAAATCCATGACCCCTGTGATTCTATACTACACAAATGTGACTTAATAATAAATACATGTTATTTTGAATAGACTGTACAGGTCATGATGAAAGAGAAGCATAGTAAAAAGGTGTCATCAAAGAAAAGTATGGAAGTACAGGAAGATAGTCACATAGGCCAAGTAAGGAATGGAAAACCCATGGGCTCCACTGGGAAGCTCATGATGTTAAGAGGAAATGAGGGGGGCAGCTAGGTGGTACAGTGGATAGAGCACTGGCCCTGGAGTCAGGAGAACCTGAGTTCAAATCCAGCCTCAGACACTTGATACTTACTAGCTATGTGACCTTGGGCAAGTCACTTAACCCCATTGCCTAGCCAAAAAAAAAAAAAAGAAAAGAAAGAAAGGAAGGAAGGAAGAAAAAAAGAAAGAAAGAAAGAAAGAAAGAAAGAAAGAAAGAAAGAAAGAAA
>NW_020954720.1:7696508-7707544 GCF_900497805.2 Vombatus ursinus
AAAGAAAGAAAGAAAGAAAGAAAGAAAGAAAGAAAGAAAGAAAGAAAAAGAGGAAGTGAGCAAGGCCCCCAGCACATTGGATGGATCCCACTGTGGCAATCTTACGGAAGGACCCAGACAAGGGTTGCATAGGATGGGAAGCATAGATAGGTTGTGATCTGCATTATTGGTAAAAACTTCAAAATAGATGAGATGGCAGATCTGTATGAGTGTATAAGAATGTGGCAGTTTGCTGCATGCAAATTATGTATGTATACAAAAGTTTTTCTAGAGTTGGCTTGCAGGAAGACAAGTATAGACATCTCCATCATCTCTTCCCTCCACCCTTCTCCATACTTGATTCCTGCCAGAGTGGGAAGCAAGAGATTGGCGCCAGAAGTTGGTCATTCTGCTCTCCTCAGAGAGAAGGAGTACTGGACTATAATTCTATCTATTTAATCCCTTAGATATTATTAATTTAGGAAAAGCAGTTTTTAGGTTCATGCTAAACTCCTGGCTCCTGTTCCTTAATGGGGAAGCAATGTCCCAATGTCTATGACCAAGACTTGACACCCTTCCCATCAAATGCAAGTTCCACAATGAACATACATAACAAATAACAAATAAACTCATTTATCCCAGTCAAGAGCAAAACACAAATCAGAGCAAGTATGCAGATAAAAATATATGCCAGACAATCTAGACTGAGTGAGCTCTCCCTTTCATAAATAAGATCACTAAGCTCAACAAAAGGTAGAGATACGACCCAAGGGGAAATTCCTCAAAGTCTCTAGTATAACAGATTGGAAATAGGACATGATTGAAGTTCTAAACATTGGCTTCTTCCCAGAATCTTTCTCCCTTCATGTTCAAGAGGTTAGAATCACACATCTTCTCTCTTGAAGTTGGAAGCCAGAAGAGATCAGGTCCCTATTTATTTACTCCTCTTCCAACTAATACTACCTACCCCCATGCAAGCGTGGGACATTGAGTAATCAGTCTCCACCAGTGAAGAGAGAGTCCTATCATCTGGCCTTTTTGGCCAAGCTCTCCAAGTATTCCAATACTGTCATTGACCTTTACAAGTTAGTGAGGAAAGGTATTTTCCCAATTTATGCAGTGGTGAAACTGAGTTACAGAGAAATTAAAAGAGACATATAAGCCAGATACAGAGCCATGGACAAAGCCTGGTTTCCCAGCTTCCCATCCAGGGCCATCTCCACTAGCAAGACTACATTGATTATCTCAAGTCCTTTACTGCAATCATATGAACTAGTTTACAACTTAAAGGGGGAAAAATCAAGAGATTACATATGAATTTCTGGAAGTTATTGATTACATTTTGATAGTCAATTCTTCCTAAGAAAAAGACTACTGAGGCAAAATTCTTTCTTACCAGAAGAAAGAGTCCTTTTAATAGCTTATATAATCTCTTTAGTGAAGATTTACTACCAGTGAAACTAAGCAATGGAGCCTGGCACATAATAGGTGCTTAATTGTAGTAGTAGATTTATTGATTGACTGACTACCTGATTTCAGTCAGAGGTTGAAAGTACTCAGGTTTTGAGGAGTCACATCTATCTGCCAAATGAATGGTACAGGGTATCAAGTATTTTGGCAAATGTAAAATTCTTGGTTCTTTTATCTCCCTCTGAGCTTCTCTAGAATGCATTTCATAATTTAGGACTCCAATAGACCATCAGTCAAATTAGAACAGTTATCTCATAAAGGCTGCATAAACTTTCAGCCAAAGCTCAACTCCACAGAGCAAAGCCAGTTCATCTGGAACAAATTATTTTTACTCACCTTAAATAATCGAAGTGGGGGATATTACTGTGTCCAATGTCTTCCCTTCATAATTGTCCTCTATCAGAAAAGTTTCATTTCCAGGCTTTATAGATCTTATCCACACGTTAGCATTGACCATTAAGTTGTCCTGCAACTGTGTCCATCTAATTAGGCAGATTACTCATTCACAGTACTCAGAAAGACCTGAAAGTTTTCTGTGACTCTGGAATTATATATATGTATATATATGAGTGTGTAATGTATATATGGGTGTATGTATATGTGTATACCTATGTGTATATATGCATGCTTATGTCTATGAATTACATATCCATACACATCCTCCTGAAAATAGGAGATCCTTGATAAAAGAATGTTTGAGGTTTTTCAAACATAAATGATGAGTAAAGAAATAATGCCATTTGAAGTTGGAGTTTCTGAGTGGGTGTTGGAAGGGACCTGAGAGGTCATTAGTTTAATTTCTAACTGGACAAGGATCCTCTTTCCAACATACCTGGCAAATCCTTAGCCAGGCTTTGCTTGGTGAAATCCTTTTAAAGGGACCTAAAGGAAATCCTTTAGCAATGAAGATATGAGAGAATAGTGAACTCTCATAAGGTGAGAATGTTTGCTGAGAATTATGAGTAGACATGGACAAAGAGAATTCAATTAAACTTTGTCCATGTGTATAGGATATTAGCTACAGTTATTCCTTCCACATCACAGGGGTTATGGTCTCAGTGCTGCTGCAATCTGGAAAATCTGCATAAAAAATTTTGGCTTTCCCTTCGTACCAGAGAAGAAGTCTGAATTACTATGGAATTAAAAGGTAAAATATGTTGATATTATATAATGCTATATATATATTTTATGCATTTCTGAGTTTCTAAATTTCTAAGTTGTCTGCTGGCCTTTGTGTATCATCTGTGGCTTCCTCAAAACTCCCTCTAAATTCCTATTTAATTTCTTATGCCAACCCACGATACTTTGAAACGGTGATGGGGAAAATTGTGATGTGGAAGTGATAACTGCACTTCCCTCTGGATGTCATTTTACTTCATACATTTGTTTCAAACAAAGGATATAATACTAAGTTGCATAATTCAATTCAACTCACAAGCATTTATTGAGTGCCTGTTCTACTTATACAACTCAATGCCAGTCCTGAGAAAATAAAGGCAAAACCAAATCAGTGCCTGATCTTAATGATTTTACATTTCTTGAAGTAGGGAGAAAAGTTGGGAGAGCACTATATGCACACAAATAAATAGAAGAAAAACTGAGGAGCAAGAAAGCACTAACATCTTGGAGGATTGGAGAAGGCTCTATGTAGGAAGTAGTGCCTGAACCCAACTGAAAGATGACAAGCTTCCTGTTAGATACAGATGAGGGAGTGGTGCATTTCAGACCCAGGAGGCACCTTGTCCTAATGCACTAAGGCAGGAGAGCAAGTATGGGGAAGAACTAGTAAGTGCATTTTGTGTGTATATAAGTACTATGAAATAAGGCTGGAAAAGTAGTAGTAGTGGTAGGGCAGTTCATAGCAGGGCTTAAATGTTAAACTACGGACATTGTATTTTATCCTATTGTTAATGGGGAGTCCCAGAAGGTTTTTGAGCCAGAGAGTGACATGGTAAGACCTATGTCTTAAGAAAATTATGTTGGCAGTGGTATAGAGGACAGATTGGACAACAGAAGAGACTGGAAGCAGAGAGATCAATTAGTAGGCTATTATGATAGTCAAAAGGAGAGAGAATGAAAGACTTGGGTGGGATGGGAGTGCTGTTTTTAAAGTATTTTATTTAGGAGAAATCGAAGAACATGGCTTCTGAGTAGAAGGGTAAAAAGAATAAGATCTTTCAAATTGGGCTTGAAATCATCTATAGCTTTATCGAAAGGAGAGCAAGGTAAAAATGTACTGATACTGTACAGTGTACATAAATAAATATACTAGCAATGTTCCTATACATTAAAATATTTGGGATTTTTTCAGTGATTCTCTTCTATTTCACAGACAAAATGTACAATTTATTTCTGAGCTCACAAAAAATGGATAGGTATTGAAAATGCTCAAGAGTAGAGGTGGTCAATGACAGAACTCTACCAACAAATAGATTACTGCATTATTTCCAGGTAGTGTAAATGTGGAGGTCATGATGGGGCATCTTTCTAACATGCAGACAAAGAAGAAAATACATTGTGATCTATACAGCTATTGAAAATGCCTCCAACTTAGGAGGGCATGATCCTTGATCTTCACAATAGCCGACTGATGGACACAATGCCCACTTAAGAAATTGACAGATGCTCAGCATCAAATTCCTACATATTTGAGGTTACCTCTTTGATTTTCTTTCAACTGCAGTCCAAGTTAGTCCAGGCTCTCTTATTACAAAATAGTAACTGTGTCATCCAGAAGTAACTCTTATTTCTCATGTCCTCCCCCCTCTCCATGAATCATCTCTCCCAGAATTTCAGAGAAATCCCAATGCACTCCCCTTGCCTTTTGACTCTCTAAGAGTCCAGCCAGAATAAATCAAGAAAATAGTTTCCAGTTGCAGGACTGGCTGCCTGGCCACCCCACCCTATCATAC
The DNA here is from genome assembly GCF_900497805.2 of Vombatus ursinus. Taxonomy (NCBI): domain Eukaryota; kingdom Metazoa; phylum Chordata; class Mammalia; order Diprotodontia; family Vombatidae; genus Vombatus; species Vombatus ursinus. The sequence continues at coordinate 7,700,870 of NW_020954720.1, forward strand.
CCAGATTAAATTTAGATGATTTATTCTGAGGCTTTGATCTAAATAAGATAGGGAGAGCAGTAGCGTAGCCCTGTGATTCTTAGCTTTAAGACCCAAAGGAAAAATAATGTCTTCCTTCCTTCCTTCCTTATTTCCTTTCTTTCCTCTTTCTTACTCCCTTTCTCTTCCTCCCTTTCTTCCTCTTTTCCCTCTTCTTTCAATATAGTGCAGATATTATTTCATAAAAAATGCAAATAACTGGCCTTCTGCTTCTGAGGGGCCTCCACTTTCTACAAGAACCTATATAGTCACACAGAATCACAAAATCTCTAAGTTTGAAGGCATCCGAAAGGCCATTTATTTCAAACCATACTTAAAAGGAATTCCCTATACAATACTTAAATCTGACAGCTTTTTTGCTTGAAGACATCAAATAAAGACAAGCCTACTACCTCCTGAGTCCATTCCAATTTTTACTACCTGTCATTATTCAGAGAGATTTTTCATTTATTAAGCCTAAATATGCCTCTTTGTAACTATTATTCCAAATTCTCCCCTCTGTAGCCTAGCAGAATACATCTGATGCCTCTTCCATGTGATAACCCTTCAAATACTGGAAGATAGATATTGTGTCCTGTATGTCTTTTCTCTTCCAAACTAAACTTATTTTTGATGCTTTTCATTTTAGCCCTTAGTGTATCTACATATCCTTCAGTAAAACTTACCATATGACTCATGTAGTTTTCTTTTTCTTCCTTCCTTCCTTCCTTCCTTCCTGTCTTCCTTCCCATTTTCCTTCCTTCCTTTCTTCCTTCCTTCCTTCCTTCCTTTCTGTCTTTCTAGAAACCCAAGTAGCTGGGAGCATTGCAAGAAGTATCTTAGAAGTCTTCCAAGTTTATTCTTCCATGAAACAGGTCTCACCTAGTGCTACTAGTTATCTCCCAGACACTGATTCCATTTCCCTAGAAACCTATAATTGGGTGGATGGGGGGAACATTTGCTGACATCACAGTATTTCTGGTTTTTCTAGATTCAAGTAATAGCAGATAATTACGGAGTAACAAAGCAATGAATGGGAGGCGGGGTGGGAAACGTCGGTGACCACAAGGTAATGTTGGGAGGTGGGGTGGGAAACTTTGGTGACCACAAGGTAATGGTGGGTAGAGTGGGAAACTTTGGTGACCGCAAGGTAATGGTGCATTGCAGAAAGATGCATAATTCCTGCAACTAGAATTGCTGTCATTCTGAAAGTGACTGTGTGGTATATCAGGTCCAGTAATCTGGACATCTGGACTCCAAATGTGCAGAACAGGGAATAGCAAAGTAAGCCAATCTTCTTAAATGGTGGAAGGGCCAAGTTTGGGGATATTCACATACATTAATAAGTCATCACACATTGGTAATTCAATACACATTGGCATCAATTCAGAAGGTGAAACTTTGGGGTATGTGGCATGTAGCATACAGAATTATTTTCATTTTCATTGTGTCATTCCCAGCTCAAAAACTTTCAATGGCTCCCTGTGCCTAGAGGATGTGGTTCAAATTCATTATCCTCTAATTTAAGACCCTCCATAATCTTGTCCTATACTTCCTTTTGGGGGTAATGTTCTGCTACTACACTATAGTAACCATTTGCCCCAGTTGTTTCCTGTGTGTACCTTGTACTGCCCTACTTTCATAGCTTTGCTCATAGATCTTTGGTTCATCTCTCCTTCAAAACCCTGCCATTGTTCTCCTTATTCCTATGTATCCTCTTCAAGCCCGAGATCAAAATCTACCTCTTCCTAGAAGCTTCCTTGACATCCCCAAGCCCATTTTGATCTCATATTTCTGCCTTCTGAGAGTTCTTGCTACCTTTGAGAGAGAGAGAGTTGGTAAGTTGTGGTGAAGTTGGTAAGTGTGTTGGAAGTGGTGTGTCCCCACCTGTAACAAAGGTTGATGCCCACATGTAATATGGGAGCGTCATTGTGTGACTCAAAGGGAGGCAGAATAGGCATCTCTAGCTTCTTCTCTCAAATGGAGACAATTTTCTGCCAGGAGGGGAAATAGGAGATTGGGGGCAGAGGACACCTCTTCTGCTGTCCTCAAAGAGAGTGGGTGCTGGGATAAAATTATATCCATCTGTTCCCTTAAGCACTGTTAGTCTAGCTGATATGATTTTCAGGTTCAAGTTAACTTCTGATTGCTATTTCATTTTTGGGGGGGAAGGAGGACCTGAAGCTTTGTGTCCAAGTCTTTACCTCCTTTCAGCCAAATATCAGTTCCACAAAGAACACACATAGACGGTAGCAAGGCAGCTCATCGGGAAGTGGTGTGATTCAGAGAATGAGTTCAGACTGAGTGAAGAGAATAGCATAGTAAGGGCTCCTTAAGAAATGTCCTAAAAACAAACAAACAAACAAACAAAAAAAGAAATGTCCCAGTCAGGGATACACCAACGAGTGCACAGGTTTCAGGGTGTAGTCATCAGAAGGTGAGCCAGGATGGGGGTGGGGATGGAATCCTCTGGAGAGTGAATTGAGCTGGGAATGAAAACACCTTTCATTTCCAGTCATGTACTGAAGATTACCTTTTCACATAGAGGAGTATGGGTTATTTAGGGAGGACTAGCACCTCTGGTATGAAGGCTTGCTGAGCCCTTTTTAGGGCTCATCTACCTCTGGTGCCCACCTTTACTGAACTCTCATCTGTGGCTCCAAGAAGCTATAGCATGAGCAGTGGCTGGTGATAAAACCAGGTCGAGGGTAACTGACAGGCCTCAAGCCCATTGGAGAGTTATGGGGATGTCTACCCCAAGCATGTGACAACTTCTCCCAGCAGAATAGGTGGATGAGAACAATTTGTCCCAATGTCCATGAAGGCAGCTGAAGCAGGCACTATGAAGTGCTTAGAGCTTGGTCAGGCATTGAAGAAGCCAAGATGACCCACTGCATCCTGAGCCACCGCCAATCTCCTTGACTCTTGTCTTGCCACTGGACTTCAATGAGTTTGGAAGAGAGAGTGAGGTTGACAACTTTGTGCAATTCTGCCTCACTTAAATCCAATTTATGTCAAGACGTTGCCCCATGATGTCACTGGTCCTCTTCAAAATGAAGGCCAAACAACAACAACAACCTTTTCATAAACATGTCTTATTTTCCAAATTAGATTGTAAGGTTTTTTATGAAAAAGGACTGTGTTTTTGCTTTGTATCCTTTATAGAATCTTAGTCATATCATTGGCCAGCAAATATAGTGATACCTGAATTAATGAATCTCATGGGAAAGAAATCCCCCTAAAGTAGTGTAGAGAGAATGGGAGGTCATCACCCATAAAGCACAGTAAAAGAAGGATTATCCTGAAATAGTGAAGTATGGAGGGAAACTACGTCCTGGAGCTCGTTCCTATGTCTTTTATATCAGGCAATCAGTATGTCAAGGATCTACAGCTTCCTTGGTAGGAAAATTCCTTCCACTAATGTAGATGGCAAGGTATATCACTAAATAGATAAACTTTAGGGAATTATTAGAGGGCTAATGAAGGTAAATGACTTTCCCAGGATCCTACAGTTAGTAGGTGTCAGAAGTGTGCTTTAAACCCAAGTCTTTCTGGTCTTCTTACCCTAAGACTATTAGAATACAATCCAACATGCCATTCCTGAAAAGGAAGTTTCTAACAAGCCAGTGTGTCATTGGATTATATCTTTAATCAATCAATAAGAAGTAATTAAGTTCTTATTGCCATCAAGGAGCCTACATTATAAAAAGGAGGACAATAAAAAAATCCAGTCCAATAAACATTCATTAAGCATCTGCTATGTGCCAGGCATTGTGCTAAGTGCTGGAAATATAATTTAAAAAGACAGTGTCTGCCCTCAATGAGTTCACAATCTAATGGTGAGGGTGGAGGGAAGACAACATAAAAAAGGAGGAAGGAAAGCAGGGTGTGGGACAGTGGAGGTATGAAAAGGAGGAGAGATGAGGGGCTACTGTGGGGAGGTATAGGGGAGCATCTTGTTTGGTGGAAAGGAAACCAGGCAAAGCAGCAGATGCAGAATGGAGTAGGCAAAAGTCTAGTTTCTGCCCTCCATAAAGGAAGGCATTAGGAGGAGTTTGGCATTCCACCCTCCAGCTCTATAATCAGAAGGGAAAGGAGGCTGAGGGGTGTAGTATCAGTCAAGCCTTGAGTTAGCGTCATGGTGCTAAGATATTATACACATGGGATACATATTAATGGATATGTAAGACATATATAGAATAAATGTTATAGTAATATTACTGTTGACTGAATGATGATTGAGATCTCTTTTATGAGAGATAGAACAGAGCTTTTTTTGGCTAAATAATAGGTATTAATAGCACACTTGACTAAGTATTCTTTCAATTGTTAGAACAAGAAAAGGAATATGGAAAAAGAACTAGAAATGGAGTTAGGAAGTTGTAGCTAAAATCCTATTTATAACAGTAAATATTCCTTTTCTACAAGTCGAAAAGTTGGAGTAAAGGAAAGCAAAGTGTGCTAGAAGAATTATTTGAACAAGTTGTTTCTAGAAACCAGTGGGCTTTTTTAAAATTGGGTTTCAGGGATATACAATTAATTCATCATCAGAACAAAACAGGTGGGATTGCCTGCCCATCCCATACATTTCCCTCTTACTGAATATTTACAGACATCTTTTTATTTTGATACTCCCATGAATGTTTATATACACTTGATATCACATATATAAAAAGATTTTGGGGGTGGACAGATTGTGAATGGGGGAAGATACATAGGATAATTTGTCTTAGGGTCTAAAATCTAAGGATAGTCTTCTTCTTGTTGTTTGTTGTTATTCATCCTTCATTCTTGAGGGGATCCATGACATCACAAGGGCAATGTCTTGACTCGCTTGTAAATTGGATTTAAGTGAGGCAGAGCTATGCGAAGTTGTCAGCCTCACCCTCTGCTCCAGATTCAAGTCCAGTTACAAGACAAAAGTCAAGAGGACTGGTGATGGCCCTGGGATATAGTGGATGATCTTGGCCAAGGATAGTCTTGGCTCCTAAGCCTCACTCCTAGGGATAACTTCTGAACGGAGTAAATTTGTGGCCTCTTTTCTGAAAAGAATATTTCTTTCTCCATTTGTTTGTTTGTTTTATTAGTGTCTTGATTTCTACTTTAGTAACCACCTCCAGGGCAGCCTGGTTTTTCTGAAAAGAACAGGAACTATCATCAACAGAGGAATCAAATGGAAAGTTTGGAAGACTTCCTGTCCAATAGGCATCCCTGTGGGGCTTCCCATACCAACAAACAAGGTGATGAGACAAATGAATGCCACAATGACAGAGGTATCTATAATTCCCTGATGTTGAGGCTGATTTTTAAAAATACAATAGCACTGAACTCAGTCTGAGGCTTTCCTCCATATTCAGAAGCTGCTACTTGGAGTGGCATTCAAAGCTGCTCAAATGCGGCAGTAGATGCTGGAAAATGGCATGGATCAGAAGTGGGCTCCACATTTCAAAGGTAACAGGATTCTGGCAGTGTATACACTGCAGATCTAAGAGTTCTCAACTTGGGCTTCATGGATAGATTTCAGAGGGTTTTTGAACTTGGATGGGAAAAAAATACATCTTTATTTCAATATAATTGATTTCATTTTTAATTTTATTTATCCTATTTCATGTATTTAAAAACAATATTCTTAGGAGTTCATGGGCTCCATCAGATTGACAAAAGGGTCCATGACAGAATTTTTAGAAAACAATCCTTTTCTACAAATTTGGGGGTCAGGGTAATGGTTTTAGGCTCATGGTAAATTCCTTTCTTTTGTGTAGGAATGTTATCACTTGGACTCCTCTACAGGGTTTTGTTCTTCCTTTGGATTTTGAAAATACCCCATTGGACATGTTCCATGACAATGATGAAGAGAAAGCTGACCCATAACTGTGACACCAGAACAGTCTCTTATGTAACTTCAAACTGAAAAGAGTAGCAATGGGCTTTACTTTCCAAAGTGAATTCAAGTATTTGGTTTTTCAAACTTCTAGAGATTTTGATTTTTTTTTCACTTCAATCCTATTATTCTTTCTATTACAGCATATATCTTTCAAGAACTAGAGCTCAAGCAGGACTTTTGACTCAAGAGAATAACTTCTGGATTTGCGCACACTCAATGTTGACTATAAGAGATTTGTGTGAACCTAGTTGTTCTATGGACAAAGGGATCTTTTGGGGTGGGTGAAGATGGGAGATGTGGAGCTGTGCTTTCATCATTGTCCAGAACTTCAAGGGATGAAACTCCTTCTATCAATGGAGAATGTCAATTTTCTGCAATTTAGAGTCTTAGAATGTTGCCTTGAAGCACTAGAATGTTAAGTGACTTTCCCAGGGTCACACAGCCAATATGTGTGAAATCAGGTTTTCCTGACTCCTAGGCCAGCTTTCCATCCATTAAATAATGCTACTTTTCATAGACAGGGACCAGATTAGAAAAAAAAATATGATAATGTAATTAATTTATAATATACATTGAAGGCATAACTTGATTTTCATCCTTCCTTGCTTCCTTGTTTACTTACTTTCTTCCTTTCTCTTTCTTTCTTCCTTCCTTCCTTTCTTCCTTCTTTCTTTCTTTTTCTTTCTTCCTTTCTCTCTTTCTTTCTTTCTTTCCTTCCTTCCTTCCTTCTTTCTTCTTTCTTTCTTCCTTCCTTCCTTCCTTCCTTCCTTCCT
>NW_020954720.1:7707644-7750895 GCF_900497805.2 Vombatus ursinus
CTTCCTTCCTTCCTTCCTTTCTTCCTTTCTTTCTTTCTTTCTTTCTTTCTTTCTTTCTTTCTTTCTTTCTTTCTTTCTTTCTTTCTTTCTTTCTTTCTTTCTTTCTTTCTTTCTTTCTTTCTTTCTTTCTTTCTTTCTTTTCTCTTTCAGCAGGTGGGATAAGTCACTTGCCCAGAGTCACAGAGCTAGTAAGTGTCTCAGGCCAGATTTGAACTTAGATTCTCCTGAGTCCAGGGTTAGTTGCTTGATTTCTTTTTAAGCACATGTTCACATCATTTATAAAAAGAGGATAATGGGCTAGATCGGTGATTTTCAAAGCTTGATCTGAGGACCCTTGGGGGTCCCTGAGATCCTTTCAAAGGTCTACAAGGTCAAAATTATGTTCATAAAAATATTGACATTTTAATTTCTTATATGCTAAATATCAATAGATACAAACCACAGAAGCAATAGCTCTTTGGCATCATCAATAATTTTGGGGAGTGTAAAATGTTGTTAAAAGTCCCTTCCAGCTCTAACAACCTACAATTCTGATGCTAGTTGTGATTTTAAGAAGACATGTCTATTCCCAGCATCCCAGTCTACCTGAAATGGCCTCTGAAGTTGGTTGACGAAAAAGATTTTGCCATTTTGGATCTCTTGTAAATACCCAGATCAATTTCACATGTGAGAAGGATTTTCTTTCCTAGCCTTGTTATCTCACAGCGTATGATATTGCCTGGTCATATGATTGCAACCAGAAAAGCATATGAAGTCTTCAAAACTAACCTGTGGTGATCCTCTGTTCTCAGACCAACATAAAAATTGTATTTGGTTCAGTCATCCTAACCTGACTAATTCCTTTCCCCCATTTAATGCCCCAGGGCTATTGTCATACCCAGCCTACAATATGTCTTGGTGTTCTATCTCAGATGGATGGTTTGTTCAGAAACATCCTTAGGAATGTTTCACACAATTTGCCAAGTACAATTCAATTGAGCAAAATGGAGACTGCCTATGCTCAAATTAACAGTTTTAGTGGAATTTAAATTTTCCTATTGAAATTGTACTTATGTGACTGGACTTACAAGTCTGTTAACATGAGACTTTTTCTTGAGTTATAAATACTTACTTTTTTTTTTTCCCTACCTTCCTGAAGAGGTAAAACTATGAGTTTTTTAATCTGGGGCAAACACCAGTAACTATGCCCAGGACAAATGGTATGAAACATCACATTAGTTGGAGAGAAGGAGCAGAACAGGGCAAAAGGAGATACTTACTCCAGCCTACCATCTGTCAGTCAATAAGCATTTACTAAGCACCTATTATGTGCCAGGCAGTATGTTAAACAATGGGGGTGCAAAGAAAGGGAAGGGATACAAAAAAATTCTTACCCTAAAGGAGCTCACAATCTAATTGGGGAGATAACATGCAAACAGGTACAAGCAAGCTATATGCAGGATAAAAAGAAAATATCAACAGAGGGAAGGCACTAAAATTAAGGTAGGTTGGGAAAGACCTCCTGTAAATAATGGGTTTTTAGCTGGGACTTGAAGGAAGTCAGGAAATCCAGGAGGTGAGGATAAGGAGAGGGAGCATTCCAGAAATGGAGGACAGCTAAAACATATATCTAGAACCAGGAGCTAGAATGTCTTGTTCAAGGAATAGCAAGGAGATCGGTGTCTAATATTGTAATGTGTAAGGAGATTGCAAAAGGGGGAAGGGTAGTCTACGAAGGCCTTTAATGCCAAACAGAGAACTTTGTATTTGATCCTGTTAGGGAACCACTGGAATTTATTTACTGGGAAAGGGAAGCAGGAAATGTGAAATGGTCAAACTTGCACTTTAGGAAAAATCTGCTCACTTCTTAGTTAACTAATTATTCTTTTCATTCAGATGTTATTTCAGTTGATTCTGTTCTGCTAAAGGCCTGAAAGTGCTGACAGTGGCTTCTAAATTTATAGCCCTGGAGCAAAGCCCCATTCAACCAATACTAGCTGTAGCATTCATGGAAAATAAGGTCCCATGAACAATAAACTAAACTAGAAATTCACATCTAAACAGCACAGACACAAAAGGAAAATATACCAACATACACAGGCTTTATTTTAAGTCCTTTTCCTACACCACTCCACGTTGCTTTTGCTAGCATTAAGAAACAATATTTTTTAAAAAGCCACCCCTGGTATGAAAGACACAACAATGGCTGGGACTGTTTATCTAATCATTTTGCCCATTAATAATTGAAAGACCTCACAATGACCCGACCGTTTCACTAGATCAGGTTTTGAAAAATAAGCCCTGGTGCGGCTTACCAACAATCAACAAATACTTCACCACCTGCTCCGTGGAAGGCTGACCCTGTCTAGCACCCCGGCAATTCTACCGCTTGGGGAGAGCACATTGCCGATGACAAGCAGGATCCATAAAGGGGAAATTAGAACATCTCCATACATTAGAGGTGGCCTTTTAAAGGCAATGCTCAGAGCCAGGCTGTGCTTTAGGCTAAAGCAAGGTAATTTAATTTCAAGTACTGTTCAATGAAAAGCATAGGATGCTGGAATCTGATTTGAATCATTTGGCTTTGTGTGTGAATTCTATCTCAGATAAAAATGGATGCTCAGATTTTTAATGTGTAACTAATGTGGTGTCTGAATGCATTATGGTCCCAAAATCTTCCTGCTGTGCAGTGAGCACCTGAGAAAAAAGGGAATACTTCTTCACAGGAGCAATAAGGGCCCAGATCAACATGATCATTTTGAATATACATACATATATATATGTATATATATAATATATACACACATATATACACATACACACACATACACACATATACACACACAATATATATACATATACATACTTACATATATACTGTTTTATTTTCCATGCCATACATGTGTATATACATATACACATACATATACACACACACATATACACATATATATAATGACAATAGAATCATCTCTGCAAAGTCACAAAGAGGAACATAGGTACAGAAGTGGGCAGTAACCGAAAGCTAGAGAAGCAAATGGAGTGCCTTGTAGGATGCTTTGTATGCCAGGAAAGGAAGTTAGGCTCCAGAAGGTCTTCCTATGTTTCTAGTTGTTTTTTTCTTTAAATGAAAATGACCTGGGATTTGCCTTGATTTTTTTTTTTTGAATGAAAAACACCTGGGAAGACTATCTTTTCTTTTCGGCATGACTGACAGCCTTCACTTGGTCGTCTCTATTCCCTTCATGATGCTTTTCCTTCCATCTTTATTCCCCACTCCAATTCTTGAAGCACAGTTGTGCTTCATTGCAGGCCAATGAAAGAGGCTGATTAAGAAGCTAGTGGTAAAGAGCTCAGAAACAAGCGATAGAAGTATTATTAGAAAGTTGTGTTCTTGTCCTTGGGGAAAGTCCATCCTAGCAAGCTCTTTGGATCCCATTTATCTGTGAGACCCTTGAGATAAGGTATTTTTTTTCTGTTTGTTTGTTTGCCTTCCTTTGTATCCCTAAGGCTTAGCACAGTACTTGGCACATTGTAGGTAAAATAATTAATGCTTGTTGACTGACTGACTGACTGACATATTATCCAGTCTTCTTCTGGGTTTAGGTGTTAGGGCATGGAGCATTGGATTCCTCCTTCTCAGTTTAGAAAGGCTGAATTGTTCATTCAGTTTTGCACCCAACTGGAGGGGGGCAAGTGTGGGTTCAAATAGGATTCATTATTCTCATTTATTATTCTAATTTTCTAATCCATGTAACATCTTCCTTTGACTCTCCAAAGTAAAGAAGCTTGAGTGTATATATTTGCCAGATAGCTACTGTTGTTCCCTACTGTCACTCCCCAACCCTGCCCAAAATTACCTGGTATTTATTAATAATCGGCTTATTTTGCATATTTTTATATGGACATGTTATCTTCACCTATCTAATGTAAGCTCCTTGAAAGCAGGGACTATTCCACGTATCCCTAGTTCCTGATATGAAGTAGGTGCTTAATAAATGCTCACTGATTAATTAACATAAATAAGTTCTGACCTAGACTATGGGCATTTGTATGAGAGAAGGACCTACCTATATCTTCCCTCAAAGAAACATCTCTGTCCAATCAGGTTATTCCCCTATACCTCCTACCTTCTCTTCTATCTCCTAGACTTTGCTTATAATGTTCCTTCACCTTGTTTTGTTCTGTTTTTTTCTATCTGCATCTACTCACCTGGGCCGGTCACTTAACCCTGTTTGCCTCAGTTTCCTCATCTGTAAAATGATCTGGAGAAGGAAAATGGCAAGAGTATCTCTTTGCCAAGGAAACCCCAAATGGGGTCACAAAGAGTTGGACACAGCTGAAAGATGATTGAACAACAACAATCTACTTACTTGAAAACCAAAGTGTACTCCTCACCTCAAACCCTGCCTCTTCCTCCATGAATGCTTCCCTGACTACAGATTTCTGCATGATCTCTGTATTCTCTGATGCTTAGAGCACTAACCCTGCAGGCTTTATTGTTCTCTAGTTTTTTCATGTCTATAAGCCTAGTATTCCCAACAAGTTGGTAAGCTTTTTGAGGTCAGGAACCTTCTCCTATATATCTTTCGAATTCCTTACAGCACTGGGTAAATAAAAGGAACTCAATAAATATTGATTAAATACTGTGTCAGTGCTACTCAGGATCATGACACTCTATTCTGCTTGGGGTGGAAATTACAGAGAAGCACATTTCAGCTTGATTTAAGGGAAATCTTCTCAACAATTAGAGCTGTCCAAAAGTGTAATGGATTGCCTGGTGAGGTACTGGTTTCTCCTCACTGAAGGGTTTGCAAGTAGAAACCAGATGACCGTTTGTCAGGGATGTTATAAGAGAGATTCCTCTGAGGTCCCTTCTAGCTCTGAGATTCTGTGTTTTTCCTTTTTTAAAAATCTCATTATGAAGCCTGAGTAAGGAGTCTTGCCAAGATAGGGAAGGTGCGGGGTCAGAGAGTTCAACCAATCAAAATATATTCATCGAGTGCCTACTGTGATCAAAGCACTGTGGAGTGATACACACACGTAAGAGGGTCCCCCTCTCCCCCAGAGGAGCTGTCCTGCTCTATCTGTTGCTGATTGGTAGTGGGGCCAAGGTCAGGGCCCAGGAGGTAAGGAAGCTGGGAGATTTCCAGGGGGTTAGGTAACTGAGGTGTTGCTGGAAATGGGACTAGCTGGTCACTAGATAAGTAAACAATTTCTGATGGGCTACAGCAGAGATCTCTCCACAAACCAAAAGCAGAGGTCATGAAATCAAAAACCAAACAGAATTCAAAGGAAAAGGATGAAGCAATGGGGTCTGAAAAGCAGGCCATAAACCAGGGAGCTATGCCAGTTCAGAATGACCAATAGCAATTTGCTTAGTTCAGCAGATAAAGACCACCACTGTTTTACGAGCTGGGGAGAGCTACTTAATATAACATGACTATGCTATTATAGGTATTGTAGACAAGAGCCAACAACCTGTTTTGAAAGATAAAAGGCACACCATTAATCCTATTAAACATTTATTAAGCAACTAATGTGTACAAGGCTCTGGGGAGAAAGTTATAAAAAAAAAAAAAGACAGAATCCCTGTCCTCTAGAAGCTTACACTCTTACTAAAGGAGATATGACATAGAGAAAAGCAAGTATGATAAAAGAAAAATTTGATAAGGATAGTAGAATCTAGACAGTGTTATAAAAAATATATTAGGATGGGAGACATAGCTTGGTGGAGTAGGTAGTCTACTGGTTTTGGAGCCAGAACAACCTGGGTCAAAGTCCTAACTGTATTACCTTGATCAAGTCAGTTAATACCTCAGTCCTCTAGGTAACTCCCTAAATTCCAGGGAAATTGTCCACCTACACTGGTGGAGGAAACTTCCTCATGTGGATGTTCCATATACAAGTCTAGCTCCTATCCCAAAGGAAGGTTAAGTGGGAGTTAGTGAATATAGCACTAAATGACTGATAGAAATGTAAATAGTAAATGACTGGTTGAAAAACAAAAGGCATAAAAAAATAAAATTTTAAAAAATATTAGAAAGGAAATATTTTTTTCATCTAAGGATCAGGGATCATGAAGGACTTCATAGTAATAGGGGAAAAATAATTGTTATTACAATTCTGGAATAGATAAATGCATAGCATATAAATATTAAAGGATTCCAGAGAGGGAAAGTTCATTGTTCTGGAAGAGCTAGGAGATGCTTTATGGAAGAGATGGGAATGCAGAGAGACTTTCAAAGATGTTTAGTGTTTGGATAAGTGGTAAGATCAAGAGAAAGCATTCCAGACTAGGAGTACAATATGAGTAGTTGTCCAGTACTATCTGCCCACAGGTGAAGAAGGTGAGATGGTAAAAATGGTAAAGACACCATATAGGCTAGGGTTGGCTAGTGTGAATGTTAGGAGTCACATCCAAGAGTGAGGAGAGAATGGAAAGAACCATTCTGGTGAGGCCAGTACCCTAAGATAAGGCAGATTCATTGTATTGGAGTAAGGAAGTGGTCGAAGTTCAAGTAGCAGGACATAGGAGAAGGTCCAAGTAGGTAAGCAAAGGTCACCGTTGCCAAGAGAATTAGAGGTCCTAGAAGAAAAGAAAAGGTCCTACCAGCAGAATTAGACAGGTTTAGACAGGCTGAAAGGGCCTAGGATTTTGGAAACTCTGGGTTTGAGTAGTACTAGCACTGACACTAGGCACATGACCATGGCCATGTCACTTCACCTTTATATGTCTTGTCTTCCTCATTTGAAAAATGGGGGGATGTAATGCATTGAGTCAAAGATGAGAAGCTTGAAGGGACCTTAGAGACCATCCTGTCCAATCTCCTCATTTTACATATAAGAAAATTGAGGCTCAGGGAAATGAACGTAGGTACAAAGTGAAAGAACTAGGATTTTAATCCACATTTCCACACTTAATTCAACACTGTTGTTACTGTACTACCTACCTCACAGATGTCATGTGAGGAACACACACACACACACACACACACACACACACACACACACATGCATGCTATACTCGTTACTCATTATTGAAATGGTAGCAGATTGAAAGGACCCACAAGTCCAGGGGCAGGACTTAATCCCAGGAAGGACTAGGGTTTAGGCAAGGCAGGATTCCAACCCAAGAGAGATCATTAATACTCTACAGAAAACTAGAGAAAGGAATCAAGTCAAAAGGGATAAGACAAGGAACTAGTTACTGCATTACAAGGTGAAGTGAAATCTTAGTGAGGAAAACAAAACAAGTTACAGTAGAAGTTAGATCAGGACCAGGAGTGGTCCAACCTAGTGCTACACCAGTGAGCTCTTGGTTTACGGCCCCTTAGATTCTCTATTCCCAAGGCCAGGCAGGACCAGGGACCCTCCATCTGCTTCACCGCATGGCCATATTTCAACTCACCTGTTTCCCCTTTTTGCTTAGGGATTGATAATCACTGTTATCATTGTTACTAGAGGACCTGAGAGACTATTGCCCCATCGTTCCACCCAGAATCCCTCGGATTCAAAATCTCACGGTGACTAGGTCTGAATGACCTTTTTCTGGCTTCTATTCCCACCCCTCACACTTAGCCACTTCAGCTTTATCCCTGTTGTATCACTCGACTACTCTACCCTATCTTCCATTGTGCCCTCTGTAAGCCCCATGTATTGTTAGTGCACTGCCCTGTAATATTACATCTGTGTCTTCCTCCTCTCCCTAGGAAATTAGTTTGATGTATTTTGTATTTGATTTTCTTTTTATGTGTTTTTTTAACCTAATAGAATTTGAGCTCCTTTGGGACAAGGACTGTTTCATCTTGGTCTTTGTATTGCTGGTGCCTAAGAGTGTCTGGCTCATAGTAGGTGCTTCACAAATGATTGTTGAAATAGGTGAATTCCAGAGTCTGTGACAAATTATGCCTACAGGTGGGCTTGAAGTGGTCCTACTGCAGGATTAGAGAACGGCAGGGAGAAGGAATCAAGTATTGCAGTGTGTCAGCTACTGAGCTTTGTAAAAGAGATTTAAATTTTAGACTCGCATGCTTTCTGAAGATTGCTAGATGAGTTAATATTTATACAAAGTAGACTTTGACAGAGCTACTGCTGATTGCACAGGAGATGAAAGGCTTTTGGGGAGGGAGGGGTTAGAATATAAAAAGAAATGATGATGATACAAACTCCTTTTTAATTCACAGATTCCTCTTCCAAGACATATTTCATCAGCTGGCTCTGTGGTAACCTACATTTATCTTTCTGCTTTATAACATTAAAAATCAATGTGTTAGGCAGTTGATTTTCCCCCACAATGGTCCGTGTCTTTGTTTTATGCTTTTCTGTAGTCTATTACTATGTTAAGTATGACCTTGTAGCCGGGGGAGGGCACCAAAAATTTCAATACATCACTTGGTCCCCATAAAAGTTATGGCAAAATAATATTTTTCATCTCTCAAATTCATGGAAAGTGAAACCATGTGTGGCGAATTTCAAATATTCCATTTCCCCATTCTTGCTTTTCATGGAAGTGATCGCTTCTTTTTGCAGTCCATCCTTCAGACCTACTTTTGGGGAGCTTTTCATACTTATTCACCACAGAAAGATCTTAGTCTGACATTACCAAGGATAAAAGGAGTAGAGAATGTTGTCATGAAACTTCAAGAGCAAATCATCAGGGCTTGCATTGGGTTCAGTGAGTAACCCCCTCCTCAAAAGTATGCGGGTTTCTTTTTACTGTAGCCATGTCCTTTGGGGTTAGGCTCAAACTTCTAGTTACTAATGTCTTCCTTCTAAATCACCCTAAATTTATTTGGTATATACCCATATATGGTATGGGGAGGGGGTAGAATAAATATTTATATAGCACCTACTATGTGATAAGGCAGCTAAGTAATAACAGAGGATAGAATGCCTGGCCTAAAGTCAGGAAAATGAATTTTCCTGAATTCAAATCTGGCCTCAGACCCTAACTAGTTGTGTGAACCTGAGCAAGTCACCTAACCCTGTTTGCCTCAGTTTCCTCATTTGTAAAATGAGCTGGAGAAGGAAACGGCAAACCACTCTAGTATCTTTGCCAAGAAAAGCCCAAGTGGGGTCATGAAGAGTCAAGGCATGACTGTAACGACCGAACGACAAACAACCATGTGCTAGGCATTATGCTAAGTGCTTTTTTGCAAATATTGACTCATCTGATCCTCAGAACAACCCTGTGAGGTAAGTGGTAATACTATCCCCATTTTATAGTTGAGGAAAGTGAGACAGAAGTTGACTTGCACAAGATCTTATACTTACTAAGTATCTGAGACCAGATTCGAAATCAGGTCTTCTCAGCTCCAGGACTAGTGCTCTATCCACTGTGCCACCAGCTGCTACACACACACACACACACACACACACAATACATGTGTGCATATGTGTGTGGATATGTGTATATGTATACACATACATACGTGTATATGTTTATATGTATGAGTGTATACAATATAAGTATACATATACAACATATATTTTACGTACAACTATATACACATATACAGGCATATATGCATACATATACAAATATAATATAATCTCCTTGACAATATAGAATATCTTTCCTTTGTCTTTATATCCCCAATGCCTAGCATCGTGCTGGCACATAGAAAATGCTTATTGATTGATGGATATGATAAATGTTTTTATTTACAAATAATCTTTTGTAATGGGCCAAAAAAATTGGGTTGACAGAACACAGAACCATGAATCTGGAGATGTGAATCTTGTCTGCTCCACCTGAGAAGCTATATGACCTCAGGCAAGTCAATTAGCCTCTCTAAGCTTCATTTTCTTCTTTAAAATGGAGATAATAATAGTTGCCTCCCTCACATGGTTTTTGTGAGGATCAAATGAAATAATGTAGGGGAAAGAGATTTATAAACCCAAAAAACTAGGATAAAACCATGGCGGAAACCACAAAACATTAGGTATTATTGTTGTTACAGTTGTTAGTTCTCACCTGTCAAACCATATGGACTAGATATTTCTGAGGATTCTTCCAGCTCTGTCAGTTTATCGTCTTCCGTATTCATTTGGTCTTGTGTCCAATTTGATATGAACTTCTAATACTTCTATTTATTTTAATACTTTAGGGATCTTTAATTTTATCTGAATGAGTAATTCTTTTTACTTCCTCAGATCACAATTTCTCTGTGCTATAGTTAAAAGTTTTCTGAGTTGCTGTGGTTGAACTAAATCATTGTGAATATAATTATGGTCCATGAAAGGGATGGACTCAGAGAATTCTGGGTAGACTCATGCAACTTGATGCAGAATGAAGTGAGCAGAACCAGGGGAACGATTTATGCAATGACTGCAAAATTGTAAACGAACCCAACTGAGGAAGAATTAAGCACTCTAATCAATGCAATGGCCAGAATACTGATAATGAAGTCAATTTTCCCTCCTCTTGGCAAAGCAGTGATGTACTACGGGTTCAGAAAGAGATATGCGTTTTCAGAAGGAGCCAACATATGAATTTATCTTGCTTGATTATGCTCATTTGTTATGAAGAAGGGATATTTGGAGGAGGGGCAGAGTTATATGGAGAAAAGAGGGGGAGTGATAATGACATCAAAAAAAAAAAAGAAAAGAAAGAGAAGTGCCAATGAAACTTTTTTTAAAAGCACAGAAGAGAACAGAAGGAAGTTCAGAAAGAGACACAGACAAGTAGGACTCCCACATTGAATTTGCTACATACTTTTAAAAAACCATCCAGTTGTATGTAACAGTGATTTGTAGTTTCATATACAATCCTCTTTAAATTTAGGTCTCAGATGAGCTTACTTATACATTATATATGTCTTTTATGAACAATTTTTTTTGCCTATTGTCTTCCACATTAGAATGTGAGCTTCTTGGGGTCAGGGACTTTGTTTCTGCCTTTCTTTGCACCCCTAGTACTTATCACAGTGCCTGGCACATAGTAAGTGTTTAATACATGTTTGTTAACTGACTAACTGAGCTAGATTGCATGATACACTGTAAATAGTGATACATTTAAAGTCAGAACACCTGAGTTCTAGTACTAACTTTGCTACTTACTATGACTTTGGACAAGTGACCTCTCTGGGTCTCAGTTTCCTTAACTGTAAAATGAGCAAGTTGGATTACACAGACTCTAAGGGCCCTTCCAGCTAGTAATCTCTGAGCCTGCCTCCAATTGGACATGTACTTGAAGCCCGTAGAGTTTGGCAGGACTGTCCAGAACCACCATTATCTGCTGGCATAGTTCTCATGATCCCACCATGACTGGCTATCAAAGCAGGACTCCATGGAAGAGTTCTTCTGATTTCATGCTAATGAAGCAGAATCTCTACATTCAGACTAGCTTCCTACCATGTCAGAAGGGTTCTTCCAATTTGCAGTTTCTTACCTTTCTTGCCTCTATCATAGCATTGCTACAGTACTCTGTTCTTATTAAGAACAGGTTTATTTCAAGTGGACACTCCCTATGTGTGTCTTTTTCAGAATATCATATGCTCATGTTCAAGATGAAGAAAAATGAAGAGAAAGACTTGATGAAGGGATACAGCTATTTTGGTGGGCATGGAATCAAACCAATATCAACATTGAGATTTAGTTTTATAAGTGGGGTACTTGGTATATCCTTTGTCAGAGCTGTTAGTCACAGAAATCCTCCTCAACAGAAAGGATTGAAGAGACCCTGGGCATGTTGATCCAGATTTTAAAATCCTATTCAAATTGTTTGGATGCCAAGTTCACTCACTCTTGGTAAAACACTACTCCCTGTTATCTTCAGAGAGCCTGGATGGTTTTTTTTTTTTTTAGACATTAAGTAAATCTTACAAAACCACATTTGTTCAATTATGCTTGAGTGAATCTGAGACACATAAATTAAATTTCCCATGAAATACACATGGAATTGAAAATTAGGAGGAGGAAGGGCTTAATGATGCATTTCGGGTTTTGACAAGCACTTGAACCAAAGCTCTTAAAAAATGAGAATGTGAGCGACGTTTTGGGTACAACTAACCATCTCACACGGCTAGCCTAAGAGGAGTGCTAGAGATTAAAAAGCTTCCTAATGACCATCAGTGCTTGGACCAGAAGATGGCAGCCTCTTCAGCTGCTCCCCAGGCTCTCCTGACCTCCCCACTCTCTCAGGCAGTGGGCCTATTAAAAAGGTCCAGTTCAGCCTGCAGAACAAGGTCTGGTGACGTCATACAACAATCTGTTAAATAACTGTCATTATTCTACAACAACCCAGGGTTTGCCAAAGTCAGATGATATTTTCTAAAGGATACCTCCTTGGAGGCAAATTTTCTCCAAATTGTCCACTGAGGTCAAATGTAAGTGGAATAATATAACTTTTGCTTATATTTTTGAAGTATATAGAAATGCCTGGTATCCAGGTTTGTCAGTTTAAGTTCTAATTTTAATTGAATGCAGTTTTTACTACCTTTATGGTGTATTGTATGTTTAAATCATTCATCTTTTGCAATAGCCTAGAATCCAGTAAACTAGAAAAAAAAAACTCATCACACTATATCCTTTATTCTTTCTACCAAATCATTTTTAGTGTACTAAGAGTAGTAGTTTTGAAAACATAACTGATTTACTCTTACATGTCGTTTCTTTAAAAAAGAAAAACTCCCCAGAGAACAGGTGCAGAGATCATATTTAGATGTCCTGAGCTCACTTGTTTTTTGTAGGGATCTGGCAAATCCAGGCCTAGAATTTTGGTAAACTTGTATACCACAGCAAAATGGATTCAGCTTTAGATAAGAGAAAGATGGGGGGACTCCTGTAATCATTCTTTTGTGCCACCAGGATCTCAATGTGGATTACTCCCTGAATTGTGTTCTATTTAAAAATCAAGGGAATGGAAATAACATACCTGAGAAGAGCTGGGCAGAGAGTGCCTCGAACTACCTCCTACATTAATCACAGCCAACTTCCTTCGAAGGGCTCCAAATTAGCAACAGAGCAACCTTTTTTTCTCCCCCCCAAGTCTGAACAAGCAGGTGTTTCTTTCATGAGGCCCATATGTTCTCCTACAGGCTTTATCCAAAGCACCTACAGTATAGCCCAAGGCAATGTGGAAAAATGCCAGTTTCCCAGCGAGAATCTTTTTTTCATTCCAAGAAAGGGATGTGTGTGTGTGTGTGTGTGTGACAGAGACAGAGAGACAGAGAGAGACAAAAACAGAGACAGAGATAGATACACAGAGACAGAGAAACATGGACACAGAGACAGACAGAGATATAAGGACAGACAAAAAAGACTGTATCTTTGGAATAGCAGGCCCATGCCTTAATTACAACAACCAGCCAAAATGAAGGTGTTATTGTCCCAACTGACTCCTTCTCCATATCCCTGCAGCTTTTCATATGACCGTGATAGAACCCTGAAAGCAGCTGCCTCTGCCTGGCAAACAGATGGAAATCTGACCAGGTGGATAGCTCAAATTAAAACAGTAATTACAAAAAAAAAGAAGAGTACCACTCAAAGTGAAAATTCCTTGTGCAATCAGGATCACTGAGAAGAACCCAAAGGGTGCCAGAAACACTATGGGTCTGGGGAAAATCAGTAAACAGAAAAACTTGTGCTACAGTCACAGGGAAATGGGAAACATCTGGGAGCCCAAGTCAAACTGGCAGGGAGGTAGCTTGCTGGGAATGATTTTCTGTGTGTGATCACAGTCAAACGCATGTGGATTACTGAGCAGAAAGTATACATTGTTTACTAAAGGCAAAATTCCTGTGTTTCAGATTAAGGCAATACTCTCTCAAATATCTAGGGAAATAGTCAATAATGTAGAGAAGGGAGAAAAAGATTTTTTTTAAAACATATAGACCTATCACTGAACCCATTATTTCTAGTCTGATTATATGTATTTTGGACTTCATGTTAGTAAAGTACTGGAAAATATGAGACTCAATTTCCATTTTGGCCAATCAGTCCCAATTTAGGTACCTTCAAATACCTGAAATAAGATGAGTTTTCTCAAAGGGCTAAATGTCTTGAGAAACATAAGGACTCCTGACTCTATTTCTGTATTCCTTCCTCATTGAAGCTTCAGTGTATGTGTGTGTGTGTGTGTGTGTGTGTGTGTGTGTGTGTGTAGACACATACATACACATTGTGTATGTATATATGTACACTATATTATATCACAGAATAGCACAAAAAATTAAACGAGAATTTTGTGGAATCCACAGATGACATGTGAAAGCCAGCAGACAACACAGAATAGGTTTAGAAACTCAGAAATGCATAAACTATATGTATGGTATTGGGTAATAACAACTTATTTTATTTTTAATGCCATAATAATTTGACATCTTCTGTGGTATGTAGGGAGAGCCAAAAAATTTTATGCAGATTTTCCAGATCATGGGGGCACCTTGCCCCTGACTAGCTACTATGTGGTAGGGTAACTGTAGACACATATATGCACATATAAAACCACACAACAATATACATAAACATATGCACATTCAGCACATATATGTGCATTGTGTTCATGAACACACAAATGGATATATTCACAAATGTGTGTATATAAATGCATGTGCATACCTACACGTGTGTGTGCCCTGGTTATGGCTCCCAATGCTCTCATGCAAAGTGCTTGTGTTCATGAAAGGCCATGTGGTATTGAGCAATGACCAACGAATAGATGGCTTTCACCATGGCTTCCACATTGTTCTCTCTATTTCCCATCTACTCCCTGTCTAATCTATCCTCTACTCAACTGCCCAATTAAGCTTCCTAAAGCACAGATTTAATTTTTTTAAAAATTTATTTGCTCAGAAACCTTCAGTGGCTCCCTTTTGCCTTCAGGTAACTCATGCTGGCATTTTTAAGGCCTTCCACAATCTGACTTTAACCTGCCTTTCCAGCTTTATTTCACACTACTCCCTTTGATCCCTCTGTTCCAGGATAGCTGGATTACTAGCTATTTCCCAGAATTTACATTCCATCCTCTATATCTGTGTATTCACAAAAGTCACCCTAGCCCCCAATACCTAGAATGCACTTCCTCTGAGAATCCTTTTTTCTTTCAAGGTGACAAGGTTCAAGTGCCAACTCCTCTGAAAAGCCTTCCCTGATTTCCCACTCACCCTACTCTTTTCCCCAATAGAAGTAATCTCTTTGAGGGCAGAGACTGGTTTTATTTTTGTCTTTAGTGCCCAGCACGGTGCTTTGAACATAACCATAAGATGATAGATTTAGATCCAGAACAAACTTTTAAAGCAATCTAGGCCGAATATCACGAGCTTGGACAGACTTCGGAAAATAGCGGAGGACAGAAAGGCCTGGCATCCCAAGAGTTGGACACAGATAAACGACTGAACAACAAAAGTCCAAATATCTCATTGTATAGATAAGGAAGTTGAGGTGAAGAGTAGTTAAGTGACTGGCCTAAGGTCACATAGACAGTAATCAGCAGAGTTGGGTTTTATGCTCAGTTCCTCTTGATTTTAAAACCACTATTCTTTCCAAGATACAGAGCTGCATACCCTCTAAAACCTGAAACGATACAAGACACAGACAGAAAAACTGTCTAGCAACAAATACCTTTAAATGGATCAGTGAGGGTTATAAATAATAGAGCAGAGAGTCTTGGAAAAATCCTTAGAGGACATAGGACTTGAACCACAGGATTTGTGATATACAGAATACGTGCAAATATGAGTGTTGGAGAAGGGGAAGAAAGGGGAAGAGGAAGAGAGTATAGTCTGGGGTTGAATTCAGGCTCTTTGTAAATGTGGTTTGAATTGAATTAGAAGACCTTGTATCTCTCTTAACATGAATGACTCTGTTACTCTCCTATAATCTCAGCTAGTGGGGAGATGGAGGCTGGTAGAGAAGAAACAGGTCAAAGATGTGGCAATCAGAAGGGGACTGGCCCTGTGTGGCCACTGCACTTTCTGCCACGGTGTCATAGGGAGACTCAGTCTTGAAAACAAACAAAACTAGTCTCCAGACAAACACACATTTCAGAATGTGAGCTCTTACATCCCCACACAACCCTTCCCATTGCCACCGTAGATAAAGAATAAGTCTCTGTTCCTGCTGTTAATATTTTTTTTCTCTGAGCAAAATAATTGTCTTTTCTAGATTAAAAAAAAAAGAGGTAAATTTGTGTGTGCTCAATTTGGAAAGATTCCTCCATGGGAAGTTTTGTGTAATTATTTGTTTATAAATAAAGCTTCCTTCAACCTCAATGCTAAATTTTGAGCTGCGGCTTTGCCGCAACTTCATTTGAAACCTCACTAGCCACCAGATGGTGGCTGTCACCTAACTTCTGAGAATCTCAGTTTTCTTGTCTGTAAAATGGGGATAATGTAACTTACACTATTAAGATCATGTTATAAGCAAAGCTTAAAGTACTAATTAGGGTAGGCTTTTAAAACTACGCTTTCTCAGTGCTATTCTGACTTTGCTACTAGAATCTTTTTTTAAAATCACTTTGAAGAGTACCAGTTATTGTCAAAATACTTCTCACATCTCAAAGAGCTGATTAACTAGAGATGAATAATTAAACCCAATTTACAAATATTGAAATGAGGACAAGAGTCCAGTAAGTTAACCCAGTGAATCAGTGACAGAGAACTGTACATTAAACCACACTTCCACATTGGTTTATCTGGACATAAAACATTCCCCTTCCATTACTTTACCCTCCCTAGTTTTTTAAAAATAAATTTTTATTGATATCACTAATTTTCACATTACTTAAATTTTGCCTGTATCACTTCCTCTCCCCTGCCAGAGAATATTTCTTAGGGCATGAGTTTTTTTAAAAGAAAAAAGTGGAAGAGAAAAAAAAACCCATAAAACCAATTGACACGTTGAAAAATGTGAGAAAACATACACTATTCCACTTCCATTTAAAAAAAAAAAAAAGCAAACACCTAAGAGCAGAGCAAATCATTTCTCTTGCATTTCATTTTGTTTCTGCTTGTATTTGCATTACCATTGCTTAGCACAATGCCTGACACAGAGTAAGTGCTTAATTAAATTAAAGTGCAAGCAAATCATGCAACCCTTAGGCTTTACTAGTTCTGGCTTTACTTCTAGCCTGCCCCCTGGAGCCCTCATTAAGGTAGGCAATCCTCAAGCATTCATATTGACAATGATTTTGAAAAAAAAAAAGGCAAGTGTAGAAAGGGTTTCAGGAAAACAGCACTGTTGGATCTGTACATGGGCCCAACCATTCTGAAAAGCAATTTGGAATTATATATAAAAAGTTTTTAAACGATGCTTGTCCTTTGGCTCAGGGAGACCACTCCTAGATTTATACCCCACAGTGATTGTAGAAAGAGGAGAAGGTCCAATATATACAAAAAACATTTGAAGCAGTTCTCTTTTGGTGGCGGAAGACTGAAAATGAAGAAGATGGTCATTAGTCGGGAAATAGCTGAACAAATTGTGGTATATGAATGTAATGGCTATTGTGCTGTAAGAAATGAGGAGATATGATTTCAAAGACATGGATAGATTTGAATGAACTGCTGCTTAATGAAGTGAGCAGAATCAGAAAAACAATTTATACTCTCACATCAATATCATAAAAAGAAGCAATTTTTGAAAGAGAACTAAAACCAATGATCAGCCATGACACCAGACTGATGAAAAACACTGCCCATCTTATGAGAGAGATAGATAATGAACTAATATGCAGCGAAAGAAATACATTTTTAGATGTCATCAGTGTGGCAGTATTTTTCTTTTGTTTTGTTTTTTTTGAACCGTGCTTGTGTGATATAGGGGTTCTGTAGTTCCTTGTGGGTGAGAGGAGGAGGAGGGAGAGAAGGAAAAGGAATGTTTGATCATTAAAAAAGAAAAAAAAAAATTCTTCAAAAGGGTAAGGCAATCCTTGGGGAGAAGGGAACCAACATCCCCAACACTACCAGCACTAACTGCCAACCAACTGACAACGATGGGCCCCAGGAATAGCCTGGCTCCCCAGACCACTGGTCCTGCTTCCAGCCCAGCCTCCAACCATCACCCATCTCCAGCCTTTGTGGAGATGCAACCTGACAACTGTCTTTGCAATTGTTGCAGCCCCTGCCTCCTAAATAATCACAAAGATCCAGAAAAGGAAGTTATCTACACTGATGTCTTTGGTGCTGTCATACGGCAATGCCAGAAATGGTTATGGTTTTATCAGGGTAAACAACATTTACAAAGATTTGTTACCATAAGCTTTGATACTGCACCCTCAAGACCACCGGGCCTTCCATCTAATGAAACCTCTTATATGACTACTCTCCCTGCATTAAGATGTGAGCTCCTTAAGAGTAGGGACCATCTTCTTTTCTACTTCTATTCTGGGGGCTCAGCTTAGTATTTTCTTTTTTTCATTCATTCATTCATTCAATCATTCATTCATTTATTAAATCTAAGAGTTGATATGGGTCAAATTTGTGGCAAAAAAAGGAGATGATCAATCCCTACAAATTTATCCAGGTTGGTCCTCAGGTAACAAATAAACATCCCTAAGCCTGAACCATACTTGGAAACTTTCTAACTAGGTACAACCTACCAGACTTTGTACTCCACTTCATAGCCTTTGAAAATCTAGGATCATCTTCCTACTACCCCGAGACGTTGAAGTTGGACATTACTGCACGTATAATGCCTTTTAACTGACTAAGGTGGCTAAGGTGGGTTAGATGATTCAATGCAAATAGTGGTGAGCCTGAGGTCAGAAGACCTGGATTTACATTCTGGATCTGCTGTTTATTATCTGGGTGACTTTCTGGGCCTTAGTTTCCTCATCTGTAAAATAAGGGGATTGAACTAGATAGCTTCTGGGGTCCCTTGAAGCCCTAGAGTTTTGATCAAATGAAGACCCCAGTCTCATAGCTATTGTAGTATCGTTTTTTTTTAAGGTAGTATTGGTTTCTATGGTTAGAAGTGGTTGCAGGAATGCTTAACCACTTGATATCTCTCTCAGTCTCTATGGACATTCTGAAAGAAAGAAAGATAGAAAACAGGAAACTCCCTGACATAGCTGACTAAAATGAACTGCACAGAGAAAGTTTTAGTCCCTAGAGTAACAAAAACAAAACAAACAAAAACAAATTCATATATATTTACATCTTCATCTATTGTTTCTCACATGTTTTTATTCCAATCCCATCATATGGTACAATATTACGGTAGGAAATTTTGTTTTAAGACAATCAATGCCTTAGTAAAAATTCTTGATTAAAGATATTGATTAGCTACTAAGAAGTCCTCTGAGAATGATATCCCAAATCAATTAAATTGCACCCACATGTCTCTGATAAGACTGTATTTGCTGGATCAGATAACTGAATGTGTGCTAATATGAGGTAGGAACCCATTAAAGAGAATTTAAAATAAAGGAGGCATCCTTTGACTCCTCAAACAATGGTGACAAAGGAGTCATATTGAACTATTGCTGTTATTGGTCAATAAAGCATGAAAGACAGGCTCTGAAATCCTTTCTAAAAGGATTCAGAACAATATTAAGAGGTAGAGGACACTTGAGATCTATTTGTTCCTGGGCAATGCTCTTTGTGACTGTTCTTAGGGCTATATCCTGTCTCTGATTTTATTCTCAGGTCCTCAATTGACTCCAATGGCAGTTATGTGCATGGGACAATGGCAGGCACAAAAAACCTGGGTTGTTCAGGAGCTATTAAAAAAGCATCATTCATAAACTCGTATGTATTTTATATGCTTCATACCAAATGAGGCATTTTTCATAGCATCGGAGGAAATTCCTAACTTATCAAATTTGCTATTTCAAAGAAACAATGGCCTTTTCCTCTTTCAAGATGGTTCCTTCTCCTACCTCATCAGAGATGATGATGATAATAATAATTATAAATAAGTATAATTATAAATGTATGTTCTATATTCTATAATATAATATAATATTATATACAAATCTAAATAATACTTTATACAAATAATAACAAATAATATATAAATGATAATATAAATAATAATTTATATAAATAATGAGAATAATAATAAAGCAGTCACCAGTACATCCACAATCTCCAAGCCATATGGAACAAAATACTTTAAAGATATAGAGACCAATAGAGATCAAAATCACATGGGAGCAGAATGAGGCACATATCATCCCTGGGGCCCTGTCTGCTACTGGAATTGTTTTAAGGATGCTTTCAGTGAGCCTACAAAAGACAGCCTTACATCCTAACACTTATATTCAACTACAAAATGCACTTACTTATCTTCTTATGCAATAGCTCCTTAGGACATTAAGTATAAAGGAAAAATAGCAGGATTGTGACTTATCCCAGGACTGTCTCTGTCTGATCCCCTTCAAAAAAAAAAAAAGATGAGAACAAGTTTAAAATGATGCCTTGTATATTCATAGCATATTCACATGCATTGACTCATCTATTTCTTAGGTAAGGTAGGGCCCCTTTGTACAGTTTTCCTGGGGGGAAAACGAGCTCTATGCAACATTTACTACAGCCCTCTGGGGTAGGCAGGAAGAGTTTTATTAGTCCCATTTTGTAGATGAGAAACTGAAACAGGAAGATATATAGATATAGATATATAGATATATATATATACACACACATATATACATATATACACACACATATGTATATGTAAACATATATGTATATATGTATGTATATGTACTCAAGTTTAGTAGCTAGTAAGTAGTAGAACCTATTCTTTAGCTGATAGATTTAAACCACTTCTACCACTTACTAGGTATGAGAGTTTGGGCATGTATGTCAATGCACCTCTCTGGATCTCAGTTTCTTCCACTGTAAAATGAATGGTTGGATGAAGTTATTGCTGAGATTCCTTCTAAATATGCCGTCCTATGATTCTTCAGCTTCTATAAATTCATGTCTGGCACTACTATGTCATCTGATTTTCTTACTTGATGGAGTTTGGTGAACGGACATAAAAGACATTCTAACCTAGTCTAATTATAAATACTGGATTTTCTTACAACTGGAGTGAATAGTCCTTTGGAGTAATACAGAGAAGAGAAAGCCACCTGTTCTCTTCTCCCACATTCTTGATTCAATACTAAAGTGACAGGGTGCTCAATCATTCTGATCCTGTAAGTTGCATAGTCATCCTGTGCATTTGGGCAACCCTGCAATATTAGATCTTAAAAAGCTTAGAAAAGAGGTTGTGACAAGACCACTATTTATCAGGGCTCCTTTCCCCACCAACAACATGAATTAGGTTGTTGTTGGTGGTGGTCCTTTTTTCTAGAAGTGGACCAATGACATCATGAGGGTGATGTCTTGACTTACACGTGAATTAGATTTAAGTAAGGCAGAGATGTGCAAAGTCATCAGCTTCACTCTCTCTTCCTGAGTTATTGCAGTCCAGTGGTAAGACAAAAGTCAAGAAGACTGATGATGGCCCAGGATGAGTTAGGCTGTTTTTTTCCTGAGCGGTAACAATGCTATCCCAAGGAGATGATTGGCCCAGAGGGCTACGGTTCAAGCCATACCTTCTTTGCTGTAGCTTTTCTGGTAACTTCTGGTACTATCTATATGGCTTCCTGGTCACCTCAAGACATAGCAAGGCCCCCTCATATGAGTCAAGACCTTTCAGACATGGCAAATGTCCCTGCCTGACCCATACATTTCCAGATGTTGACAAGTGAGGCCATGTATTTTCCATATTAAACATTTCTGTGCTAGGATGAAGTAAACCCCTTTCTGTTAACTATAGAATGACATGTGAGTGCCTTATTTTATTCCAACATTGAGCCTGAACTAACAGGTTACTGGCCTGAGTCAGGTTCTCCCTTAACAGGGCCAGAACTGGTAGGGAGGAAGTTGCAACCAGTTCAGGGACAGAAGTCTTCCACAGATAATTTTTAATATTGACATAGCTTCCCTGATGTAGTAATAATAATAAACACCCAATGTTCACATAGTATTTAATGTATATATATATATATGTATATACATATATATGTATGTATGTATTTTTTGCTTTTTGCTAGGCAATTGGGGTTAAGTGACTTGCCCAGGGTCACACAGCTAGTATGCGTTGTGTGTGTCTGACACCAGATTTGAACTCAGGTCCTCCTGACTTCAAGGCCAGAGTTCTATCTACTGCACCACTTAGCTGTCCCTAGTGTTTACTATTTGCCAGGCACAATGTTAAGTGTTTTACAATTATTACCTCATATGCTCCTCATGACAACCTTGGGACATAGTTGCTATGATTTTCCCTATTTTACAGATGAGGAAACTGAGATAAACAGAGGTTAAGTGACTTGCCCAGGGTCACACAGTAAGTGTTTAATGCCGGATTTAAACTCAGTGACTTCCTGACTTCAGGCCTGGTGCTCTCTCCATGCCCCATCTTCTCTATGAGGTACATACCACTGTTACCACGAGCATTATATTTCACACGATGAAGTGGGCAGCAAATAACAGTCCTTTGCTCTCTTTCATTCACTCATTCAATATTTAATAGAAAACTTAGAAAAAGTGCTGAAGACCTTTGACTTGAAATCCAAGATGATCTATTGTACTATCAATGTGCTATAGTGGAAAGAGGTAACTCCTCTGGAGTCCGAGAACCTTGAGATTTGCTGCTCCAAGCCCTCCATCAAAGGAGTATGCATGCCTCACCAAATCTATCTCCGTTTTTACTGGCTTTCTAAACTCAATCACCTAATTTTATCATAGTATGGACAATAGCACAATGATGCTAACTCCTCCCTGCCAAACCTTCAAACCTATTGTAATCACTCTTCATTCTCTCAATCCCACCTCAACCTCATTTACCTATCACCTGCTCCATTTAATCATATCCTTTGGAAAACTTTTCTCCCTTTCCCCCCCTTTACCCCGTTGTTATAAATATCCCTATCATCAATTTTTTTCAACAATCATTTCTTCCATATCCTTGTTTAAATGGAAACCTGGATCTCCCTGGAGGACACTCCATCCCTTGAAGTCTCTCCATTGATGCTCACTCTTTCTCTTATTCCTACCATTAAGGTTAAGGGGAAGTATGAATGCACTACTTTCTATGCAAACTACTCTTTAACCCTCATAATTCTTTGGCTTTAACACTTTGAGGTCTATGCAATGTTTCTATCATTATCTTCCCATCCTTGTTGCTACCATGTTCTCACCTTTAGTACCTGGCTTATGGTTTTGTTCTCCATGTTATTTTCTGTCATCATCATTGTGGGCTTGAGTATCCATCCATTTTGACAATCTCTCCAACAATCTCACTATAAGAATCCATACTCTCCTCAATCCCTGTTCATTTCTTCACCCACTTCAGCCCCAAACTGAAATATGTGTGGGTGATCTCATCATCTCTCAGAATTGTACCATTACTAAGATTTGGAATTTTGAAATCTTCATCTCCTATCATAGCCTTCTATATTTTTATCTCTCACACTTTCTCATGCTCACTAAACTGAGACTTCACATTCTTTAATACATCCATCCCTATTATCTTTAGTTCATCCCATTCATTCTGGTTTCATTTCTTTCCATACCTAGCCTTGATCCCATGGTTTGCCATATTAATATTTTACTAGTCACTACGCTATGGTAGATAGGGGGTGCAGTGGGTAGAGAGCTGGCCCTGGAGTCAGGAAGACCTGAGTTCTAATCTGGCCTCAGACACATAACACTGGCTATGTCATCCTAAGC
This sequence comes from Vombatus ursinus, assembly GCF_900497805.2. NCBI lineage: Eukaryota > Metazoa > Chordata > Mammalia > Diprotodontia > Vombatidae > Vombatus > Vombatus ursinus. The sequence continues at coordinate 7,731,293 of NW_020954720.1, forward strand.
AAGTCACTTGACCCTATTTGCCTCAGTTTCCTCACTTATAAAATGAGCTGGAGAAAGAAATGGCAAATCACTCTAGTCTTTACCAAGAAAACTCCAGACCAGATTTGAACTCAGGTCCTCCTGACTAGATTATATATCATTGTGCTTTTATAATCACAAAATTCTTGATACAGACACCATTGATTTCCTAGACTCATTAGGAAAAAAAAAATCTGTCTTCTGTGTAAGGTTATGTGGATGCATAGGCTGCATGGTATATAGAAGCCCTGAACCAGAGCCAAGACACCTAAGTTCCCAGTGCCACCTCTGCCACTGATTAGCAATATTTCTTCTCTGGGCCTCAGTTTCCTTATCTATAATATGAGTGAGTTGGGCTCTGTAAGGTATTACAGTACATTGGCAAGAATGTTGGATTTGCCATCAGAAGACCTGAATTTAAATCATATCTTTGCCATTTACTCCCTGGATGATTTTGGAAAAGTCAATTAGTCTCTCTGGGCCTCAGTTTACTCATCTGAGGAGCCATCTGTTTCTGTGATTCTATATACGAGCAATTTCTTCCTCTTTATAAAAATCTATCTGTCTATCTATCTATCTAATCTAGTCAGCCATCTAGTCTAGGCAGCTAGGTGACACAGTGGATAGAGCACTGGTCCTGGATTCAGGAGGACCTGAGTTCAAATCTGACCGCAGACACATAACACTTACTAGCTGTGTGACCCTGGACAAGTCACTTAACCCCATTGCCTAGCCAAAATAAAGAAAGAAAGAAAGAAAGAGAACCCCAAATGAGATCACAAAAAGTCAGACATGACTAAACAGCAACAACAAAAGTCACTACCCTATAGTCTCTTACATCTTGACCTTCTGGAAATGTGGACATGAATCCTGATCTGTTTCTTCTTCAGGGATGCTGTTTGCTAAACTCCTTCTTTTTAGCCAATTATTGTTCTCACAAACATTCCTATACCCGGTCCTATCTAGAATACCCTCTGTGCTCTTCACTCCTCCTTACCTAAATGCTACCCTTGATTTAAGACCTGAAACACTCAGTGATTGTTTCTTCTTCTGAACTCCTGAAAAACTAAGTCAACTGTACTACTGATTTGGAACTTGGCATATGATGCCCTCCTGTCAATTAGACTGTAAGCCCCTTGAGGACAAAAGTTGGGTCTTATTCCTTTTTCTATTTGTTGATGATAGCACTGAAAGATAAATACCCTGATTGTATCCAATGGACAAAAGTAAAAGGCTCTTCATAATCAAAATTTCCAAATCATAAAATATATAACAAGAGTGAGTAGTTTTAAAACTCAGCTAACCAATACTATAATAACTATAAAATAGTCAGTTGAAGACAGGTGAATCTTTGGAGTTTTACTACCTCTAGCAAAACCTGACATTGATATTCCATAAACTGCTAAACTTTGAGAATTATTTGACAAATGTGAAATTACTAAGGTACTTTATATTAAAATAATACAGTTATTTCAACCAGCCATGGTTCAACTTGAAAATAGAATCATTCTTTTAGGAACTATAGAAGAAAAAAAATGATAGGTTCATATCAATGAGCTTCCTGCTTTATTATTTAATAGATTGTTATTAGTTATAAGAAATGGACTTTAACTGTTGGATATACTATATCTTATGTACATCAATGTCATGGAATTACCCTGATTTCTCTTTTAAAGGGCAAATCAAAATAATTTAAGGGATTATAAAGATGAAAAAATAGCTTTAGCAAACTGATTTTTGTATGTTTATGCCATATATGTGTATGTATAGTGTGCATCAACTGGAGTCCTTCTATTACTGACTTTGTTAAATTGTACTAGGATTTAATTTAATGCCTCTGGTGGTAACTTTGTAGATAAATGAACGATGTGCCATGCATAGAAGGTTTTACAACAAGGCCTCATAGTATTCAGAGAGTTAAAAGCTGTGTCAGAATTTCCATTATAAATGCCTAATTTCAAAAGTATACAATTTTCTGGGCTGAAATTTGGCAACAAAGGCTTGGGATTGAACTGTCCTATTGATTAAAAGAAAGTATTTCACATTGTTAAAAATGCAATATTATGAAAAGAAGCTGGTTGGCTTTATCATTGTGCTTTTATAATCACAAAATTCTTGATACGGACACCATTGATTTCCTAGACTCATTAGGAAAAAAAATCTGTCTTCTGTGTAAGGTTATATGGATGCATAGGCTGCATGGTATATAGAAGCCCTGAACCAGAGCCAAGACACCTAAGTTCCCAGTGCCACCTCTGCCACTGATTAGCAATATTTCTTCTCTGGGCCTCAGTTTCCTTATCTATAATATGAGTGAGTTGGGCTCTGTAAGGTATTACAGTACATTGGCAAGAATGTCAGATTTGCCATCAGAAGACCTGAATTTAAATCATATCTTTGCCATTTACTCCCTGGATGATTTTGGAAAAGTCAATTAGTCTCTCTGGGCCTCAGTTTACTCATCTGAGGAGCCATCTGTTTCTGTGATTCTATATACAAGCAATTTCTTCCTCTTTATAAAAATCTATCTGTCTATCTATCTATCTAATCTATCCATCTGTCTGGGTCTATCTGTCTGTCTGGGTCTATCTGTTTCCATCTGCCTACCTGTCTAGCTAGCTATCACCTATCTATCCTCTATCTAGCAATCATTTATTTAGAGACAGCTAGGTGGCACAGCTGATGGGGCTGTGGGCCTGGAGTCAAGAAGACCTGAGTTCAGATCCAGCTTCATACACTTACTAGCTGTGTGACCCTGAGCAAGTGATTTAACCTCTGTCTGCCTCTGTTTCCTCAACTGAAAAATGGGGATAATAATAGCAGATCTCTCCTAGGGCTATTGAGAGGTTCAAATGAGATAGTATTTGTAAAGCACTTAGCACATTGCCTGGCACATAGTAGGTGCTTAATAAATGCTGGTTTCCTTTCTTCCTATCATCTAGCCCCCCTTTACTTAGATTTTAAAATATGGTGGGGAAAAGAATGCCTTAAAATAGGCAGACTTCTAAATCATTCCAGATAATGAGTATCTATTCTCTTCTTAAGGATCTGCAGGCAAAAACTTGTTTCCACAGCTGGTTTTGATGCTTAGCCACTCTTATATAAACACATTTTTTAGAAAGCCTTTAAATTGGCAAAATATATAACTTTGTAAATTAGCTACATTAGGGTTTCAATAGATACATAGTAAGTAAATATTAACATCTATAGTACACAAGCATATTGTACTTTGGTGTAATTTAGATCCTGAAAGATTAATTTGCATAATGGAGTATGACCACTTAAAAGGAGTGACAATAATGACTAGCCCAAAGTACTTTATCATAAAAGCAGACACAGACACATAGCAGCTAATTTTCTCCTCGGTCTCTACAGTTAATCATTATCTGAGGAAGCCTAAAGTTTTTCAGTCCAAAAATGGAATGAAGGGGCAGCTAGGTGGCACAGTGGATAGAGCACTGGCCTTGAATTCAGAAGGACTTGAGTTCAAACCTGGCCTCAGACCAAGTATTTGACACTTACTAGCTGCGTGACCCTGAGCAAGTCACTCAACCCCAATTGCCTTAAAAAAAAGAAAAAGAAAGAAAAAAAGGAATGAATTGCTCTGGGGGGAAAAAAAGATTCCACAACTTTCCAATGTTTAAAAGTGTTCAATGTAAGAGAAAAACAAACAAATATCCTTCTATTATTAGTGATGCTCAAAAATAATTGCATTAAATGCCTCATTGCATAGAGAATTGGGCTAGGCTCTGGAGTAGGAAAGTTGAACACCATTTCTGACGTCAAAGCAGGTTCGAATAACGCGACCTGTGCTAATGAGGATGTGTGCTTGGTGTATGGACAAAACCAGGTATTTATATTTTGTTCTGTCCATGGGGGTATTGAGGTGGGCTGAGGGAGGATTAGTGAAGGGAATGGTAGAGGTAGGCACTTTACAGTAGAGAAGGAATCACTCTCATTTCCAATTAACCTAAGTCCCTTAGGTTCTGGCTCCAGCCTATGCTATCCTGAGTGGGGAAAGGGAACACTTTATTACCTTTTTCCCAGTAAGAATCTTTTATATACTTGATGACGGCAATTCAATCACTCTTGAGTCTTCTTTTCTCCAGGCAAAATAAACCCAGGTCTTTCCACCTTTTATCGCAGACCTTCCTAATTCCTTTCTCCTCACCACCGCTTAGAATCTATAGCCACTGTCAAAGCTCAGCTCGAGGTTCACTTCTCATATAGGAGGCCTTTCTTGACCTCTTCCCAGCTGCTGGTGCCCCTTACGGAAATTTGTGTTAACTCTTTCTATATTTTGTATATATTTGTATGTGTACGTGCTGTCTCCCTGATAGAATGTAATCTCCTTGAAGGCAGGGATTATTTTATTTCTATGTTTGTATTTCCAGTCTCTAGCACAGTTCTTGGTACATAGTAGGTGTTTTATAATCACTTGATTATTGATTGATTGAACTCATCATTTCTGCTGTGGCTCTTCTCTGGGTTGCCCATTTGCCTCATTAGTTATAAAAGCCTCTTCCTGTGATGATCTGAAAGTTAATAGCAGAATGACCTCCTGAGTTTTCTCATTTTGCATGGAACATTATTTTCCACTTTTTAAACTACATTTTCTACCTGCCAAGTCCAGGTCAACTCATTATTTAACACAGCCGCTTTTCTGAGAAGAAGCGTAGAGGCGAGACAGGTATTGGATTTGGAATGAGGTGAAACCTAGGGATGAATTATTACTTTAACACTGACTATCTATGTGATCATGGTCATCACATGAGTTTTCTGAATTTTACTTTCCTCATCTGTAAAATGGGAATGTAAACACCTGTATCTCTTGCCTCATAGGGCTGTTGGGAGGATCAATAAAATACATAAGCAACTTTCCAATTAGTCATGAATCATCAAAATGACCTTTCAATGACTTCAGCAAATGCTTTTAGTTTCATAGATTTTAAATCAGCGTGACCTACATATTCCAATAAAACCAGTCGATTTAAACCATCTTTTATCAAATCTTTGTCATTCTAACCTTAGTTCCCTTTCCCCAAATCCATTGTGGAGTAGAAGAAAGAGCTCTGGCTGGTCAAAAAGGTCTGAAGACTAGGGTTCAAGTCCTAGCCTTTCCACTAACTATCCTTATGACTTTGGGTAAGTCACTTAATCTCGCCAAGCCTTGGTTTCCTTATCTATAAAACAGGGAAGTCAATATCTGGTCTACCAGTTCTGTAGTGTTATCCTTGTGAATACTGGATGAGTATTCACTGGATGAGTTTCACCTTGCTTGTGTACTTTTAAAAAAATAAAGACAAAAAATTAAATACAATTGCCTTGGGATGGGAGGGAGTATTATCTATTTTTATCTTTGTCTGTTAAAGAAACAATATTTTCTTTTAGCTGTACTTCAATTGTGTTGAATTTAAATCTCAGTTTTTTGTTTCCTTTTTGTATATTTATTTACCAGTAAAATCCTGTTCTAATGCCTCCTCATGGTGAAGAGATCCTTGAGATCCCAAAGGAACTTTGAGAGTTTTAAGCTCACGTATGTACTCTGTCAGTTCCTGCTAGAAATAATCTCAAGTACTGACTTAACAATGGCCTGTGCATCTGTCTATCCGGGACTAAACTAGCTAAGTCTGAAAAAGGCTTATCACTAAAAATTTGGCTACCAAATGGTCAGTTTTTTCAACAAAAAAGAATCATGAAGGCTGTAGAAGGGATTTAATCTGCATTGATGTTGAGACTACCTAAACCATGAAATCGTAGGGCTTTGAAGAACTGAGGTAGAGTATCCATTCATGGACCTCAGTTTCCTCATCTATATAATGAGGTTGAATTCAATCATCTCTATCATCTCTTCCATATGTATGGAATGGGATTATAAATGTATGATTTTATGTATGTATAAGATGTATGATCTTATACATAATATAAATTATGTATATAATAAATATATGTATGATCTTATAAATGTATGATCTTATGATTGAATTCCAATTCCAATTAAATTCAGTTAATTTCAGTTCAGTTTAATTCAAAGAGCATTTATTAAACATCAACTATATGGCAAATTCCAAGACACAAAGACAAATGTGAAAACAGTTCCTATATTCTCAAGGAACTAAGACTCTACTAAATATTATAACCAGTTTTGTCATCACTTCCTATGAGATTAATGCCCATCAACTGAGAAGCAAAACTAATATCCTTTGCTCACTTTTCTCATCCTTAAAGAAATAGCTGCATCATTGGTTAAACAAATCCAGTTTCTGGTCTTCTATTTGGCAATGTGGGCACATAGCTTCCCTTTACGTGTTCTGCTTTTCTATTCCAAAACTCATTGTCTACTGTTTTGCCACCATTCCAATAAGAGCTTTGTTTTAGGTTGTTGTTGTTTTAAATTTGAGTACAACTATGTATATTTGTATTGTTTTTATCACTTTGTAAGTAGTATCTAAGGGGGCAGCTAGATGGCTCAGTGGATAGAGTGCTGGGCCCAAAGTCAGGAAGATTAATCTTCTTGAGTTCAAATCCAGCCTCAGACACTACCAAAGTGACCTCAGGCACATTACTTAACCCTGTTTGCCTCAGTTTCCTCATCTGTAAAATGAGATTGAGAAGGAAATGGCAAAAGGTATCTTTGCCAAGAAAACCCTAAATGAGTCACAAAGAGTTGGACATGACTGAAACAACTGAACAACAACCACAACACCGCAAGTAGGATGTATGCAAAGTTGTGAAAGTCTCTTTGTGTGATACATGATATTTTTAACCAATGTTATATGCCTATTGAATTCTATTTTCTTAAAATTCATTGTTCTGTAAAGAAATCTGTTTTCTGTATGAGAAAAGATTCCTGGTTGCTTAAATTGGAAGATAATTCAATTACAAAAGAGGAAGACAATTTAATTATTAGATAAAGAGTGATGTTTTTATTTGCTTGTGTAATACTTCAGATAACTTAATTAAGGCAATATTCATAGCCAAGTAACTAAGTTGAGATAATTTGCTTGCATAATAATTTTTAAATATTAGGAGAATAAACTGCAAGAAAAGTTTATCCAGGGCTACATGTTGTACTTATTTCCATAAATATTATTAAAGTGCATATTTTTCAGTGCTTTAAAAGACTGATGATTTTGCCATTGTAGATATTTTCTTACCTGATGCAAATCACAAGCTTTCTAAGCTTTTGTAGATGGTTTTGATGAGTTTTTGTGGCCAGGAAAATTCATCAGCTTGTGGTCAACCTTTCGGGGTAAGCCTTTCTGTGGTTTAATAAGCTAATCCTTGGAGGTTGGGTACATGGTCCATTGCTGGTCCCTTCCTCAAAGCCCTGTCATTTGGGCAGGATGTACCAGGGTTTATACTGTGCTGACATGACTTTTGATAACTCAGTGTCACCTTTAAGCCATAATCAGTCATTTTTGTTGTTCAGTCATTTTCAGTTGTGTCTGACTCTTCATGAACCCATCTGGGGTTTTCTTGGTAAGGACACTAGAGTGGTTTGCTATTTAGTAAATGTGCATGTATGTTAGATTACTTTTGACCACATAGGGAAAAATATAGACCACGGACACAGAGTATTTCAATTCTCCTTTTCAATTTCTGAGTGTTTTCAAAAATAATTACAACTAGATTCAAATATTCTCATGGATCTGGGAACTCTCCCTTCAACAACATATGAACACATCTATACTTGTAAGTTCTGTATGTTTCTAGCTTATATTCTTCCACAGGTTTTCCATAGAGGTCATACAATACCCTTTCTTTGCTTTCTCTTGGCATTTAATGGGAACCAGTAGAAGACAGAGACTGTCCATCTCTTAACCCTCTCCTTTGACATGTAACCCATCATTGTTATTCTTCAATAATACATTTCTTTGATGCTATTTTTACTCTACTACTCCTATATAATTCCTTGTTTGTAATGTGTTGTAGCCCACTCACATATACCACAGATAAGCCTCTTCACTGATGAGTGATACTCATTGGCAACTCTTTAGATATTATAGTGTCCTGGAGTAACAGTCATATCATAGCAATTGAAGAATAACAGTCATAAAAGATGGGCTTTTGTTTCAGGGAGAAATTTGGGGTTATTAAAAGAACTTCAGTTTTCCAAAGTCAATCCAGACTAATCTCTTTTTCCTCTTTAATTATGTACCCAAGTCATTCTACATTTACAGTATCTGCTCAAGATAGATACATTGAGAGACAAGCTCTGTAGGTTTTTAATCTAATTATAGATCAAAGTTTGGCTAAAAGTCATTATTCATAGACTTGTTTTTTCCTTTGTGGATGGTAAGGAAAAACTATTTGATTTCATTATAGATCATGTCCAAGAGGTTTGACACAATCATACAATGTAATCTGTAAAAGTTTTACAGGAGGATCTGGAATCCCCCCATGTGAGGACCCTTCTTCAGTGGATAGGGAATATATCTTTGACTTCAGCATTTACTGAATCTCCTCTATGATTGGGGAGCTAGGTGGTGCAGTGGATAGATGCTGGAACTGGAGTCAAGAAGTACTGAGTTCAAATCTAGATTCAGAAGTTTGCTAGTTGTGCCTCCCTAGGCAAGACACTTATCCCTAACTACTTCAGTTTCCTCATCTTTAAAATGGGAATAACTATCATAATAATAATAATAATAATAATAATAATAATAACTACCTCTCAGGATTTGCAAACTTTAAGGCACTCTACAAATGTTAAATGTTAGCCATTAAACATCTCCTTATTTTCTGTCTTTTCTTATTTTATCCAAAGGGTCATTAAACAAAGTGACCTTTGTTGTTAAATCTTTCAAGGAGTCTTGTATAATTTTAATGCATGAATGGGTGACACCTTGTTGGAGGACAGACTCTGAGGTGATATTTGCTCTACCAAATCTAATCAGTCATTTAATGAATGAACATTTATTAAGCACCTTCTGTGTGCCAAGCCCTGTACTAAATGCTAGAGATGGAAAGAAAGGCAAACACTGGTCTCTGCTCTCAAGGAGCTCCCAGTTTAATGAGAGAGACAACATGCAAACTATGTACAAACATGATATGTACAGGATAATAGCCAATAAACAATAAGCATAGTGTTATATTGTAATTTTTTTACATCTTTCAGTCAATTGTGGAATGGTAAAACGTGGTCTACTATGGAATATTGCTTGTAGAAGCCTGCCTGTTCCCTTCTAATACCCACTTCAAGTAATCTCTTGATGCCTGTCTAGATCACTCATAAAAGTTTTTATAAAGATAAAAAAGTAGGCATATCAAGTTAATAGCTGTTGATTTTTTTCAGTTGTCCTTTTTTGGTGACATAAGGTCTGAGAAATTTTCTGCAACTTAAAACATCCTTTCTTCCTTGAGATACCTTCAGAACTGATCTCCAAAGGCCCTCATAGTTATGTCAATCCCAGCACAGACCTTCTCTGTTTATACCTGACCTAGTTCAGCTGGTTTTCCTATCTCTATTCCCTTTCATAATATCTGTAGAATTAAATCATCATTATTAAATTATCTTAATGAGTGAATAATGATTAACAGAAATTCATGAAATTAAAAAAAAATTGGGAACCTAAAAAAAAAGTTCGTGTGGTTTAGAAGCCATTTGTGATAAATAGAATTACATAAAAATCAAAAGTTCTTTTGAATTTACAGCTGTATGTTACTGCAAACATAAAACAATAAACATTGGAAGCTCCTTACTATTCTTGAGTTAGATAATTTTATCCCCTGTTCTACCATGAAAACATTAAATCTTTTACTTCTAAAGCATTGTGACCCAGGAAAATTAAAGAATACTTACCAACCATTCATATAAAATAAATCCAGGAAGGATAGCCAATGAAATTATAACAGAACCAAGATTCATAATGATCTCAAAAGGTAAAAATGCTGGACCCAAACCAACAAAAATGAAATTGACTAGGTTTAAATGTTTAGTCTTCCCAAAAGTCTTACTTAGTTGGTTATAGTAGTACATGCCTGTAATCTTTTCAACTGGGAAGACTGAGGCTGGTGGATTTCTCAAACTCCAGAGTTCTGAGCTAATCTGATGTCCACACTAAGTTCAGTATTAATGTGATGATCACCTCCAACCAATATGTTTATGATATTTATATGAACCTGGAATTTTTATAGGTTGAAAGAGAATTTCCAGGTAATTGTTCAGGGAAAAGTGTCTCTTTCATGTCAAAGAGTATAAAGCGTGCAAGGTATAGATAAGGTTATTGGTCACTGACAACACATCAGATATCCAGAGAGGAACACATATATTTCTAAATTCAAATCCAACTTGCAAGTTGAGTGTTTTAGTTTGAGATCAAACCCTGAGACTTTCTCTTGCTTCAGACTCCCTGGCTGCATGTGAATGAGTCTTCATGTGGAAGGAGAGACACAAAAAAATGGACAGCATAAAAGAAAACCTCTTAAGGAATTACTTTGTCTATTTTCCTGTGAGTGAGAGTGTGGGTGTGGGAAATGGCAAACTACAGGAAGTAGTGACCTCAGTGTTTTGTCTTAAAATATGTTCAGCTCCATCTCCTTAAATAAGTTAGAACTATGATGTCATTTACATCAATGTATCTATGAGACATTTCTGTGGATACAAATGAAATTATATTGAAAGCTTAGTTTCTGTCACAGGAACCATAAATTAACTGAACTAATTGTGCTTAATGAAATGCATTTTCTATATTGACATATAGATGTTAAATGATATTAAGTGGATATAAATATTCTAGTATTGTCATATAGTTATCTATCTGCCATAGCTGTATATGTCACATACCATCTTTTTCTTGTTGTTCAGTTGTTTTCAGTTGTATCCAACTGTTTATGACCTGATTTGTGGTTTTCTTGGCAAAGATACTGGTTTGCCATTTCCTTCTCTAGCTCACTTTACAGATGAGGAGACTGAGGTAAATGGTGTTAAGTAACTTGCCCAGGGGTCACAAAGATAGCATCTGAGACCAGATTTGAACTCAGGTCTTCCTGACTCCAGGCCCAGGGCTCTATCCATTGCACCTCCTAGCTACATATACCATGTAAAGCCCTCTATAATGTATCTCTAACTTACTTTTTCCAATCTTATTTCATACTATTGCCCTTCATGCACTCTATTGTCAAGCCAAATGGAACTATTATTTATTCTCTAAACTTGACATTCTATCTTCTACCACTTTTGCATTTGTAAAGGCTATCTCCTATGACTGGAATGCATGCTTTCCTCACCTCTGTCTCCCAGAATCCTTATCTTCCTTCAAGACTCAGCTGAGGTACCATCTGTCTCTACTGTAGAGACAAATGTAGAGGGAGGGCAGGAAGGAGAAGGGAACTCAGGTCCTCCTGAATCCAGGGCCAGTGAGCCACCTAGTTGCCCCAAGGGCATGGATTCTTGAAGCCTATACCAGAGATATACAAGCTCTAGAATATGTAAAAGATCACAGGCATGTACTACTATAACCAACTAAGTAACATAACACCCACAGTTAACAGTAAACTCCCTCCCTCCTCAAATTATCTTGTAATGGAAAGAAGGAAAAAAAGGAGGGAATGGAAGGGAATAAGCATTTTTAAGTGGTTACTATGTACCATATTGTCCCATTGCATCCTGGGCCACTTCCAGTCATCCTGATCCATATCTGGCCACTGGACCCAGATGGCTCTGGAGGAGAAAGTGAGACTGGTGATTTTGCACAGCCCTCCCTCACTCAAATCAAAGTCAATTGCAAGTCATGTCATCATCTCCCTGATGTCATGGTCCTCTTCAAGAATGAAGGACAAGCCACAACCACAACCAAAGCTACGTGGCGTGCAATTTACAAATTTTTTTTTCATTCAATCCTCACAACAACCCTGTGAGGGAAGTGTTATTATTATCTGAATTTTATAGTTGAGGAATCAGAGACCACAGAAGTTTAATGATTCACTCAGGGTCACAGAGCTATTAAAAGTCTGAGGCCGCATTTGAACTCAGGTCTTCTTGACTACAGGTTCAATGCCCTGTGTCAACATTGCCTTTTATCTGTCCGGGCAGAGGTTTGCTATTTGTTTGTTGTTGTTGTTGTTGTTTTGGTATCTCAGGTGCCTAGCCTAGGTTTCTGTACCAAGAAGCCACATAATACAAGCATGTTGTTTTTAATTGAATCTTCTTATTGGGTCGTAAGTTCCCTGAGCACAAAGGACTATATGTTATCTAAACTCTGTATCATCACCCATAAATGCTTTGCCCAAAGTAGGCACTTTATAAATGATTGCTAAATTGACTTTAGACTGCTACTTTATCACTGTCTTACAACTATCTCAAGGAGTACACCGCCAAGACCATTCTCTTTATTTTTCTAGCACAACTCAACTCTATTTCCTTATCGTTCTAGCCAAAGCATGAATCAGCCCTGATTGTCCTTTTCCCTATTCAATCAAACCTCAATGTGAAAACCCATCTTAATTGTCTCCTGTTACTCTGCACCCCACAATTTTGCTAGAACTAATCTATTCTTGTCCATTTCAGTGGCACCCTTAGCTGCTCTGTCACTGCATTAATCAGGATTAACATGGAGGCCTCTGGGTTTGATTAATGTCCTCACATCTTCTATTAATAGGTCTAAAAGATAAGAAAGAGCCAATAACTCTGGCCTAAAGATTAGAATTCAACCTTGCAAGCTAGTACCACAATTGCTTCATATGGATGTATTTCTAACCTCTTGGACTGTAGACCCTCTTGATCAGGTGGGTTACACTTCTTTATTTTCCCTGCCTTAGAGTACCTTCTTTAATGTTACCCCTTGCCTTGATGAAAAGTTTTTGAAAAGTCTTTTCTTTTACTCCTATAATGTCACCATCTCCTTCCTAGATAGATTATCTCTACAGCCAAATACTTGAGTCTGGTCTCACTTGGGTTAAGTGAACCTTTTATGAGCCATATCTTTGATAACTAAAAAAAGCAGTGAAAACAAGGACTATCATTCTCCATACTCTAGCCTATCTTTGGAAGATCACATTTATTGACTTTAGAAATTGCAAGCTGCTTCTTCTTCTCTAAAAATCTACCTTTGAGGCACACTTAGCCCCGAAATACTATGAGAATTTTCATCTTCCAAGAGATGCCTTTTCTAGTTTCTTCGCCACCCATATACACGTAGAAAAGGTGTAAGAATCAATAAAAGCAGAGAAGGAAAAATAAACGAAGTTTATAAAAAAAAAAGCTAGCCCTCCTTCTGTTTGCACACTGGATTTAACAGTGATAGTCAATGTTTTAATAATTTTAGTAGTTTTAATAATTTAATTTATAATTTTGCAAACTTTAAAGTGTGAAAAATGCTTGATACATTTTTGTAAGTAGATAGACAAGTTTATCTATTTATCAACTAGAAAATTTGTTCTTCAAAGGGAGGGGCTGATAGAAAGGAGAGCAGATTGAGACAGGTGGTGGTCAAAAGCAAGACTCAAGTAAGGAGGCTAATTCTTCTTTACAACATGACTAATGTAAAAATAGGTTTAATATGAATGTATATGTAGAGCCTACATTAAATTACATGCTGTTTTGCGGTGGGGAGAGAGGAGAGATGGGGAGAAAATATGGAACTCAAAATCTTATGGAAGTGAATGCTGAAAACTGAAAATAAAAAATAAATTTATAAAAAAAGAAAAAAATTTTGTTCTTCTACGAGGTAGGTCCTGTTACTATTCACATTTTACAGATGAAGAAACTGAGGCAACAATTAAGACTTTTCCAGGATCACACAGCTAAGAAAGTAGCTGGGGAACGTTTTGAACTAGGATACTTCTGACTCCAAGAATAGAACATGATCCACTATCCTAAATGCTCCAAAAGAGCAGCAGAAAAAGGCAGAACGTTATTTGTGGCTTGCGCTGGAGTTCAATAGATCCAATTAATTAAAAATTGCTAGAGTAGAGATCAAAGTAAATAATTGAATAATTGGATTTGAGTTTTAATTTTGTCATTTTTACAGATAAAGCAACCAACACTAAAAGATTTCAACTGACTTACCCAAGGGTCACATGGGTAGTAGATGGCAGAGCCAGGTCTTAAGGCCAGTCATTCAGTCAGTCAACAATCATTTGTTAAGTGCCTTTTATGTGCCAGGCAGGCACTGTGCTAAGCTCTGGAGATTATGCCCCCACTCCACATACAAGGAAAAGGCAAAACAAACAAACAAATAAAGCAGTCTCTACTCTCAAGGATCTCAAAGTCTAATGGGGGAGACAATATGCAAACTACCATGTGCAAACAAGATATTTACAGGATGAATTGGAAATAATCCACAGAAGGAAAGACTGTAAAGGGAGCCAGGAAAGGGTTCCTTCCTGTAGATAAGATCACACTTCAGCTGGGACTTGATAAGAAGCAGAGAAGATAAAAGGTGGAGATGAGGAAGGGTAGGATTCCAGGCATGGGGGATATCCAGGGGAAATGTTCAGAGTAGAGAGCAGGGGTGTCTTGTGTGAATAACAGCATTGCTGGATAACAGAATATGTAAAGAAAAATAAGATCTAAGAAGACTGGAAAGGTAGGAGCAGACTAAGTCATAAAGGGCTTTGAAACCAGAGGATTTTATATTTGGTATTTGATCTTGGAGGTGTTCAGCCCTGATTGTCCTTCTTTCCATTCATTCAAACCTCAACGTGAAAAGCCATCTATTATCTCTGGTTATCCTGCATCCCACAATTTTGTTAGAACCAATCTATTCTTGCCCATTTGGGTGGTACTCTTAGCTGCTTGGCAGCACAGTGCATAGAGCCCCAGGCCTGGAGTCAAAAGGACCAGAATTCAAATGCAGCCTTGGACACTTACTAGTTGTGTGACCATGGGTAAGTCACTTAACCCTGTTTGCCTCAGCTTCTTCATCTATAAAATGAGCTGGAGGAGGAAATGGCAAACCATTGAAGTATCTTTGCTGAGAAAATCCCAAATGAGGTCATGAACAGTCAGACATGCCTCAAAAATGAATGAACAACAACTGAACTTAGTTGCTATGTCACTGCATCAATCAGGATTAAGAGGGAGATCATAAGGAGTCACTGGATTTTATTGAGCGAGACAGGGAGGACAACATGGCCAAACTTGTGCTTTAGTAAAATCAATTTCACATCAGAGTGGAGGATTTTTTGGGGGGTGGGGGACAGACTTGAGGCAAGGAAACCAACCAGACACTTTTGCAATAGTCTAGGAATAGACCACTGAGGGCCTGCTGGGGTAGTGGCAGTTCAGAGGCGAGAAAGGGGCACATATGAGAGATGGTGTGAGAGTAGAATAGAAGTTCTTGGCAACAGACTGGATATAGGAAGGGAGGGTGGTGATGGGGAGAAATAGTGAGGAGTCAGGAATAACACCAGGTTCTAAGTCTGGGTGACTTGGAGAATAGTGGCACTCTTAATGTTGATAGTTCTGAAGAAGGGAGGGTTGGTGTGTGTGTGAGGAAGCTAATGAATTCAGTTTCGGACATATTGAATTTAAGACACGTACAGGATATGTAGTTCAAGATGCCTAACAGGTAGTTGGAGAGGAGAAACTGGAGGTTAGGAGAGAAATTAGAGCTGAATAAGTAGATTTGTAAATCATCAGTTTAGAGATGATAACTAATTCAATGAGAGCTACTGAGATCATCAAGTGAAATAGTATAAAAGGAGAAGAGAAGAAGCCCAAGACAGAGCCTTGGAGGACACCCACAGTTAACATGTAATATCTGCATGAAGATACATCATAGAAGATTGAGGAGTGGCCAGACAGAAAGGAGGAAAACCAGGAAAGATTAATGCCTCATAAACCTGAAGAGAAGATAGTATCAAGCGGAAATGTCAATGGCTGCAGAGAGGTCAACAAGGATAATCATTAAGAAAAGGCCATTTCACCCTAGATCCACTGTTCTTTTCAGTGCCAATCTTCCTTATGTACCAGATAGTAAAGTAAAGCTGGCTCTTGTCTCAGGGTGAACCTCTCTGTTGGACAGCTGGTCCTATACAAGCCATCCAGAAATGATCCACCAGCTGTTCTAGTCAGTAAAATGTAGCAGGTTATGGTCAGGGCAAGCTGTCTGCCTCTCCTAATATGACCTTGTTGCTATATTGTTGAAAAGAAAAGGAGGGAACTGTAACTGGAGGCTACACAGAAGCCATGTGGTATTAACAGGTGGATGTCAGCAGCTTCGGATGGGCTGCTGGGACCTAAATAACAGCTGCCTTCATTACCTATGCCAATAATGGAAACTCCTAATCTGGGGAAATGAACTACCTATTCTTAGACAAACTGGTTGCTGACACCAGCAAAGGTGGTCAGTCAAGGGCAGACCTGTACTTGTTAGCTTTCATGGCTTCACTTTTCTAGTGGAGACCCAACTGAAGTTATGCATTTTTTTCTCAGAATCTTAAAGTTGGAAGGGACTTCAAAGGCCATCTTGTCCAACTGTTATATGAATAGTCAGGCAGTCAATAAACATTTATTAAGTACCTACTGGGTGACATACACTGTGATAAGTGTTAGGCATCCAAAAAAAGGCGAGAGACAGTTCCCTGCCCTCAAGGAGCTCACAGTCTAATGAGGGAGACAATAAGCAAAGTGATATGCACAATCAAGCTATATCCAGGATAAACAGAAAATAATTAAAAGAGAGAAGACTCTAGAATTAAGAAGGCTTGGGAAATGCTTCCTATAGAAGACTGGATTTTGGTTGGGACTCAAAGAAAGGCAGGCAAGTCAGTAGGTAGAGATGAGGAGGGAGAAAATTCCAGACATGGAGAAGAACCAGAGAAAATGCCTGGAGCTAAGAGATGGAGCATTTTGTACGTAGAACGGCAAGAAGGCCAATGTCACTAGATCAAAAAGTACATGGCACGTAGTGATGTGTAAGAAGATTGAAAAGGTAGGAGGGGACAAAGTTATGAAGAGCTTTGAATATCAAAAAGAGGATTTTGTATTTGACCTTGGAGGTGATAGGGAGCCAATGGAATTTATTGAGGAGGGGGGTGATCACTTTAGTGACTGAATGGAGGATGAATTAAAGTAGGGAGAGATTTGAGGCAGGCAGATTTATCAGCAGACTATTGCACTAATCCAGGCATGAGGCAATAAGGTCCTTCACCAGAGTGTTGGAAATGCCAGAGGAGAGAAGGAGGCATATTCTAGAGGTTGCCAAGGAAAAATTGGCAGATCTTGTATATGGGGCTGTGGGGGTGGTGAGAGATATTGAGGAAGGGACAAAGAATGACTTCTAGGTTGTGAGCCTGAGGAACTAGGAGGATGGTGTTGCCTTCTACAGTAATAAGGAAAGTAGGAGGGGGCTGAGGGTTTAGGGGAAAGATCAGGAGTTATGTTTTAGACATGTTGAACTTAAGATGTCTGTGCAACATCCAGTTCAAGATGTCTGAAAGGTAGTTGGAAATGTGAGGTGAGAGATTAGCAAAGAGGTTAGGACAGGAAAAGTAGATTTGAAAATCATCAATATAGAGATGGTAATTAAATCCATGGAAGCTAATGAAATCATGAAGTGATATAGTATAGAGGTAGAGGAGAAAAGCCAGGACAGAACCCTGAGGGATACCTACAGTTAGGGGACATGACCTAGATGAAGACTTAGCAAAGGAGACTGAGAGGGAGTAGTGTGCTAGGTGTGACGAGAACCAGAAGAGAGTAGTGTCCTGAAAACCTAGAGAGAAGAGAGTGCCAAGGAGAAGAGAGTGACCAGTAATGTCAAAGCTGCAGAGGGATCAAGAGAATGAGAACTGAAAAAAGGTCATTGGATCTGGCAATTAAGAGATCACTAGATACTTAAAAGGAATAGCAAGTTGTACATAATAGATTTGCAGTTTCATGTGCAATCATCTTTTTTTATTCTACTATGGTATGGAAATGCTTGTTTTATTTTATTTTTATTTTTATTTTCATTCATTTATTCATTTTGGTGAGGCATTTAGGGTTAAGTGACTTGCCCAGAGTCACACAGCTAGTGAGTGTTGTGTGTCTGAGGTCACAGTTGAACTCAGGTCCTCCTGATTCCAGGGCTGGTGCTCTATCCACTGCACCACCTACCTGACCCTGTTTTATTTTATAAATCAAAAATAAAATAAATTAAAACTTAAAAAGAAGATTGTTAGTAATTTTGGAGAGAACAGTTCACAGGGGAATGATGAAGTCCAAAGCCAGATTGAGGTTAAGAAATGAATGAGAAGAGAGAAAGTGTAGACATCTATTTTAAGTAGCTGTTTCAAGGACTTTGGCCATGAAGGGCAGAAGAGATATAAGATGATAGCTGTGATGGAAGGATGAAGAGGGTGTTTTTTGAGGATGGAGGCAACACGGGCATATTTGTAGACAGTAGGCAATAAACCACTAGACAGGGAGAAATTGAAGTTAAATAATACAGTAGGGATGACAGAAGGGGTAATCGGTTGGACCAAGATGGGGTGGAATGGGATCACTTGTACAGGTGAAGAAATGGGACTTAGTAAGGAGTAAGGCCACCTCTTTGTGTGAGACAGGGATGAAGGAGGAGATAGTGGCAGAAGGCATCTGAGTAATAAAGATGAGGAAGAGGGGGAAAGAGGGAGTTTATAGTGAAAGGTCTCAATTTTTTCTGAAAAACATGAGGCAAGGTTCTCAACTGAGAGTGTGGTGGGATGGGGAGTCATGAGAGGTTTGAGGAGAAAAAAAAGTGCTTGGAAGACCCTTTGTGGAGAGTGGGATAGTCAGTTGATAAGGGAGATATAGTAGGATTGTCTAGTAGCAGTGAGGATTGTGTAACAGAAATTTTTAGTACACCCAGTCAGAACAGTTGCATGATTTTCTCCACCTACATTCAGCAGCATGTGTGTAGGAGTGAAGGTGATGAATGGTAGGAGTGATCCAAGGTTGAGGCATGGCAGGATGCAATTAGTGATATAAGAAGACCAGGAAGTCAAATGAAGAAGATATTATAGATTTGAATTGGTTCATCAAGAGGCCAAGATGGGAAAGAGGAGAGAGTGGCTACTGTAGGGAACAGGGCCTGTGAGAGAAATGAGGGACTGAGAGATTCAACGTGGGGATAAAAAGGAGGGTTTGGTAAGAGAAAGCAGAAGGAAAGAAGGCAGAAGAAAGAAGAAAGGAAAAGAAGGAATGCCAATAGATTATGGTCAAATAACAAAATGAAGAATTAGAATGTGAATTTCCTCTGCCACATTTCTGATAAATGATCATCCTGACTCCTGAAAACCAACAATTGGACTTGCTATTTCAGGAAATAGGCTGTTGTTACACTTTTGCAAAGCTCAGAAAGAATTCAGGGTTCCAGAGACACTAAATCTTGATTATTGAATAGTTGACGGCCATTTTCAGCATGCAAAGAATATTAATAATACCCAGGGTTTGAAGAACAAAATAGCATATTTTTGCAAGCTAGTTGATGTTTTTATGTAACTACCAAAACCACAGAGCTACCTAAGGCTACCCAGAACTGACTTTTGTTTAGGTCATGGAAGAAATCGATCCTGGCCACCAAAATGGCTTAGGGAAATATCAGATTGATTTTCCTTGTCCCCAGAGAGTGTTTCTGTGGTAGATAAAAGGTAGAGGCCATGATCCCACCTAGGCAGT